>NC_139739.1:14117625-14652625 GCF_964211835.1 Anser anser
CTCCATGGAAGTGGGGGCTTTCGGTCGGGCCCGGAGGCCACCCGGCAGAATTGAGTTGCCTTTTCTCCGTTTTTCACAAAATTTGCTAGGCGCTGCAAGCCTAGGGGCTGAACACCCCGTTTCCCCGTGGTGCTGCGGAGGGGATGCTGGGGTGCAGGGGACGCCGGGGTGCAGGGGACAGAGTCCGGCCCCGCTGCCCTGTGCAGTGCCTGCACCCTCCTGCAGCCCTCGGGCGGATGGGAGGGTCCGTGGCTCTGCTCCGTGCTGGAAGCGCCGCCGCAAAGGGGCAAATAAATTAAAGCACAGGGGGGACCCGGGGCCAGCACAGCATCGGCAGGAGGTAATAAATAGGAAGGTGAGAGGTGAGGAGGAGGCAGTTCTAGGGGTCTTGCTCTGCTGTGCTGTGAAATGGGCACAAGGCAGCGCGGGGAGGTGTCCTCTGCTGTCCTTAGCTTCGCAGGGGCAAGAGGAGCTGGGTCTGGGGCTCACACGGGGCTGAGATGAGGTAGCAGGATGCGAGCCGCCTGGGCGATGACCTGCACGTACTTCCTGAGCACCTGGCAGCCCTGCTGCTTCTTCTTGAAGGTGCTCTTGCCCTTGCTGCTCTCCCCGTAGCTCACGTCCACCTGGAAGACGTTGTAGTTCTTGCAGAGGAGGCAGGTGAGGTTGGAGATGAGGCCCCGCGTGGTTTTGGTGGTGTTGTGGAGCCGGTCGAGGAGCTCCTTGGCGGTGGGGTTGAGCTCCTCCTGGTCACGCGTGATGTTCCCCAGCGAGGCGTTGAGGAAGGCGAAGAGCTTGTACATGGCCACCATCACCTCCTTCTTCTCGCTCGTCCGGTTGACGTGGAAGGCCGGGAAGAAGATGCCGCTGGGGCTGCAGAGCTTGTCACTCTCACTGCTGAATGGCTCGCCCTGGCACTTCAGCTGGGGGGAGAGGCGAGCGTCACCCCGGGGACCCAGCCGCCCTCACGCCTCCCCACAGCCCCTGGTGTCCCCCCCGGCCACCGGCTCATGCCGCAGCTCGGCCACCCCACCGTGTCCCCCCCCCCCCACGCTCCGTCCCCGCTGGTGTCACTTACGTAGAGGCTGAAGAGGTCCTGGGCGGTGGCGTTGAGCAGCGCGACCTGCTTGCGGGTCTGCTCGTGGACGTTGGCGCGGCACAGGCTGTTCCCGGGGCAGCCGGGGCCGTTCACCAGCAGCGCCCGGCCAGCCACCGGCCTCCGCTGCAGCAGGAGCAGGGCCACGAAGGGCACGACGCCTGTGCGGGGACAGAGGCGACGTCAGTGACCCTGCGGGACCCCCCCCCTCCGGCACCAGCCCCACGAGGCGAGGGTCACCCCGCTTCGCCGCCCCCACGCCCCTCACCTGCCCCCCGGCCGGGGCTCCCCCGCCTCCCGTCCCCGCGGGGCGCCCCGTGGCATTCCCACATTTCGCAACCGGCCCCGGTGACGACCTGTGGGGTTTAATCAAATATGCAAAGTGATTTCCTCCCCGTTATCCTCGGCTGCTGCTGGAGCGAGGCCCCACCCCGGCCCCGGCTGACTCAGCAGGGGCTCCCGCAAGGAAACCTGCCTCGGGGCCGGCCTCCAGCCCCCCCGGCCCCCGCGCTGCCTCAGTTTCCCCGTCTGCGAAGTGGGCGCAGCCGTGGCGGGGAGTGGCCGCGCAGCTGCTGGAGCCGCCGGCCAGGAAACCCCTGGACGAGGAACAAGCGAGCGCTTGAGCCTCTGGGTCACCCCAGTGGGGTGACGGCGGGGTGCTGCGGCCCCCTCGGCACCCCCAAAGGGGGTGTCCCCTGTGCCGGGAGGACAAGCCAAGCTGGATGCCGTCCGAGATGGGTGTCCCCAGCCCTGGCACTGAGCTCGGTGTCACCCGTCCCAAGCTCCCAGGGACAGGGTACCCCAGAGGTCCCCGCCAGGCTCCGACCCGCGCCCTGAGGACCGGGTCTCACGTGGTGCCCCGGGGCTGCTGCCGAGCAAAGTCCCCGGGCTCTGACAAGCGCCGAAGCTGTCCGCACTTGTAAGAGCCTCCACGTTGCCGCAGGTCCCAGGTAATACAATAATCACTTTATTTACCCTCCTGCAGCTACACCCGTGCCCAGATGGGAAAGGACTTACCTGGGTGTGTCGCAATCCCCAGCCCGACGCTGCTCCCGTCCCACGCACCGTGGGGACGAAGGGGACCGAGCCCCCAAAGGGCTGGCGACGGCCCCGTTCCCCCCGGCATGCCCCCCAGCCCACTTTCCTCCTTGTGCCCATTTCACAGGCGGGCAGAGCGAGGCCGGGTGCACGTGTGTGGGGCCCCGGGGCTGGCGCTGCCCTGGCCGGCGCGGAGCCGCACGCTCCCGAGCCCTCCCGCGCTTGGCAGCTTCCCCAGCCCTCCCTCGCTCCCAATTAAGCAGCGGACCCAGAAGGAGGAAAAGCAGGGGAAAAAAAAAAAAGGAAAAAAAAAAAAAAAAAGATTCCCCCCCCCACACCCCAGCGCTTTTTGGAATTATTTAGAGTTATATAAGTGGCCAGATGTTGGCCGAAAAGCGCCAGAAAGGCATTTCGCTCCCCGCTGCCAATTCCCAGAGATGCTAACCCCGGGGAAAGCGGCGCGTCGGGAGGGCTGCGGGCTTCGCAGCGCGGCGCATGTTTGTTTGCTTGGACATCACCGAAATCAGAAAGGGGTGGGGAAGGGGAGAGAAGGGGGAGAGGAGGAGGGGAGAGGTTTGCCAAGGATGGTTTTTTTTTTGTTGTTTTTTTTTTTTTTTACCTGCTGGAATGAACTTCATTGTGAGCTGTGTCCCAGGAGCAACTTAATAGAGATTGGTGTTGGCAGAGGACGTTTTCAGAAATTCATGTTCATACTGGGGGACTTCTCTGGGTTTATATACCGGTCCTCCAGTGAGCCTGTGTTGTAAGAAAGGGGAGGGGGGGGGCGAGGAGGGAGAAACAGAGAAAGACTATCACTACTTCTATTTAAACTGTAAATCAGGAAGTAAAGGGGCTTTGGAAATCGTGAATGATTCTTAGAAATAAACTTCTGATAAAGTTGATGTCACCGGGATTGCGGTTTTTTTTCACGCACGGGCTGAGGGGGGGCGGTTTACGGGGGGAGTGGCGGGCGGCTCGGTGGGGAAAAAACAAAGCACCCGAGTGCGGCACCCGAGCGCGTGGGTCCCATGGGCGTCGCGGGGTCGGCGGCGGGGGGCGGCCACCGGCACTCGCCTCGACGCGCGGTGCTGCGCGCTCGCGCCGTGACTCATATTTCCACAAGCACTTTCACCCCCGGACCCCCCCGGGCCGGTGCTTCCCCACAGGGCAGCCGGGCTCAGCCCCAGGAAAAGCGTGCAAAAAAACAACCCTCCCCGAAAAAAAGAAGAAAAGAAAAGAAAAAGAAAAAAAAAAAAGATTTTTCTTTTTTTTTTTTTTTTTTTGGGGTGGAGGTGGAAGGCAGCGGTGCCCCCCCCCGGGTCGGGTGGTGGATGCGGTGCCATCAGCATCCCCGGTCCAGCAGTGGTCCGTCCGTTTTTGGGGGAGCGGCTGCGAGTGGAGCACATGCACCCCTGGCGCAAAGGGCGTTGGGGAAAGAAAAAGGAAAAAAAAAAAAAAAAAAAGGAAAAAGTAGGTTTTAATTTTTTTTGTTTGTTTTTTTTGAATTCTTTTTCCACTGGGATAAAAGACAAACCCACCCGGCGGGAACAGCCAGCCCGGCCCCCGGGGTTAACCCTTGCGTCGGCCCCGCACGCCGCTGGGGAGGGTGCCAGCGCCCGTGTCGGTGTGACACTCGTGTCCCTGTGTCACCCGTGTCCCTGTGCCACCCGTGTCCGTGTCCACCCGTGGGGGGACCCCATCCCGCAGCTCCTTCTCCCCGGGATGCTACGGGGCCGCTCGCTCCCCGGTCTGGGCTCGAAGCAGGTTAAAGGCGCTTTCATGTTTCTCGCTCGCTCCGTGTATATTTTTTTTTTCTCTGGGGGCACGCCAAGCTGAAACTTTTAATCAGGTTTAGCAAGTTTGTGCCCTGTTTGCGCTGGCAGCGTGAAACCTGCTGGGGTGACAGTCGAGGAACGGTGACACAACAGCCTGCAGCCACCCTGCTGCCCCCCGCGGCACAGGGGGACATGCCGGGGGACATGGGGACATCCCAGTAGTGCTGGGTGTTGAGCGGGTCAGGGGAGAGCCTCAGCACCAGCACCCTTGGGAGTCCATCCTGCCGTGTCTGCCTGTCCCCAAATCGCTGTGTGCTGGGGATGCTGCTGCTGTTGGTGCCACGTGTGGCGTGCACAGCATCACGGTCATGGCTCCAGCGATGCTCGGTGCAGCCCCCAGGCAGAAGAGCACCCCTAGGCAACATGTCTTAGAGCAATCCCCAAAAAATAATAAAAAGAAGATAAATTCCCCAAAATATCCTCCCCCACCCCCCAAAACAGGATTTCAAATATATATATACATATATATATATATATATACACCCAGGATTTTTGCCACGAGAGCCATCCGTCCACCCGAAGCTCCGGCTCCGAGTGGCCGCAGGTGACTCGGTGCTGCTGATTTATCGGGGCACCAGCACGCCGGCCCCGGCATGCTGCACGAGCCCAAGCGGCCGTGGGGGCTCGGCGCGGGGTTCCCCCTCCCCGAGACGGGCAGGGCAGCGCGGTGACTCAGGGGCTCGGGCAGCACCGGCCGCTGGATCCGGTGTCACCCTCGGCGTCACGTAGCCACTGTCTGCCTCAGTTTCCCCATCAGTAAGGCAAGGAGGGCGAGCCAGGGCTCGAGGGCAGGCGTTTGTGCTGGTGCTACACCAGTGAAATCCCAGTTTAGCCTTACTGGGATGCTGGGGGAAGACTCGGGGGGGGAGGGAGGGGGCAAAGGGGCTGCAAAAATGGATGGGGTTAAAGGGAGGTGCAAGGGATGGGGAGGACGAGACTCGTCACAGCCCTGCAGCCTCGCTCAAGGCTCATGCTGGTGTGCAGCGAGCAGCATCTCATGGATAAATTCATTCTTAATTATCTGTACCACTTAATTAGCTGGGAAACCGGCGTTTCTTCGTTAACAGCAGTAGGGAAATCTGGGGGTGGGGCTGTCGCAAGCCCCAGCTCTGCCGTTTCCTGCCCTTTCCCTGAATTTCTCTGCAGGATCTGGCCCCTGGGGATGCGGTGCTGTGCGGCTGGGGCTGATTCACCTGCGGGGAGCTCCCGGCTCCCGGCTGCACGTGGGTGCGGGGGGAGACGAGCTCGGTCATCCCCATGCCCCCCAGCTCCTGAATCACCCCCAGGTTCTCTGGCCAAAATAATTAAAAAAGAAGGAGGAAATCAGGGAAATGACCCACGAAGAAAAATGGGACTTTCCCAGCACCTGAGCTGCAGAAGATGGGAGCGGGGAGCTGGGCTGAGCTGTTATGTTTAATCCCATGCAATATATTTGTTATATAGGCTCCCCCATAGGTTCCCCTACAGGAAAACCTGCCCCCACCCCATCTGCAGGCACAGCCGGGGCAGATTTCTGACGGCGTCCAGGAAATTCGGCTTTTCCAGCGGCTTCTGCGGCAGTGGGGCTGCGGCCGCCCCGACGCCCCCTCTGCGCCCCGAGCGAGGGGAGGTGACCCGGGCAGGGGGTCCCGGCGGACGCCCACCCACCCCGGGGATGATGCACTCGGAAAAAGCCCAAAAGAGGGAATGGGAACGTGCTCGGCGGCGGGCAGTGACACAATCCTATCGGCATCTCGGCCGGGGATGGTGGCCCCGCTCCCACGCGACGGCTGGGATTTTTGGGGGGGTGATGGGGAAGGGGGGGGGGGGGTCGGGGGAATCGGCCCTAAAATGTGGCTGGGTGCTGGAGGGGGGGGGGGCGGAGAGGTGGGGCACGGGGCTGAATGATCCCACGTGTAGGGCCAGGGCCCCAAATTGGGGCTTCTTGGGGCTGGGTTTGGCAGGCGAGGCTGCGGCAGGCGCTGCCCTGCTGAACAGTGCTCTCTGCTGTCCGCGGCTGTCACCGCCACGGGACACGGGGACACGGGGGCACGGGGGCACGGGGACACAGGCAGCGCTTCCCAACCCGCTCCTGCCCCATCCCCATCCGTTACCACCCCTCCATCCCCATCCCCATCCCACCCGAGCCATCGGGGTCCCAGCAGCCCCGACGTCCTCGTCCCACGCTGTCCCCAGTGGGGGACAGACGGGGATGCCAGCAGCAGATGCAGCCCCCTGGGGAGGGGGGGGGGGGGGGGTCCGGCTGGTGCTGGGTGCTGGGTGCCGGGGGGGCTGAGTAAGTTGTGAGTAAGGCAGCACCCCTGTGCCGGGGAAGCCCGGGCTGAATAACGGCAGAGGACGAATTCCCCTTTGACTCATGGAGGGACCTTTCTGTGCTCGGATCCCTGTGCCCCACCAATGCCACCCCCCACGGGTGTCACCCCACGAGGGCCACCCCACCGGTGTCACCCCCATGGGTGGGCACCCTGCTGCTTGCCACCATCCCAGCCAGGCTGATGGTCCCCATGGATTTGGGGACAATGAGAAGCGCCCTTGGGGACAGTGACCGGGACTGGTCCCCGCCATGGGCTGACTCTTCGGAGCGCTGCCCATGGGGCCACCACCGCGTTTTGCAGGAGCCCCAACCTGTGAGAGGTCGGGGTGATGAGGATACTGGGGACACGGGGTCGGTGTCATGCCGCCACCCCACACCTCGCCCCCACCTGCAGGGGCGTCCCCAAGAGCTCCTTCGCAAGGAGGTTTTCCATCATTTCCCGAGTCCTGCAGCCCTGGGTTTGGGCAGAGGGCTGGGTGCCAGATCCTGCTCCCCCTGAGCACTGCGGGGCTGACGCTGCCATGAGCATCGCCCCCATCCCCGCCGGCGTCCCCAGGTCCCGGGGGGGGGGGGGGGGGGGGGTCACCCACCTGCGCCCTCGAAGCCCATCCAAGCTGCCTCCTTCTCGGGCGGCTCGGCGGGTGGATGGCAGATGGCGGGAGGTGGCACCATGGGCCGGCCCAGGACTCTTCATGGTGACATTGTCCCCCCCAGAGGGTCCCCAGACGGCGGCGGTGGCCGTCCCGGTGGCGGTGCAGCCTGCAACTGAGTCAGTGCCGCCGGCACGGCCAGGCACGGGCACGGGCACACGGCAAGGAACGAGTGACTCCGCGGTGCCACATGACCGGGTCTTAGGATTTTTGACTCAGCGGGGCCAGTGCTTGGTAGCAGCGGGCCCCCGCCACGTCCCCAGCCACGTGGCAGGGACGGGGCCGCTCGGCACGGCGACGCCAGGTGCGGTGCCAGGGCCAGGCAGTGCTGCGGCACACCACGCCGTGCCGCGCGCCCTCCAGGCACTGCTGCGTGCCGTGCTGTGCCACACCGCACCGTGCCACCTGCCATCATGTGCCACGTGCCACACCGCCACGTGCCTCATTCCCTACCATGCTGGTGCTATGCTGTCCCACGCCGTCTGCCATGCCGTGCTGTGCCGCATCCCACACTGTGCCTTGTGCCACGCCACAGCACGTCCCGAGTGCCACACCGTGCCGTGCCACATGTCCCACCATGCTGTCATCCCATCTCATGCCACAGCATGTGCCACACCGTGCCGTGCCACTTCCCATGCTGCCACGTCCTGCTGCCATCACATGCCGTGCCACACCACGCTGTCATCCCATCCCAACCTATCCCATGCCATGTGCCACCCCGTGCTGTCATCCCATGCCATGTGCCACCCCACGCTGTCATCCCATCCCATCCCATGCCATGTCCCACACTGTGTTGTCATCTCATGCTGTGCCGTGTGTCATGGTGCCACGCTGCATCCCATGCTATGCCACACCTTGCTCTCATCCCATCCCACACCACATCCCATGCTGTGCCATGTGCCATGTCGTGCTGCCACCCCATGCCACATGCCACACACACCACACTGTGCTCTCATCCCATCCCGTGCCACACACCACGCCACGCCACATCCCACATCGTCCTCCATGCTGTGCAGTTTCCCTCCAGCCTTGCCTTAGAGGCCACTTTGTCCCCCCGGCCTCCTGTGGCCCCACTTTCCTTTCAGGTTATTGCTAATCAGTTTCTGAATTCGTTCAGTTTTCGCTGTGTCCCCAGCACGTCACCGCGCTCAGGAGAATTCCTGGCAGCACCAGACCCCGCAGCCCCGAAAAGCCCCAGAAGCACTCGCAGAATGAGTCGGTTCCTGTGCACAGCAAACCCCGCGGGCTTTTCTCAGGACTGGGAGAGGCACACGCACCCAGACACATGGACACCCGGACACCTGGACACCCAGACACACAGATGCCAGGTCAGAGGCAGCGGCCCACAGGCCGAGGTCAATGCTTTATTTCCGTCTGCTGTGATATAAAAATAAGGGGGCACCACCTGGCCAGGGTGGCCTGGTGCCCTTCTCCCAGTACAAAATAATATTTAGATTCATAAATAAAACATTGTTACATTTACAGTTTAACACAGTACAAAAAAATAACAAAAATAGATATATATATTTATATATTAAAAAATGTATCCTTAAATATTTCTCCCCAGATCAGGGACGTATTAAATTAAACCGATGGCTTTAATAAATAGGGGAGCTGCACCACTGTCACTATAAGTTACTGGGGGGCCGGTGCCCACCCGCACAGTGCGGGGCCACAGCCCCAGCCCATGCCCAGCACAGGCAGGGCTTGCCGAGGGGCTTGGGGACTCTGGGGACACCGAGGGCACAGGGGTGGGCACAGGGATGCTGAGGGCGTGGGGACACAATGCAGGGACATGAGGCACAGGGATAGGCACACGGACACCAGGCGTGCAGGGATGAGCACAGGGACACTGCGCTTGCAAGGACACTGAGGGTGTAAGGACACCAAGCTTGCAGGGACACTGAGTGCACGGGGACACCAGGCTCATGGGGCCTCCAGGCTCGTGGGGACACCAAGCTCACGGGGACGCCAGGCTGATGGGCACACCAGGCACAAGAAAAGCCTCCCCCAGATGCTCTCCAGGTTCAGCGAACCCCTCGAGAGGCAGGCAGGGGGTGACGCACAGGTGACATGCCGGTGGCACAAGTGGCCACTGTCTGTCTGGGGCTGCACCCTGCCTGCGCCGGGCGTGCGGGTGCCGTGCGAGCGGCCCCTTAGTCAGGACATGTCACCAGACCCATTGAATCACTGGAAAATCAGGCAGGGCTGGCAACGGGGGACGTCACCAACCCAGAGTGACCCCGCTGGCCGGTGCCGGCCTCCACATGCGGTGGCACCTGGGGGACGTCTGTGCCAGTGCCAGCCACGCACCAGGCTCTCCGCATCCAACCACAAGCCCCAGGGTGCTGGGGACAGCTCGGGTGACAGCAGCGGGGGTGGCAGGGGCTCCCTAGGACCTTGCTGGCCGCCGGCCTCGCCGCCGGCCTCGCCGCTGCTGCCTCTGCTCCTCCCGGCGCGCCCGCAGCCCTCGCTCCTCCAGCTGGGCACTGAGCTGCTCCGTGAAGCGTGCGTAGCTCCAGAGGATCCGGCACCCCTCCACCTTCTGCTGGAAGACTCTGGTGGCCGCCGGCAGCCGGGGCAGGGTGGGGACGGTGGGGACGATGCCATGGGCATGGAGGACGCCCTCCAGGTTGCTGAGGAGGCCCCGCACCTTCAGGCGGGTGCTGTCGAGGCGGCGCAGGATGGGGGCCCCGGGGGGGTTGAGGTCGCGCTGGTGCTGGGTGATTCCCTGCAGCGCCCGGTCCATGTGGGCCATGGCCCCGTGCAGTGCCCGCAGCCCCCTGGTCCCCATCACCACCGTCCCCCGCAGCCACTCCAGCGAGGCGTTGGTGCGGCACAGCCAGCTGAAGGCCAGGCGCTGGTCCTGCTCCTGCCCATGGGAAAGGCAAGGGAGTCGGCGGGGGCTCGGTGGCGGTGGCGAGCCCACCCCCCCCGCCGACACACTAAGGGGGGCTTTCGCCCCCTTTT
Organism: Anser anser; assembly: GCF_964211835.1. Classification (NCBI taxonomy): domain Eukaryota; kingdom Metazoa; phylum Chordata; class Aves; order Anseriformes; family Anatidae; genus Anser; species Anser anser. The sequence continues at coordinate 14,127,529 of NC_139739.1, forward strand.
CCTGCCGTCGCCAGCCCTGGCGAGGTGGCACTCACGTAGAAGAGGAAGAGCTCCCGCGCGTCCTCGGCCATGTGCCGCACCAGTGCGTGGATCTGCTGCAGGGTCGGGGGCTGCGTGCTCCGCGCTGGCACGGCCCAGAGGAGGAAGAGTCCCTTGGCCACGGCTGGGGAGGAAGAGGAGGGAGATGGTGGAGATGGGGCGCCTCTCGCTGAGGAGCAATGGGACAAGGCGACATGCGGGGTGGGGATGGGGAGCAGGGAGAGGTGGGAGCATCCATGACAGGAACATCTGTCCCGTGTGCCCATCACCCTGGCACCAGGCCTGGAGCAGAGGACTGCACGTCTCGGGTATGGTGACAAGGTGCCCGGTCCTGCCACAGGGACAGGGCAGCCACCGTGCCGGGAGCCAGCTGCTGGGAGCTGCCAGGGCCTTCGGCATGAGGAGGAGGACGATGAGGAGGAGGAGGACAAGGATGAGGAGGACAAGGATGAAGAGGACAAAGAGAAAGAGGAGGAGGAAAAGGAGTGTTAGGAAGAGTATTAGGAGGAGGAAGAGGAGGAAGAGGAGGAGGAAGAGGAGGAAGAGGAGGAAGAAAGTGTCCTCGAGGCATTAAGGAGTGCAGACAGCTCCTTCTGGCCCCGGCAGTTGCCCAAGCAGCTCCCTGTCAGTGCAGGCCAATGCGGGGCCACTGCAGACTGGGGACAGTGGTGGCACCCCTGGGCCTGTCCCCTCAGTCCCAGTGGGTGCTGCTCCGGCCCCGCTGTCACCGCGGCCACGTGAGTTCAGCACCGGAGCAGCACCCAGTGCCCAGCCCTCCCCAGCGGGGGTTTGGGGGCTCAGGGGACACGCCAGCCAACCGGGGTGACCCTGTCCCTCTGCCACCTGCCCCTGCTCCCCGCATCAACCCCAAACCACATCCCCCCGCCTGCCCCCTCCCGGCACCCCTTCTTCCGCAAAGGTGCCCGCGGAGCCCCGGGTGGGTTCCAGGGGCTGGGGGAGTGGCCCCCATCGGCGTGCCCACGGGCGGGGGAAGCATCAGGGCCCTCCCGGGGCGGTGTGCGAGCGAGAGGGCAGTTGCGGGACGCAGCCTACCTGCCAGCACGCCCAGGGGCCGCGCGTGGCGCCGCATGTCCGGGTGCTGGGGAGCGGTGCTGCAGGGCGCGCGAGCGACTTCCTTACTGGTCGGCGAGGGGGAAGCTCGCCTTTTAACGTGCCCCGATTAGCCACCACCTCCGAAGGAGGCACCCGGGCCCAACGTAAAGAAATGGAGAAGTGAAGTGATGACTTGGGGGCCAATGAGCGGGGTGAGCCGGGCCGGGGAGGGGGGGAGGAAATGAGGCCGGTCGGACGATGGTTTTGTTCTTCGATTAAGTTCCTCGAGGGAGTCCTCGCGGGTCCAGCCCCTGCACAGGGCGAGCCGGATGCCCGGGGCACAGCATGGGGCTTCTTAGGAAAGCGCCACATTGAGTCACTGTCGTCTCTCTGCGCTCAGCTGGCGTTCGTTAAACTGAAAAACAGCCTCCGAAACCGAAATGCGGACGACAGAGGCCGTTGGCAGCATCAGTGTCAGCTCTGGGGCCGGGGCAGGCGATGCTCGCCCCACATCTGAGCCCCACGATGCTGCAGCAGGAGGGGGGACGGGTGGCACCACAGCCCCGCACCCATGGGTGCTGCTGGAGGCTGGCACCTCGCCACCCCCGGCTCGCACCTCTGGTGGAGGTGTGAACGGCTCTGACCGCAGGCCGGCGCTGGGGTGTCACCAAACTGTGCCATGCCCAGGGCATGGTCTGTGGTGGGGCCATAGCTGAAAATACGCCCTGGGATGGATGGGGATGCTCCAGGAGATGCTGTCTGTGTGTCTGTCTGTCTATCTGCTCTCCCCAGGGCGTGAGTCTCCCGTGCCTTGGCCCAGGGTGGGCGATGGGGAGCGGGGAGGACCCCAGGACACCCCCAGCACCCAAAGCCAGGGTGTGCAGGGATGCTAATGATGGTGACAAGGGGACACCAGCACCCATGGGTGCCCCTGTGTAAGGAACCAGTGCTGGCGGGGGAATGAGACAAGGGTGAGGCAGGCGGGACAGATCCGTTTCCCTTGCTAAACCGCCTGCAGCAGCCGGCGCTGAGCCTCCGGCGGGGAAGGAAATGCAATCGGCGGGGTCAGCGGCAGCGCCGGGGCTGCGGGCACTGCCCAAAGGCCGAGGTCAGCAGGAGGAAGCCCGGCACGGGTACAGCCCCAGCACTGCTGGAAGCGCCCGGTGCCAAGCCCCCAGCACCCTGAGCTGCTCTCGCCTTGCAGTAGGGCGTGGGAGGATGCCAGCAGCGACCCCATAAAAATTAATGTATTTTTATTAGGTTTTATTTTCATTGTAATCCATCAGCTTTTGTGAAGACTTGTAAATTCCCAGTGAATCCGCCCAGCTGGGGTGGTGCCACATGGTGCCATGCACCAGACCTGGAGATCTTCTTCTTATGGGGCTCCAAACTTTGGGAAAACAACAGACAAGGACATGACCCCCCCCCCCCCCCAACTCAGTGCTCCATCAGCTTTGTGCCACCCTCTGCCATACCGACCCAAACCATGCAGAATGCACACTTTGCAACCCAAAATCAGGGTGAATTGTTCCCCTTCTCATGGGTTTCAGCCCCAGAACGGGAGCTTTGGGGCACCACGAAGCCGTGCAGGGCCGCAGTGCCCTGCTCTGTAAGCACAGGAAGCTGCCCGAGGCAGAATTTGCTGTTTCAGATGGGGTGGCTTGGGCAAGGGGAGGCCACACCAGAAATAACATCTCCTTGCGAGCGGAAGAGCGCAGCAGTGACTCACTTCCAGAAGACGAAATGTTTTCTTTTCCCCAAATTCCCCCCCACCCCAGCTGCCCCCAACCTGCAGAACTCCCTGCTGCAGGACACAGGGTGGTGCTGCTGACTCTTCCTCCTCCTCCTCCTTCTCTTCCTCCTCCTCAGGGTGTCCCCCTGCCTGGGGACACCCGTGGGTGCTGCTGGCCAGGCTGGGCCGTGCTCACGCGAGCTGGGGGCTGTGCGTAGGGCAGCTCTGGAGGGACAGAGGAGCCAGAATGCCCCTCTCTCCAGGAGAAACGCCTGCAGGACTGAGCCAGTTTGTCCATCCATCCATCTAGTCAGATGGCCAGTCACCCATCGGCCTGTCCACCCATCGGTCCAGTTGTCCACACAGCTATCTGTCCATCAACCTGTTCATTCCTCCAGATTCATCTACCCACCTGCACATCCCTCCACCTGTCCACCTATCCATGCATTCATCTGTCCTTCCACATGTACATCCTCCTGTCCACCCACCCGTCCACTTTTACATCCCTCCATCTGTCCACCCATCCACCTATCTGTCCTTCCCTGCACACATTCATCCATCCACATACATCGCTGTCCATTGATCTACCCATCCATCTGTCCGTCCGTCCGTCCATCCATCCATCCATCCATCCATCCATCCACTTGTCCATCCAACTACAGATACATCCCCCCATCCATCCATCTACCTCTCCATCCGTCCGTCTATCCATCTGTCCGTCCGTCCATCCATCCATCCATCCATCCATCTATCTGTCCATCTGTCCATCCGTCCATCCATCCATCCATCTATCTATCTGTCCATCCGTCCATCCATCTATCCATCCATCCAGGACCCATGGTCCAGCAGGGTGCACGCTGCCAGCACAGGACCCACCAGGCGAAGCGGTCCCGCTTGGGACACCCCGGTACCTCCGCCCTGCCCCTTTCCAAACCCAGGGCTTCGCACAGGGTCCCCGCAGACCACGGCAGAGGGACGGCGCGGTCACCAGCACCGACGGCTGGCAGCCCTTGGGGACATTGTGCAGGGATGTGCAATACCCAACGGGGCCGAAAATAGCGCGTGTGACCACACTGGCTGACAGTAATTTCTTCATCTCTGGGGCGCACGTCACTGATGTCTCATGACTCTGGAAAAGAGAGCGAGACAGGAAAGAAAGCACCCGAGGATCTGCAGGAAGCCGAGGGCTTGCCAACGCACATGGGGACGCAGGGGGGATGTGCGGGGAGCCCGGGTCTGCTCCCGTGCACACCAGTGCCCGCGAGGAACCCCGCTGCTATTCACGGCGGCGATGCCAGGGCTGGTGGCGACTGTCTGGTGCGACTTCCTGCCCAAAACACGTCACGGGACTGCCCCGACCTCGTCCCCGTCCCCGTCCCCTTCAATGTGGGCCCGGGGTCCCACCAAGGCGGGTGGCGTGAGAGCAGGCTGAGGCCACCGCCCACCTGCCCCGTCCCGTCCCATCCTGTCCCCGAGCCTGGAAGGCTTTGAGGGGACGGGCGCAGACATGGTTTTGCTCCCCTGTGCCTTTTCGCTTGCTCAGGCTCCCCGCTGGAAGAAGCCCCCAGGACGTTTCCGCCGTGCTCGCGCTCCCGCCGAGCCCCACGCGTTGACCAGGCGCAGCCTCAGGGCATGCGGGGGGCACCCCGAGGCCACACAGCCCCCAGGCGAGAGCCACCTCGTTACAGCCATGGCCACTAACGAGGCTGCAGAAACGCCCCAGCCCTGACCCCATGTCCCAGACCCTTTTTCCCTGCCTACAACGCCAAGCTGCAGGCCAGCCCCGGGCACAGGTCACCCTATGGTGGGGACAGGAGGAGTGCCACCAGCAGTGGGGACAGGTTCTGGGCCAGCCCCAGCTGTGGCCATGGTGTACTTTGAAAAACAAACAAACTAACAAAACCACCCCAAACCAACAAAAAATAGGACTTTTATTGACATTTAAAAGTGTGTAAAAATACAGCTTGGAAGGAGCTGGGGTGTCACTGTCCCGACCCCCCAATACACGATGGCCTGGCAGGGGTCGGGGCCACCCCGAAGGAGACACAGGGCTGAAATGCTGCCCTGGCCACCTCCCGCAGCCCTTGCTCTCAGCACTGGAAGGTTTGGGGAGATCCCCTGAGCGGGACGGGTCCAGAACCCCCCAGAAAAGGTGCAGAGCATCACAGCCACCACCCCGCACAGACACCCAGGGTCCCACGTCCTGCCAGCCCCACGCTGTCACCTCCAGCAGGGCTGTGGCACATCACCGCTCTGGGGCACGCATCCCCCCCACACCTCCTCTCCTCACCACCACTCAAATTCCCCAAATCTGCCACTCCCCCCACCCTAAGAAAGCCAGGAAGGGACCTGAGGCAGAGGAGGGCACGGCGCTGCCCTTCGGCCTCTCCCGCGGGGATTCACAGCGGCGTGGACGTAATACTGTCACAGCAGTGCCACCGCGTCCCCCCCGCGTCCCCGGCGTGCAGGGAGCGACGCTGCGCCCCCCAGGCTCTGCCCAGCACCAGGGGGGGAAGGCTTAGAAATGAAAAACAGCGACAGGGCTGCGGACAGCCCTGGGCAGGAGGAGCCTGTGGGGACACCGCGCGGGTCCCCATGGGCCACTGGACGGCATGGGGACAGCCGGCACGGGGACAGCTGGCCGCTATCTGCCGCTCTCCTGGCGCTTCTGCAGCAGCTGGATGACCTCGATGATGCCCTCCTCAGGGACCTGCGGGGACAAATGTCCCGTTAGCCCCGCTGGGGACACCGGGACCCTCCTGCCCGCGGTGCCACATGCCCCGTGCCGGGGAGGGCTCACCAAGGCATGGTCGAAGTTGAAGGTGCTGATGTAGTACGCCGAAATGTCGACGGCAGCCAGCGGCTCGGCGATCTGCGCCACGATGCCGCACTCATCTGGGGGAGGCAAGGTGTCCCGCGGTGACCCTGGTGTCACCGCGATGGGGAGCCACCAGGTGGCAGGGGACACCAAAGGAAAGCACTAGGAGGGGACACGGGTGTGGCAGCAGGGGGGGCTCCCATGCTGGGTGGGGACGGGATGGGTGCTGAGCTGCAGGGGAGGGGGCCCAAATCCCTGCACCCCCACAGGGCAGGGGACGCGCACGGCGCCCACACTCACCGAAGCCCAGGGGCTGCCCGCCGATCCTCACCATCCGCCACAGCTCCCCGCTGGAGCTGGTCAGCAGCAGGTCACTGGGGAACCTGCAAAAGGGGGGGCCCTGAGTGCAGGAACACCCCCAACCCACCCAGCCGCCCCCAAAAGTGTGGGCACTGGGGGCCAGCACCAGCACCTACCGCTTCTGGGTCTCCGCATCCATCACGATGGAGATGTAGCCCTCGATGAGCGAGAAGGCGAAGAAGGTGATGGAGTCAAGGTCCTGGCCACCAGCACTGGGCTCCTTCTGGGGGCTGAGGGAAGAGCGGGATGAGCCGGGCACGGGTTTGTGTCCCACCGTCAGCGGGACACAAAAAGAGTGGGTTTGGGGGAATCTGCAGAGCACCGTGGTGACTCTGGAGGGGATGGTCCCACAAGGAAAGGCTGTTCCCAAAATGTTCCCGTGCACGGCTCTGGCACATCTCAGCCACCTCTGAACCACCCCCCCTTTGCTTTGCCAAAATATGTGGCTTGTCCCCCAGCACAGTGGCACTGGGACTTGGGGGCTCCAGTTCCCAGGAGTGGCAGCAGGACATGCAGCACCCACGGGTGGCATGCTCGAGGGAGCAAAAAACACTTTGCAAAATGCACCCAGAGCTTGAAAAGCCGCAGGGAGCGAGGTGTAGGGGGGTGACACCCAGCTGAGGGACCACCACCGATGTCCCCACCCTTGTCACCCACCTGTGGGAGTAGAAGAGGACGTCGATGAGCATGGTGGCGATGGCGGGCAGCGTGTCGGGTGCCACGGTCAGGATGCAGAAGCGGTTCTGGGGGCTCTGCACGGGGTGCAGCGTGGGGCTGGTGGCTGCGGGGCACAGCCACCCGTCACCGCCACACTCGGGGACAGCACCGCAGTGCCACCCCGTGGCCACCGCAGCCCCACGTCCCGCTGGGTGGTGGCCCCGGGGGTCCCCAACACGCGGGGGGACCTCCGGCAGCTGGAGCATCCCTGCGGGCACCAGGTGACCCCGGGGACGAGGTCACCCTTGGAGAAGTCCCCGTGCCACTCACCCGCCTTGGGCTTAAGGAAGCCGTTGCTGGCATCGTCGCAGGTGACGGGGATGGACTCGCCATTCTCTTCCTTGTAGATGTCAAACTCCCCAGCCAGCGTGTGGATGACCACAGGCAGGTCCCTCTCCCGCACCTGGCAGTGTCGCAGCGTCACCGACACCGGAGCAACCCCCGCAGCCAGCTGGGGACAGCCGGGTCCCCGCCAGCAACCACGGAGCTGCCAGGGCCACGCGGCACCATCCCTGTTCCCACCCCGGGCTCACCAGGACGAAGTCGGTCTGGTAGGTGGAGAGCATCAGCACCGAGACGTGGTGCTCGGCCAGCGGCGCGATGACCGACCGGGCAATCTTGGTGACGCCGGTGGCCTGGCAGCCGGAGGGCGCCCGGCCGTTGGAGACGACGCTGAGCACCAGCCACGTCGAGTCCGCCACCTGCATGAACTCGGAGGGCGGCAGCTCTGCGAGGGAAAGGGGAAACTGAGGCACGGCGCTGGGGCAGGGCTGTCGCAGCAGCGGGGCCGCATTGGTGTTCCCGACCCTGCTGGTGGTGCTGTCGCTGTGGCACGACCTGCACCAGGAGCAGTGAGTGGGGACAGCGGGTCCCCTGTCCCCAGCCCATCCTCGTGCAGGCTGGCAGCCACCAGGGAGGGAGCGTGGGCACAGGAGGGGGCAGGCACCCAGCGGGACAGGCTCAGGGACACAGGAGGGGACTTGGCGGGGGCTGCCATGGGGCCACACTCAGCCTGGGGACAGCAATGACATCTCGCCCAGGGCACCGCAGGGGCTGTCTCCGCTCAACGGGGCGCGACGCAGCCACCTGCAGCGTGGGTCCCTGCTGGAATGGCACCGTGGGGTCCCGTGGCACCGGGTGCTGGACCATGGGGAAACTGAGTCACGGCGCAACTGCAAAACAAGCGATGCCCTGACACTGTCACCGGGAAGCCTGCAGGGTCCTCGGGATGCCACGCAGTGAGGGCAGGATCAGCCGCACTCACAGAGCTGGAATTGCTATATTTTTGGGGACTTGCAGGGACAAACGCTCCAAGCCCGGGACGCGTTCCTCCTGCACCAGCTGGGCTGTGCACAAAGGGGTGCAGCACCCCAAAGCCAGGCCCCTGGGGCTGCCCACATCTCCCCCTGGATCCTCCAGCCCCCAGGAGCCGCCAGCCCAGCAGGGAGCTTGAGCCGTGCCAGGATGCTCAGCAGGGACGGGTCAGGGGCACCGGAGGAGACGCAGAACGTCCACCCCGCCATGCCACCGCCCCGTGCCACCCCAGCCGCGTGGCCACCCGGCTCCAATGAGCCGTGTCCCTGGGGCCGAGCCCACGCTGGCCGGGGGCCAGGGTTGCCTCCCCAAAAACGCTGCTTTTGTTGGCAGGGAGCGAGCGTGCCGGCCGGTTCCTTCCTGCCCCACACCCGCTCCCCAGGAAGGGCCGGATCGGGGCCGTGCTCTTCCTCCGGCACCCGTGCTCCTCCCGCAGCTGCCCCAGGCCAGGACACGTCCCGATCCCGGCACCCCAATTCCCCGGGAGGTGCAGGGTCAGGGGGGAGCCTGACACCCCCAAACCTCATCGTGCCCCTGCCCAGGCGAGGCAGGGAGGCCCGTGGCACTGAGCTGAGGCCGCAGGACTCATCGCAGCAGTGAGGGAGGCGTGAGCCATGGGGCGAGGCCGGATCCGGAGGTCCGAAGCCCAGGGCCTTGGCGGGTGTTGGCAGCCTCCTGTTCCTGCGCAGGAAGCACCAGAACAGCCCCTGCTCGTTCCCAGGGCCAGGGCCAGGGACCGCACTGCCGCGTCCCCGCTTAATCGCTTTTCAACACCAGCAGGAACCGGGGGCCACGGGGGAGGCTGCGACTGCACGAGGGTCCCCAAACACCACTGTCCCGATGCCTCGGCTGGCCCCAGGGCTTAATCCAGCCCCCAGCCCAGAAATTAAAACAAGGCTGGGGGGGTGCCCCCCCTGTGCCCCCACAGGGCGCTGGCAGCCCCCCAGCCCGGCGCCGAGCAGCGGGGCGGCCGACTCGCTGCACCATTGTTCGCCGCTTCCCGCCTGCCCCACGGGATCGAGGAGCGTTTGTCCGCAGGCACCGAAAAAAAAATAAAATACAATACATGGGGGGAACGGCCCCAGCTCTTCAGGAGAGAGCCTGGCTCCCAGCAAAAGGGCTGGGGGGAGCTGGGCTGGATCCAGCCAGAGATCGCCCCGTGCTGCCGGACCGCTGACCCTTGTTCCTTGGGGCACATGCAGGGAGATAAGGCCCAGCCGGGGAGGTCTGGGTGCGGGAGGCTTGGGACAGGATCTGTCCTACCAGCACGGCCTGTCAGGGCAGGTCCGGTGGTGAGGCTGCAGAATGGCACACACAGGCTCTCGGGATGGGGACATCGTGCTGTGACACCTCCCAGGGAGGGGACCACCCCAGAAGGGTTCGAAGACTCCAGGACGCCCCGACGCCGGGATGCTGGTGCCGGGCAGCATCCCCAGTACCCCCAGAAGCACCCCTGGTCCCCCAAGGCCGGGCTCAGCCACATGGGTGGGGAATTGGCCCTGTTCCACCACGGTGGTGGCCAGTCCCAGCCCTCACCAGGCAGGGGGACAGCAGTGGAGCAGCCATGGAAGGACATTGGCAGCTCTGCCAGCAGCACCCTGTGCAGGCAGGAGCCTTGGGTGCTGCCCACAGCCCTTCCCTTGTGTCCCGGGAGGTTTGTGCCCCATGCTCGGGCTTGGCAGGCGCAGGGCTCCTCACAGGAGCCTTTCCCCACCCATACCCCAGCCTCATCCAAGCATGTGGAGGCACGGCTGCGTCTCCGAGGCAGTTGGTAGTGCCAAGGCAGGCAAGCTGAGAGAGTCTCAGTGGGGCAAGCCAGGGCATCCCTGACACAAGCCGCGGCTCGCTGCCCGTGGTGAGCTCCGAGAATCGCTGTGCTGTGCCGGGCTGGGCTGAGAACGGCCACAACTCATTGCTGCAGTGCCAGGTACCTTTGAAGCCCTCCTCGTCCAGCATGATGGTGTAGTCCTCAGGGGTCTCCGTCAGGCTGAAGAACTTGCACCTATGGGGCACAAACTGCCGCTGCCCGACCCGCGCGTGGCTCCGGGGAAGGGGGAGCGGGGCGCGCCCTCCCTCCCCCCCGCACGGCACCGCCGCGAGCACGGGAGGACGGGGAGGATGAAGAGGAGGGTGAGGAAGGGGGGAGGCCGGTACCTGCAGCGCTGGGGCAGGAAGAGCAGCTTGAGCAGCGGGTGGGTGTAGAGCCAGAGCCCGCGGCGCGCCAGGCTCAGCACCCGCACCCGGTGCTCCAGGATGTGCAGGTCCATGGCGGCCGGGGCCGGGGCCGGGGCCGGGGCCGGGGCCGGGGCCGCTCCAAGCGCGCCCCGCGGCCGCTCGGAGCAGCGGGAGGGGTCCCGCGGCCGCCCCGCCCCGGCCCCGCCTCGCCCCGCCGCCGGCCCCCGGCCGCGCCCCGCCCCGCCGCCCGCTGCGCGGAGCTTTCCGGGGGGCACCGGGCCTGACGCGGGGCTTGCACCGTACCCGGGCGGAGGGGGGGCTCCAGCAACGCTGCCGGGCGCTTCCCCGCAGCCGCTTCTTCAGGGGAAAAGGGGTTTTGAAGGCGGGGGGGGGGGGGGGGGAAGCTGAGGTTTTTGCAGAACTCCCGCCTGCAGGAATCGCGGGGAGGGAGAAGCCGCTTGGGCTCCATTTTGTGCGCGGAAAGCGGGGCCCTGGGAGGCCGTGGGATAGAGCCCGGGTGGGGCCGGGCTGCTCCTGCCTCGGTGGGGCCACGGGAGCCGTGACACTGGGAGGGGACTGAAGGCTTGGTGCCGGAAAGGGATGGCCGTGAGGGGCTCACCCCCAAAGCAGCCATCCGAGAAGCCCCTGCAGCCTGGCAATGGCTGGAGATGGCCTCCATGGGTGTCACGAACGTGGGCAGGTCTCAGCATCCCTCATTTGCGCTTCAAACAGCCCAGCCGTGGCTTGCCGTGGGGCAGGGTGAAGCAGTAGGGCTGGCTGGGGCAGTGAGTCACGGCCCTCGGCCCTGGTTGTCCCCACGGTGTCCCTGACGGGGACAGTGCTGCCACCACCCAGCACAAGGACAGGGACTGCCCCTGGGTTGCTGCCACGTGTGTGGGATGCACAAGAGGAGCCAGCCCCTGATCCAGGAGAGGCTGCAGGAGGAAGGTTCATGGCAGCTGCTCTGGCTCAATAAAGGATGCCACCTTTGGCTCGGGAGCCAGAGACACTGTTGGAGTTGAGGAGAGCTTGGGATGGCTTAGTCCCCCCCAAAACTGCAGCCTGCATTGACATAGCTGGGGTGAGCAAGAGATGGGAGGCGAGTGTGAGCACCTGACCACCCATCTGGGTCCCTGTCACCCCCCATAGCACCCAAGGGTGATGGGAAAATGCATGGGGGAGGTGGTGCCCCCCAGCCGCACACTCAGGGAGCCGCAGACGCTGCGCCTTTACACAATCCTGCTTTATTTTCCCTTTGTACAAAACCATTTTTCCCCGCTTTATTTTACAAAGCTACCCCCAGCCCTTGGTGAGGGCAGGGGGAAGAGAGGGGACCCCGCAGCGGGGAGCGCCCAGCCGCTCGCGCCCCATCTCACCTCCGCTGTGGGGTGGGTGGCAAGAGGGGGACCCCGGCATGGGGCTTGCGAGGGTCATGGTCTGGCATCAAATCCCGCCGCCTCTGGTGCATCCCGCCTGCAGTTCCCAACCTTGGCCCCCGTCCTGCAACGGTTACTGCCACGGAGGAATAATAAATAGGCTCAGTGAATAGGTAAATTCAGTACTACATATTGGGCTACACTTTGATACATCCTCACTAGATAAAGAGGAGGGGAGCAGCAGCTGCCCCGGCTCCTCACGTACCCCCAGTCCCGCTGCGCCAGGCGCAAGCACTGGGGAACTGGGTCTGGGTCTGCCCTGCCAGCACAGGTGGGCAGGGGAAGCCCGGGGGCGGCGGGAGGGACACTGCGGACGTGGGTCAAGGGGCTGGGGGACAAGGAGCGGGACCCGAGGGGCAGCCTGGCCCCCCAGCCGCAGCGAGGGAGCGCGGGTGGCTCAGCCACCCCGTGCCAGGGCTCCCACCGCTCATGGTGCCAGCACCCTGCTGGGGTGGGGACAATGCAGGCACCCACCGTGTGCTGGACATGTCCCCTTTTGTCACCGCGCTCGGTCGAGCTCCCGCAGATGCCCCCCTCCAACCATGGGACCCCAGCTTCACGCCCACCCTAAGCGGGCACCAGCATGTGGCATCCCCATGGTGCCGCAGCAGCCAGCCCGTCCCCACAGGGCAGCGGCTGCATCCTGATCCCCCCAGCCCCGAGTCCCCACCGCCAGGCGCCGCGGGGGTCCCCTCCCGCCCTCGGCCGCAGAGGGAGCAGCGTCCTCGAGCCCGGGTCCGTGCACAGCCCAGCTGAGCCCGGCTGCCCGGGCGCAGCGCGGCGTCAGCCCTACAAGTACGTGTCCTCGCTCTCCCGGGAGCACAGGCTCTCCTTGGACTGGTGGTGGGGGGACACCTGGGGGTGCAGCAGCTCACGGGCAGCACCGGGCGCCCCGTTGCCCTCAGCTCCAGGGCCGTTGGCGGGGCTGCCTAAGCTCTTCTCTCGGTTTTTCTCCTTGCTCTTGCGGGCCTTGGGCACCGGGGCAGGCCCGGCGGGCACAATGATGGAGGGAACGGGCTCCAGCGCCTTGCGGGTGGGGGGCTCGGCCTCACTGATGGCCTTGGCGCCGTGCAGGCGCGGGGGGGACTTGCACTGCAGCTCCCCGTGTGTCTCCCGCCACTTCTTCAGCTGGATCAGGTGCTCCCGCTCGATCTGCCGCTCCGTCACCGGCAGCTCGATGACCTGCAGGGGGGAATGACTTGTGCCACCGATATCCCCCCCGCAGCGCCACCCGGGACAGGGGTAGCCCCAAAACCAGGTCCTGCTAGGAACTGTCCCGGTTCCAGGCAAGCTCTGCCCGACGAGGGGTGGCCCCATGCACTGCGCCCCCCGGACCCTCACCTCCTGCACCAGGAAGGTCTCCTGCATGATCTTGGGGCTGAGGGCCCTCAGCCGCTCCATGGTCTCGTACTGGCCCTGGCAGGACTTGAGCTTGTCCGAGGAGCCCAGGGTGTGTTTGAGCAGCACCAGGCCCACCCGGAAGATGATTTTCACCCCTGGAAGTGGAGAGGTGAGGCAGCAAGCGGCAGGTGGCACAGGGTGAGGTGGCACGCTGCCACCACGTCCCTCTGGTGGTCCCCATGCCCTCTTCTTCCCCAGGAACCCCTCCCCAGGCCCGAAGCCGACCACGACACAACTCAGCTCAGCCCCAAGCTGTGCTGGTGTGGCTGCCAATGCAAAGGGACACTTGCACGTGCTCCCCTTCATCCCACCCAGCACCAGGGTGGGATCCTGACGCCTCTCCAGGCCCCTTTGCCTGGGATGGGCACCGTGGAGCCCTGTAAGAGCTGTTCGCCCACTCCAGGCTGGGGCCACCAGCACTGCTGTCACCCGCTGAGCTGGGACACAGCACGTAGGGCAGCAGGTGCCGGTCCTGCCAGCAGTCAGGGCACACACGAGGATAAACGTTGGCATTTGGGACACACACTGCCCACCACAAACTTTGTTTGCACAAGCACTGATGCAAACATGCCCTCTGGCTCCCCACTAACCTCCTGATAGCCTCCACCCCACAAACTTCTGCTCCGCTCTTCCTGACAAAGCCCCAAGTGCCTTCCTTGTGCCAAGGGGGCTGCCAGCCACCCACGGAGGCTGGCCCATGCCGCAGCCTCCAGGAGGAGGCCCCTACCTTCGCAGAAGAACATGTCCCAGACACGCAGCACAGAGCTCCAGGGCAGCGTGCGAGAGAAGGCGCACATGAACCACTCCGTCATGTAGAGGATGGGGTCGATCTTCTGCTTGCTCAGGTGCTTGTAGGCCACGGGCGAGACCTTGTGCAGCAGCGAGAAGAGGATCTGCCCGTCCAGCTGAATGGCCTCCTGCGGGGACAGCATCAGCAGGGACCTCCCTGGCCAGCACATTAACCCTGGTCCTTGGCTCAGCCCCAGGATCAGCTCCACAGTGCCTGGCCCCAGCCCACCAGGGCAGCCCCCAGGCCCAGCTGCGGGATCCGTGCCACACGTACTATGGCAGCAAAGCTGCACCAAGCCCCCCATCCCTCACTGCTGGATGCTCCTGGGGATCCTGGCATCATGCAAAGACCGTGGGGACACCCAGGCCGCCCCAAGCACCTCTTCTTTCCCCGTGGTAGGAGCTGTGGGAGCTCTTGGGCCCCTGGAGGAGCACCATGGCCCTTCACTCACCAGTTTCTCACTGTAGTAGCCGGGGAGGTACTTCTCGCAGATCTGTACCAGGCACCAGAACGCTTGCTGCAAGCCAAAGGACAGTGGGTCAGTGTCCAGGTGCGCACAGGGGACAGCCCTGCAGCCCCGACCTTGCCCCGATGGACCAAGGCAGCGGGCAGAGCACACCTGGGGCACGCTCGCACCGGCTGAGTTTTGGGGCAAACCGGTGCCGTGAGCCAAGCACCCGCCCGCCAGCACCACCCCGCTCCCCCTGCTGCTCCCCGCTTGTACCTCGGCCGGCATGTGCATGAGCAGGACCGCAGCGATGGGGGCCTGGGCCTGGCAGTAGCCCTCCTCCGGGCGGTACAGCGTGTAGGCCTTCAGCACCCGAAACAGGTCCTGCTGCCTGCGGAGACAACGTGGGGAGAGAGAGGTGGAGAGCGGGCACGGGCACAGCCCAGCGGCCTCCCCTGCAGCCCCACACCAGCACGGTGACCCCACACCGTGGGCCAGCTGCTGCTCATCGCTCTTCCCCCACGTGTCAGTCCCTGGCCGGGATCCCCCTTCGCCACACCACCAGGCTACAGGGCACAAACCCCACGGCACGGCCCCAAGGGGGGCCCAGCAGCTACCAAGGACCAGACACGTGGCTGCTCCACTTACCCGTGGCCTCCGCGCGAGACAAACATCTCGTGGAAGGGGAACTGCCGATGGAGATCCCGCTCGATCACGTCCAGCCACTTCGGCTCTCCCGGGAGGAGATCCAGCTCCTGGGAAGGAGAGGGTCAGGGTGAGCAGCACCAGCTGAGCGCCAGCCCCCCCCCCGGCACGCAGCGAGCCTGGGGGAGCCCATGGCGGTGTGCCCACGGGGCTGGACCTGCCCCCAGCCCGCGCTGCCCGGCACACACTCACATCAAACTTGCCGATGTTCTGCTCCAGCTTGACCTTGCTGCCGGAGAGGTACTGCCAGGCTCGGCCCCGCAGCGAGGGCGGGATCCCCTTCTGGCACCGCAGCCGGATCTGCACAGGGAACAAAGCCCTCAGGGGATATCACGGAGCACTGAGGCTCCCGGGGCAAGACACGGGCTAGGCCCAGCACTGCAGCAGCAGCACAACCTCCCCCTACAAGGGGACATGTCCTCATACCACCAGGAACAGGGTGCCCCCTGACAGACGTACAAGATGGCACGTGGAGCTGCAGTTAGAGACCCTGGGGGTCCCGGGAGGGGAGCTGAGGGGCTGTGCCGGGCAGGCCGGGGTCTGCTCAGCCCCTTCTCCCCAGCCCTGCTCTTAACACGCCAGCCAGAGCTGCGCTGGCAAGAAGGAGCTGCAGATGGCGGCAGGAGCCCAGCTGAGGCCGCGCAGCTTGCAGACAGCTCCCAACAAGCCCAGCTCTGCCTCAAGCAGGACTCCACGGGCAACTGGAAATGGAAAAGCAAACGGCAGAGCCACTGGCTCCCTCCACAGAGGCTGGCTCCCTCCCCACGCTGCCACAGCCCACGGGGAAGCCGGAGAGCTCCGAGTGCTCTGCTTGTGGGGCAGGTAGAGGAGAGGGCTCTGCGTCCCCATCCCTCCTGCCCGCGGGGCTGTGCGGAGCGGCAGGGACAGAGCTGGCCCCAGCTCCGAGCCCCAGCAGCCGGCTCCGTGCCCAGCCAGCCCCAGGCTCCCTTGGCACGG
This sequence comes from Anser anser, assembly GCF_964211835.1. Taxonomy (NCBI): domain Eukaryota; kingdom Metazoa; phylum Chordata; class Aves; order Anseriformes; family Anatidae; genus Anser; species Anser anser. The sequence continues at coordinate 14,143,474 of NC_139739.1, forward strand.
GGCACCAACCGGACCAAAGTCCGGGCTGGGCAGCGCGGGTGCCACCTCCGCAGCAGGGGGCCGGACTCGCTTAACCCTGCTGCTGCCAGCAGCCGGGGCCGGGCTGTGCCCTTCCCTGCGGCCCTGCTAGCGCTCCAGCCCCGCTCCAGGGAACCAACGGCACCAGCAAGGCAGGGACCCATGAGATGGACGCTTTTGGTACAGCATAAAGCCCCGCAAAACCCCAGCACAGCCTCCGTGCCTCGGGTCTCTGCTTGGGCAGCACACACAAGTGCCCGAGAGGCACCAGGGCTCCGCAAGCTGACAGCTCTGAGCCTCCCTGCCGTGGGGCTCGGCAGCCCCGGGGCTCTCCTCCCCAGCCAGAGCTTGCTCTCCCTGTTTGCCAGCTGACTCGGGAGCAGGCACTTGTGTTTCCAAGCAGCCCGGCCCAGTGTGGTGGTGGTAACGCCACGTTCCTCGCTGCTCCCTCACCGCAGCGCTGCTTGTTTACCCGGCCAGGCCCCGCGAGGGCTTTGTGCTCGCAGGAAACGCAGCGGGCGATGCCCAGGGTGGCCACGGGCAGCTCCGCCAGCGCTGACAGCTCCCGCTCCTGCTGCCCTTCCTGCTGGCTGAGCAGCCAGGAAGGAAGCCGCCTTGCAGGGAGCAAGAGCCGTTCGCGTTTGGCTGAGCAGCGCAGCTGGGGCAGGCAGGGGGGTGAGGTGGTTTTGCCCCCACCTCCCCAATCCCCCAGCTCCTGCTGGGGCCCTGCCATCACTGCCGGGGCCCCCGCATGCCAGATCGGGAGCGCACCCGGGCAGAGGGATGCTGAAAGCAAGGAGCAGCCGGAGCTGCCCACGCGTCTGCACTCCCTCAGTCTGCCTGGAAAGGGCACGGGCCGGCACGTGGCGCTGGCACGGCTCAGCGCTGGCAGGACCCGGGCCAGCGATGCAGGGGGAGTTTTAGGATCCTGGAGCAGTGCAGGTGCGAGCAAGCCGGCTGGCTGCAGGGCCTGGGCAAGGAGCAGCTCTCTGCATCAGCCCTTGGAGGCTCCAGGCACCGATTTTGCAGCAGGACAGAGCGCACAGGCCCTGCGGCTCCACAGGGATATCCAGAAGCTCGGCCCCAGCATGAGGGAGCTCCTCCGCCAGCAGCGCGGCTGCCAGGGCACTCACCCACGCCTGGAAATCATGCGGAGAGCAGCGCAAAGCGCCCTCGGGACAAAGCGCCCGCCTGCTGTGACCCCAAAAGTTCTCAGGAATCCTTCACAAGCAGCCAAGAAGCGGATGAGGGATTCCTCTGTCAGTCACCAGGCACCGAGCGGTGCTCGGGGAGCGCTGCAGGCAGCTCCGGCGGGGGCACGGCACGCGGAGCGGTGCCAGGAGGCCGTGCCAGCGGGCAGGGGGAGGAGGCAGCCCTCGGTCCGCCAGCTGCCTCACCACTCTGTCAGGCCAGCAGCATCAGCCCAGGGCTTACTTCATCCCATCCCCGTTGCATGCACAGCCTCGGGAGGTCAGGGAGCACCAAGGCACCAGCACGGCCCTGCGTGGCACCGGGGCCACCGAGCCCACACCACCACCGGCCTTCCAACCAGCCCCGGCTTGCAGGCCACATCAGGCACGCCAGGCTCAACTATTTCCTACCCACAGCCTTTTTTTTTTTTTTTTTTTTTTGGGTCTGCAAGATGCTCGGAGCAGAAGTTTCCATGACCTAACAATTCCCACGGCTGCCTGCACGCAGCCAAACGAGCCCTAGGAAGCCGGCAGGGAGCAGCCGTGCGCAGCGGCAGCCAGCTGGGGGACGCGCAGCCTCCACGTCCCACGGCTGGATGCTGGCCTGAGCTGACAGCATCACCCCAAAGGCAACGCGACCGTCCGCCTGCGGGGACTCGGGGATGTGCCCCAGGGCCTCGGGGGGACACTGCTGCCACCTCCGGGCGTTCTGGGGTCACCCACCTTCTTGTGCTTTTTGGCCATCCACTTGTCCCAGTTGTTGAGCATGTCCAGCCACTTAGACTCGCGCTGCCGCAGCACCTCCAAGGGCACCTCCTCCAGCCTGCGGGGCGAAGGGATGAGGCGGGTGAGCGCGGCCGCAAGCCCCGTACCCACCGCGGAGCCCACCCATCCCTGCCGTGCCCCCGCGGCCCCACCGATCCGCACAGCCCCAGCCGCCCCACGAAGAGGGGAGCATTTTCCAGCAGCGCTCAGCTGGGATGGGCGTCCCTATTTAACCTGGCAGAGGCCCCCAGGGCTGCCTCCGAGCTGGGCGGGGGGTGGTGGTGGCACTGGGTGGCTTCGTGCTGCCCCCAGCCCCTCCACGGGCAGAGGACCAGCTCATTGCCACAGCCTGGGGCGCGCCAGCGGCTTGGCCGAGCCCTCGGCAGCCACCTCCCTGGTGGTGCTGCGCTCCCAGCCCTGCCCTGCGAGGTCCCACCCGCGGGTCAGACGGGGCCGAACGCGCTTGTTTTGGAGCAGCTCCACCGGGAGCCGCTCGGCTGAGGGCGGCCGCCGCGCCCTCCCTGTCGCAGGCCGGGCACGGCGCAGCGCCTCGGCCACCGGCATGGGGACCGGGGACCCGAGGGCACGCTGGCCCCGAGCCGGGGAGCCCGGGGCTCCGCAAGGCGTGGGAAGCCGGAGAGAGCTGGACACTGGATACTGGGGCTGGCCGCGGGCCCGCTGGAGCCCCGCCAGCCCGGGCTGGAAGCTGTCACCAGCTGACGGCCGCCCGGCAGCGGGCACCGAGCGGGGACCGGCGGCCGCGTTTCGGGTGGCGGAGGCTGGCGTGGGGGCACCCCGCGGGGGACGGAGCCCCACGGCCGGGCCCTCCCCAGCGTCCCCGCAGCCTCCGAGAGTGCCGGGAAGGGGGCGCAGGGGGGGGACCCGTCCCCAGAGCCCGAGCGGCTCCGCGGTGCGCGGATGGCGGCCGTGCCGCCGGCTGCCCGCCGCCTGCCGGGTGCGGAGCCCCGCGGGAGGGCAGGATCGGGCCCCGGGAGGCCGGCAGGAGGGAGGCCGGGCCCGGGGAGCGCCGCTGCCCCCGGAGGCCGGGCAGCAGAGGAAGAAGAGGAGAAGGAGAAGGAGGAGAAGGAGGAGGAGGAGGAGGAGGAGGCGGCGGCGCCGTGCTCAGGCCCCGAGGCCGGGGCGGTGCCGGCCGCAGCCCCGCTTCCTCCTGCCGGGGCCGGCGGAGGCCTGGAGGCCGCCCCCGAGGGCTTCCTCCCGGAGCCCAGAGGCGGCTGCGGCCTCCCCGCGCCGGGGCGAGGAGGAGCGGGCGGCGGGGGGGCGCTCCCCGGGGGCCGGTACCGGGCGGTTGAAGGTGGGGGGGGGGGGGCCCGGAGCCGTCCCCCCGCCGGGCCTCCACCCCCCCGTCCCCCGTCCCCCGTCCCCGCCGCCGCCACTCACGGCCCCTCGGCGCTGCGGCTGCCCACGATGAAGCCGAACTTGTCGACGCGCCGCTCCTCGGGGCCGCCGCCGTTGACCTCCGAGTCGGAGCCCAGCGAGCTGAGCTCGTCGCCGCCCGCCTCCGCCAGGCTCTCGCGGGTCCCCGCCAGGTCGCGGGCGCTGCCGGGCGAGCCGGGCCCGCCGCCCCCGCGGCTCTTGGCCATGGCGGCGCGGCTCAGCGGCTCCGCCGCCCCTCCATGCCGCGGCCACGGCGGCGGGCGCGCACCCCCCCTCCCTCCCCGCCCGCCGCCCCGGTGCCGCCCCGGTGCCGCCGCGCCATTGGGCGGCGCTGAGGGGGGGGAGGGCGGAGGGAGCCAATGGGAGGGGAGAGGGGTGGGGGAGCCCGCCGTCCGAGGGCAGGGATTGGGTGAGAGGTGGGGAGGGAGGTGTCAGTCAGGGAGAGGGCCCGCCTCCTTCCGCCTGCCCGCCCGGTAGTGGCAGGGGGAGGGCGGGGCTGCGTGGGGGGACTGGGAGGGACTGGGGGGGGGACTGGGATGGGGCTGGGGGGCACTGGGTGGAATTGGGGGGCGCTGGGATGGGACTGGGGGGAACTGGGGTGGGTCTGGGGGGCGCTGGGGGATACTGGAATGGGACTGGGGGGCACTGGGGGATACTGGGATGGGACTGGGAGGAACTGGGGGGCACTGGGACGGGTCTGGGGGGGACTGAGTGGAATTGGGGGGCGCTGGGATGGGACTGGGGGGGGAACTGAGGTGGGACTGGGGAACACTGGGATGAGGCTGTAGGGCTCTGTGGGGCGCTGGGACGGGACTGGGAGGAACTGGGGGGCACTGGGACAGGACTGGGAGGAACTGGGGGGCATTGGGATGGGACTGAGTGGAACTGGGGGATGTTGGGATGGAACTGTGATGGGACCAGGGGGCACCAGGGGACACTGGGATGGGACTGGGAGAAACTGAGGGAGAACTTAGGAGACATGGGGACTGGAGTGGGGGGATGGCTGGGAGCAGACTGGGGTGGAACTGGGGGGGCTCTAGGATGGAACTGGGAGGAACTGGAGGGAATTGGGATGGGACCGGGGGGGCACTGAGTGGGACTGGACTGAGGAGGAACTGAGGCAGAACAGGGACTGGGCTGGAACTGGGGGGATGGCTGGGAGCAGACTGGGGTGGAACTGGGACCCGGCTGAGCCACAGCAGCGCTGCAGGGGCTGCCCCGGACCCGTGCCGGGATGGGGCTGGGACTCCCTGGGGTGCACTGGGGGGCTCAGGGCCGGGCCCCAGCGGGACCAGGCTGGTTTTCAGAGCCCCGGTGGCTGCAGGCAGCTCCCGTTCCCTCCTCCCACTCGCCTGCAGGCAGCTTTGCACCCAGGACCAGCACCGCAGCAGGGGGGCTGCGCGCGTGGCAGGCGTCGAAGCCCAGCGCCCGCCCCGTTTCCCCCTCTCAGGGCACGCTGCAACCCGGGCTGAGAGCCCACGGGGCCCGCAGGGAGCGGTGCCCGGCCCCAGTGGCACGGGGAGAAGCATCTCCCCCCAGAACCCGGGGATGGGGCGGGAGGCAGCGCCGCATCCAGACCCTGCGGCTTCCCCGGAGGCTGCCAAGCCCACAGGGCGCTGCCGCCACCAGCCCGTACTGGTGGAACTGGCCTGGCCCTGGCCGCGCTAAAAATACAGCGCAAAGCACGCGGCGGGGCCCGGCCCAGCCCAGCACCGGGCGGCACGGCCACGTCCCAGCCGGGGCTGCAGCAGGAGTTAGGCAGCGAGTGGAGGCCCTGGCTTGCTGTGCCACCCCCGTCTGCAAAAAGGGCAGGGTTTTGTTAGAATCGAGACCCCTCTTAAAAGAGGAAAGGTGATGGGCAAGTTCCCCAGGGACCCAGGGCACACAGACCATGGCAGGCAGCCCCCATCAAGCCCTCTCCAGATTTTTCCGGCACCCCCACGCTGCAGGTCCTCAGCGCCGGAGTGGAAGGCTCCGATAGCAGTTGTTTTGTAGGAGATACACACGGACAGTCTGCTACAACGTTTATCTGTAATATTTAGATTGAAACGGGCTTGCTGCTGGCAAGGCTCCATGTGAGCTATTTCCAGCGCTCCGGCGTGTGTTTTCCTGCAGGAGCGTGGGGCTGGGTGCTCAGCCCTGCCAGGCTCATAAACCGGGCTTGGCTGCGGCGGAGGCTGGAAATGTCATCCAGGCACCAGCACAGCCTCCACCGGGAGCCATCGAGGAACGACCCGTGGCTGGGCAGGGCGGCCAGGTTCTTGCACAAGCACTGTGGCTGCTCGCAGCACCAGCGGGTGCAGCCAGAAGGGGACAAAAAAAGAAAAAAAAAAAAGCTGCATGACCTTAAATACAGTCCTGTCCTACGCAGGGTGCAGGAACGTGACTTCTCCATTTCAGAGCTTTCTCTGCAGTTTTTATCAGCTCTGGAAAGCACCACTCGCTAGCGAGCTACTCGCACGCTTCTTTAGCAAACCTCCACTGCAATGGCTCCAAGCTATGCCCCCCCCCATTTTGTTTTCCCTATGAAAACATCGTTCCTATTGTCCTAACCCTACCACACTATCATTGTCTAGTCTTTAAAAGCAAGAGGAAAGCAATGAGCACGCCTTCCTGGGGGGCAGGCGCACCCCCACATCCTCAGTACACCCAGCCAGCCTGCCCACACCTGCAGAGGAGCTATTAATTCGGCATCCTGCGGCTCGAGGGGAGCGGGCTGCGTTCGCACGCCGCTCGCAGACACGTGGGCACCTGCCAGCCGCGGCAGCTGGCCGAGCAGGAGAAGCAGCAGCCACCTGGGCTGGGCCCGTGCCAGGCACCTTCCCTGCAGCACAGCGCTTCCTCAGCCGCCTGTCCCGCGATGAGCACACAGGAGGCCGGAGGACGTCGTCTCTTCACTCCTGCTTCATCTCTCTTTCCCCCCCCCCGAGCACAAAATAAGGTAAACAGGATCTTCCTGTAAGGCCTGGACATTGCACAAAAGAAAGCAAAACAACCAACCCGTGGCTTTGGATTGTCCCAGAAGAGCAGAGGTACCCAAGGGACGTGGCTGCTGGGGCAGCAGCAGACAACCCACCTTCCTTGGCCACCTCGTTACCTCTCCACAGCTTAACCCGGCCTTGCCGTGCCTGGGCTGTGGGCGTTTCAAACTGCCACACAGCTTCGACGGAAGGTAAGGGCATAATCTGTTCTGTGGATCTGAATGCTCTCCGGAACCAGGAGATGCTAACCGCACGGTAGGGTGAAACACTTTTCCGAGAAAATTCCCACTAACGAGATTTAAGCTCAAAACCACCTCTCTATACCCATACACAGACAAACACGAGTACGCACGTGTGTGGTACGCTTGGGAATATAGGGGTGGCGCTGAGAAAATTTTAACGAAACCCTTTTCTTGAAGCTTTTCCTAGGAAATCAGAGCATTTCCTAGGATAAAACAGTTGATTTTAAAGACCAGTGCACTTCCCCACAACCCATCCAGGACCGCAGCGCTATGAAGTCAGGCACACCTCCACCTGAAAAGCCCAAACCCCCAAGAACGAGAGCTGCTACAAACAGGACCTCGCACCGAGATGCATGTTTATTAAAAGAAATCACGGGCTGTACAGAACAAGCACGAAGCTGCTTAGCATGCAGTCCCGGATCTCCTTTATCGCAAGGGACAGCCACGCACACTTACACTGAGGGAGGATAAAATTCCAAGTCAGGGTCAGCGCAAGAGGCTCTTGCGGATAGATTTGAGACAGAAAAAGAACAAGGGGCTTAGTAAGTACATTGAGAAAGAAGTTTTCAATTAGAAAAAAGGTTAAACAAAGCAGCAAACACTGTGGTCAGACGGATGATGTTCTTGGTCAGTATAAATCCCTCAAAGATGGATCTAGACTAAGCTGGGCATGACCTCAATGTGGCTTCTCTAGGGAATTCACCGGGGAGACAACAAACCTGGACACCAGCATTCTAGCAAAGCATCGATCACTAGCAGACCGCTGCAGTTACGCACTAGCTCACTACGCTTACGCAGCTTTCAGGGCTCTACCAGCCGCCCCCCCTCTCATTAGCCACCCAGGCACTGGGTTCACAGTCTCTCTTCTCAAACAAGTTGGTAGGCAGTCTACAGCTTGTCACAGCGGCCCCTAAAAGGCTGGAGGATTTGAATGGTTGGGGCTACACAAGTGGCAAAGGAGCTGTCACATCTCAGGGCTCCATGGCTCCTATTTCTTCCTGCCTCCTCTTTCTTTGAGCGCCAGGTGAATCAGAGAGCCACTTGTCATGTTATAATAAGCCAGGGAGTTTGAATCCTTGATGAAGATGCCCTGAGGAGAACAGGAAATAAACAACGGTCACAGCAGAAACCTTAATGGTCCCTTCCCACAAAACCCCACACAGACAAAGCCTTCCTGGCCCTACTCTCAAACTAGAGTGATGACAAAACACTACGGGCTTGGAAAAAGCCTGGAGAGATCCCAGAGTCTCACAAGACTGGCACGGGAAGAGGCGGGTAGGCTGGGAATTATGCAAGTGTAGGAACTGACAGTATACAATACACACCTCTACAAATACAGAAAGAATCAGTCACCACAACAGATGAAGCTGTTTAGTTCCCCCTCTTTTTTTTTTTTCTTTTAATCTCCTTCAAATAATTTTTATTTCTTGCTAAGGGTTAACATTATCTGCCCACAGAAAAACTCCTGGGGAGGTAAGAGCTCAAAGTTCACTGCTTAGGCAGCAGGTTGTGCCTGGGCACATGCATGACCGAAAACAAATGAGAAAGGCACTGTTCCTTTTTAACAACAGCTCCAGCCTCAAGAGACCTCTTCCCTTCAGTATTTTGGTGAGAACCCTTTCAGAGCCCCCAGGGTTTCAAGGCACTCTTGCCCGACCTTCCAGAGGGTGTGACAGAACAGCAGGGGCAAACTGCTGTATTTAAATGCAAAAAATCACAACCAGCCCCACCCCCAAAACACATTCCTCCCCCCCCTTCAATAAAATAGGTTAATTTGAGAGAACATATTAAGGCCTTGAGGCCCCATCTGCAACAGTGAGGATGCGAAGTTCCACTGATGGAACTAGAGGTCTGTCCCGCTGAAACAGCGCACAGTACCCTAACCAAGTGTGCTGTACAGACAGGAAATCCGTTTCCCCTGCTCTTCCAAATATCTCAGTGGGCACAACTTTTTCTTTAAAAAAAAAGACAGGTTTTGTGTGAGAAAGCACCGACACAGAAGCAGTGTTTGAAGGACTTATACCCACCTCGTACTGCAGCTTCTGTTTCCCAGCTGGCATCCCCGTGGCCTCATGGATCTTAACCTTTATAACAGACACCTACGAAGAATTAAAGAGCTTCCTCAGGCTTTTTCCACACCATACAGCCAGCCAGCGCTGCACCCCCAGCCATACAGCCTGGCAAGAGGCCACAGCGTGGGGAATTTCCAGTTTTATAGCTCCTGTCGTGCAACTCTCAACATGGAGATGCTCCACAACAAAGTGGCAAGGGATAAAGGCCAGGTTAATAAGCTACATACCTGGTCTGACAGCGGCAGGGTGAACACCAAGACTTGGCCGTTCAGTTTCCATTCGGTCTTGTCCTGCATGTTGGGAACTTGGACTTTGACCGTGACAGGACCCTGCAAGGAAACAAAGATAACGTCTCTCACAGGCAAGGAGGCTCAGGGCTATGATAAGAGCGGCAGACGAAGTATTTATAGACCTTCCCAGTACTAATCGCTTATCTTGACTGCTGAGTGAATACACAGAAATTTTATTTGTCTCAATATTGAGAAAGTCACTTTGCCGTTACCAAAACAAAACCTTTACTTGGATTTCTCCCCTTAGTCTGCCATTCACCCAGCATCACACGCGTTCAGAGTATCACAGAGCGAACACAAGCAGTATCAAAAGCAGGAGGCAGCTTCGCAGTGCAAGCGTCCAGAAAAACAGCATTCCCGTCTTAAAGGACTTAAAATTCAACCCTAGGTGATGCCACTGCTCGGGAAGGAATTCAGCCCCACGTTCTGCCCACGTTGTTACAGAACGTCGCACTACCATACTACCATGTTGACACTGATATATTAAATCTCCTTGCATCTCCAGCTTAGCAGTCTTCTGCTTAAAAGCTTACCAGCATTAGCTCTTCTTTACATTACTATAAACCTGTTTCCCACTGCCCTTAATTACAGAAGGGTACCATCTCACTGGGCTTCTGTGTGCAGCGCTCCGTTGCTCCTTCCAGCAAAATATAGGGCAGTTCAGCTCACTTAGGTATGACAGGAGGAAGGAGCCCTCTCAGAAAGTCACTGTCTCATGAAATACTTGCACATCAGCTCCCCTCTGCGTCGTCAGTGGACTTTACATCCCCTTTGGGTACAAGGAGGCTGAACAAACAGCCCAGCAGGGCGAGGACTTCTGACCGAGCAGCCAGCCCACACGCATACCTTGTTCCTGCGCAGAAACTCCTCCTCTGGAATCAGGCTGTCCTCGCTCTTCAGTTTCTTTGAAACCGGCTCATCCTCCATAGGTGGTGGTGGGTGAACAGGGGGCATCGGGGCTGGGGAAGGAACCGGAGCCACAGGAGGTGCTGGGACGAATGCTGGAACGGGATGGGGGAAAAGCACAACCTGCAGTCATCCACCGAGTATACAGCAGATAATCCCTTACACAAACTCCATTCGCAAACTAGAAAAGGCTGAAAATAAATGCCACAATACATGCAGGAAGTTAACACAACCAACAGCAACATGCAAACTCTAAACATTAGATCTTTTATATTGGGAAACAGTCCAGGAAAAGACAACAAGCAGCGTAAGAGTTTCCTGCAGATCTTGCAAAAAAGAAAATGCTCTCCGTTTGGCATGCAGCGGTGCCAGCACTTCAATTTAAAAAAAAAAAAAGGAAGAAGCGGAAGAAGCGTTTTCATGTTGTGCTTTTTAAACTAAAATCACCTCATGCTACGAAGCCGCTATGAGGAATGGAGCCAGACAACAGCTCTTCCTCCTGCAGCAGCAACTTCCCTAACAAGCTGTAACACCCAGCGAGGTGCTGGCAGATCAGCTTTACTCTGCTTCCTCTTGGAAAGCAGCACAGATCCCCAGCGTTCATCTGGTCAGACCCCCAGGGACACCGAGTGGGGACGCAGAGATAAAGCGCCCCACCAAGACCGAACTCTTGTGCTGTCTCTCATGCTGCAGCAGAAGACTGGAGCCCAGAAGCAGTGCTGCCGCGTTAAGTCTTATTAAACGCAAAAAAAATCCTTAAAGATGAGATTTCTGGTCTGCAGTCCCAGTTACACACCATTACCAGAGGCACAAAAAGAAAAAGGGAATCGAAGCTCAAGCTCGATTGGGATGGGATTCGGATTAGATGGGAGCTGGCTGACAATTAACGGGCAAGAGCTGAAGTTACTGACCTGTGGGCACTATCATGGGAGGCGGGCGGGGGCTCATGATGGGAGGAGCGGACGGCGGCATTGGGACAACATTGATACGTGGGGTGTGGATTATTGGTGGCATAGGGGTGGCTATGACAGACCCCGGAGGCAAACGGACCACAGAAGTCATCGGGGGACGAGGCATGACGGGAACAGCCGAAACGACAGCGGCACGAACAGGAGGGGGCATCTGGAGAGAGAAGGTCATTTTTCTTAGCAGATGCATGCAGTGATTATCTCAGTGCTGTCTGCGGTCCTGATTAAAATTAAAATAACCAAGGCAACACACTGACGACTTCTGCTGGGCAAAGACCTGCTGGGAACCCCTGCGTGCTCACCGTACGGCCAGCCCAAGCTTCCTGTAAACAGGCACAGAAACCTCATTAACACATCAAGCGGTTCTTCCTTCCCTCACCACTCAGGAACCAGACCGCGAGCCACACCGTGATCCCGCAGAAGGAGATCTCCCAGGGTCACAGCAGAACCCCTGGTGCACGGGAACATGGGGCAGTGAGGCATCTATGAAGATTTCTCACCTGCCACTACTTTCGTTTTCCGCATCATGTCTTTTTAAATTAAAAAAAAAAAAGAGCCCCCCACCCGTCCATTTGCTAGCCATACTTCCTTCCTCTAAGAAGGCACCCCCCAGGTTTTTCCCCTGCCCAGCTGATCGAGTCCTTTTTGATACTGCTAAGGATGAGAGACTTCACTTATGTCTTATTTTCATTTTTTAACAGCAAGTTCAATAGGGAACCTCTGAAGGCTTACGAGTCATTTGGAAACACTAACTTCACTCAAAATCTGCTTCCAGCCAGTGGCCTGCTATAACCCTTGAGCTTTGTCAGGACTCCTTTCTAATTAACTATGGCCACAGCTGTCTCCTTTTGGGAGCCCAAGCACTTACTGTGGGCGGACGAGGCACAGATGTGATGGGCTGAGCACTTGCTGGGGGATTCGATGCTGATGAAGGAGGGGGAGGCTGGGGCATTTCGTTGGGTTTGCTGGGACCAATCTTCTCCTTGCTGTCATCTTCTGGCACCAGTCCCTTGGCCTTATGGATAGCTTCAATTTGCTCTTGAAGAGTGATATTGGCCTGAGCAGCCTGTTGCGTGCGGGCCATGCTGCCCGAGTGCCCATCCCAGGTCACCTGACAGGATAAAATACATCAGAATAACCCCAGCCCACACAGACTACGATGAGAGCTACAAATAGATCGAGACACCAGTTTTACAGCAAGAACAAGGTTCAAAAGACTCCTCTCTGAGCATTCACAATACGACAGGAACTTGTTCCCACTCTACCTTTTCCTCTGGTTTCTGGATTTCTTCTTCACCGATCTTTTTACCAATGGCAGTTTCTTCCACACCGAAGATATCGGTACGGCGTTCTGCCAGCTGCTTCAAGCTGCTTTCGATATCCAAACCTACAGGCAAAAAGGAATGATATCGCTTCAGGTAAGAATTCCAAGTCAAACAGGATCACAACTCTCGAACAAATCATTAAATTACTTGGCACCTATTGGCCTAGTGCTGCTCTTTTCAGAGAGGGACTGCAACTGACGGCTGGTCAGCAGCAGCCAATGCTTTTTGCCTTTGACTCTGCAGAAGGGCTTCAACATACTAACGACAAAAGTAGCCATATAATCAGCACGCTAAGGACGTAGCGCAGAAAGCTACATTAAAGACCGTCCTTATCAGTGGCAACTAGGGGGAGTGAGGACACCGCTAAGAAGCTCATAGCACTAATCTAGGAAGTGGGTTTCACAGGCGCTGTCAGATGCTCAGGCTGACCTGGGGCATAGACCTCATCGTCGCTCTGCTTTTCACGGATAGATCGATCACGCTGCTCCAGCCACCGAGGATCCAGGAGACCAATCCGCATGTGTTCTTGCATTTTGCTGGCAGGAATTTTCTCCCCAGTGATGGGGGAAACAAGATACTCATCTGGAGCTGGGGCAGGCGGCAATGGTTTTGAGGCTGGAAAAACAAAACCGCACCTGTTAAAAAACACACCACCAGAGGATGTGGCCTAGAAACAAACGCTTTTGTGATTATACAGTAAGAAATGAAGCTGGCCTTCAGCAGCCCGATTTACCTTTGGGATCGTAATCTTTCCGCACAATGACCTGATCTGGTGTTGGAGGAAGAGGTGGTGGCATTGGGGTTTCTGGTGGAGGAGGAACCTTCTGACTTTCATCTTCATCATCTGAGCCCTTGTTTAAGAAAAAAAAAATTGTAAAGTTTCAGTAGTCAAACACCCACACAAAAGACTTGAGAACGGCATAAAATTTCTGTGCAGCACTGGTAGGAGCAGTCACGCAGCTTCAAAACGACTGAGCTATTTTGCCTCTGGACACCCATACTACAGCGGTTCCACAGGGTAATCAGGAATTAAAAGATTCAGTAGACCCAAAAAAAGGAAGCAAGTACTCCTCGGCTTCCACATTACCACAGCAGGGCAAGCAGGGACTTACGGTTAACCATGGCCTCGTTCCTTGTTAACAGAAGGACAGCTAATACACTGGGGTTAGAGGAAGAGCCTAAAATTAATCAGTCTTCAAATGTTCCAGACTCCAGTGCAGAAGAAAGCCTACAATACTCTGTCACAGAAATACCACATTCACATCACTAGGTTTCAGAATTCCCAGATTTCTCTTGTAAACTGTATTGTCATGGAAAATATTAAAAATACTGCATTACAGTGTTTGGCAGAAACAGGTTGCTTTGAAATTCCATCAGAAGCAAAGAAATCTCATTTCCTCAAGAAACCGAGGAACTTATTGCAATGAAGATGAAGAGCATCATAAACCAGTCACAAATCTCATGAGGCAAAAGCGATGCTGATTCTGTTGGCTACCTACCTCATCCATATCCTGCACTTGTGTGTCTTGATCCAGCTGGGCTGGGGGCTCATCTGTTTTCTCTTGCTTTTCATCTTCTTCATCTGACTCCACCTCCATTTCCACCTCCTCACTTTCCCCAAACTTCTCATAACGCTCCTGGATGAGGATTCGAGCTCCCAACTCTTCTGGAGTGGTGGGAGGAGGAAAATTCCCTACAAAGCAGAAAAAAGAGCTTCTGTTTCTTGGTCCCAATTCATTGGTCAATGACCAGTCAGAAATACCAGTTTCTTGAATGAGAAAGTTTCTCTACAAAGCAGGGTTAGCAAAAGCTCCTGTGAGCCAAGGTATAAAGAAGGGAGTGGGTGGACTCCATCCAGACCAACATCAGTACAACACCTGAAGATGAAGGTACATGCGATGCTTTCACCTGTAACGAAGTGGAACAAGATCATAGAATGGATTGGAAGGGACCTTAAAGGTCCTCTAATTCCAAGCCCCTGCTATGGGCAGGGACGCCTTCCACCAGACCAGGTTGCTCAAAGCCTCATCCGGCCTGGCCTTCAACAACCCCAGCTGCCTCAGCCTGTCTTCACAGCAGAGGTGCTCCAGCCCTCTGAGCATCCTCGTGGCCATTCTCTGGACTTGCTCTAACAGGACCACGTTCTTCTTAAACTGGGGAGCCCCAGAGCTGAACCCCCAGTACCTGCTGTCCTGTTGCAGGTGGAAAAGCAGACACCTGTGCAGTCCTGACCTTTGTGCAAGGAGAATATTACTGACTCCAGGAAAATAAAAAATCCAGCCCTGCCCTGTTATTAGGAGGCTTCCCCATCCATCTTTGAGGGATATACAGCTGTAAAACCCTAAAACTAAACCTAAATGCCTAAAACCAGCATTGTACTCAGAGGAAGCAGAGTTTCAAAGAGGTTACAAAGCCTAAGTTCAGTACCTTGTTCATTGGGCTGAAAGTCCACTGTCTCCACAACCACAAAGTCGTGCCAATCAATCTGGGCATAAGCAACACGCTCCTTTTCCTTCTCTTCCTCTTCCTTCTTTCTCTCTCGCTCTTGGAACTTTGCCCACTCCACTCTGTAATACACCTGCACAAGCAGACATAAAGCTAGCACCAAAAATACACAATACTCATCTGTACGGTGTCTAAAGTTTATCCTACCAACACCGTCAAGGCATTTGCGCAAGGACCACTTCAGAGGCTTGGCAGAGCAAAGAAATAGTTGTATTTTACAGAGCAACCCAGGTTTGCCTACTGAGCAGAGTACTGCACTACCTTCATAAAGTGGTTTTCTAAAGCCAGAACTGCAAACTTCTTGAGTTAAGACCAAGCAACCCAGATACGACGTGATTTGTGTATTGTTGAGGATTCACAATCAGCAAACAATTTACAGGGTTGCAATAAAGAGTCTCTGATGTCACCTCTCCAAAGCACAAGCAGCCTTTGTGATGAAGACAGAAGTTAAAAAAACACATTGCTAGAACTACAAGTGACTGAGGTGTCACAGTGAAGTTGTCTGAGACGGAAAAATATTTGGGAATGGCGTCACGCAGTTACCTATGCCTCTGCGGTGCCACACGTGAACTACCCCAGTACAAACAGTAGCTAGTAGCTTAAAGGTGAGCTTGAGTACCCTGATATTCAAGTCACCCTTGTGACTACAAGGGACACACCCATCTTATGTGGAGCTCTATATATCTGCATTGGCTGCCAGTACGTTAGAAGCACGCAAAGAGAGAATTCAAAATGTAACAGAAACGCTTCAGCAGTTTTGAAAACAACTGATGTAATACCTGATCTAGGACTTCCTTGGGATTTTCAGCCTCCTTCTTGAGTTTGATGAGTAAGCCTTTCGGTGGGATCAAGATCTGAAACATATTTTGTGTGACAGTTGGCAATGACTCTTTTTGACAAAGTCTCCTTAAAAGCAACTATTATCTTTCCACATAGATAAAGATATCAGCAGACCCCGGGACTACGTTCCGTTTCTTCTGTTGCTACTGTATTGATTATTCCTCGTACTTGAACTTAAAATATTCACTCTTTGCCCTTCTATCTATAGTTAGTATTTTTAAAAGTGCAACTTTTATTTACATTGCCATAGTGTTTGATACACTAAAGTAGCAACCCACTGCATTCAGCACTGCACGTGCTACCAACAACATGCAAGAAATCTCTTTTTAAAGGGCAAGATTTAAGGGACGGACTCCTAGGCCTGTATGCATTTCAAGTCTAACTGTTTTGTAGGGCATCTGTAGTCTTCAAAATCAACATTGCTGCTGAAGAAAGCAGCTTCACAGGTGAACTGCCACGAGTACCTTCGTGTACTGCTCAACCAGCTTCGTGAAGTAGTTAAACAGACTGTGCTGCGGGCGAAGGAAGTCAAACTGATAGTTCCTCTGCTCTTTCTGCATCAGCTGCGTCAAGAATTGCCGCCCGTTCCGAGCCACAAACTGCGCTGTCAGCTTCACCACATCCAAGTCAAAGGCCGAGATGGAGGGAGGATCTGCGATGAACTCAAACTCCGGAGGTGGCTCTTTGGGAACAACGGTCTCCTGGATCACCTGGGCCTGCACCTGTGGAGCAGAACGGAGACAGCTCAGTGACTGCCATCAAGAAATTGTTACCGAACGCTTGGGAGGGCCCGTTTCTCCTTCGGCTGCTGAGGGAAAGCAACATCAGTCTAGATATTCCGGCAACTGCAAGGATGGCAGAAAGTAGTAACGTAAGGTGTATCCGGACACCTGTATTCAGGCCTACTGTAAAATAAGTGTTCTAACAGCTAACAACACTGGGAACCATCAGGACTTTGCTACAATCCTCCAGTGATTACCAGTCCTGCAGTCAGTGTCACACAGCACGACTGTGGGCCATGCAAAGCATGTAAGAGACTCAGACTGTCAGCGCCCTTTTTCCATCCCGTATGTATAAAGACACAACTAAGCAACATTTTGTACTCCACACTTTCAGGACAAGCTGATCCTTCTGGCAGGGAAAAAAAACATTTACATAAGACTGTGCACGCAACAAGCCCAAACTAAACTCCAAGGGATTTTAAAGGATTTGTGTATGGCATGAGTCCTAAAGTCATACTTTCCAAGTGATCACCAGCGCTAAGTACCATGTAAGTCAATACACGAGTAAATGTAATTAAAGTAGACTAAGCAATACAATATACTGGATCTTTCACAAAACCCGTGAGTTACCAGCATCTGGGGGATGCACGCCTGCATCAGAAGAAAGTCCCAGATGCTAAATTCCAGGCCTGTGTGCCATCTTCTTTGACAAATGTATCATTTGCACCATCTTTGTGCTTAGAATTCTTCTGCTTAACATCGGGGTGTGAGAAACAAGCAGGCAGAGCAAAGTTCTTGACCGAAGTGAAAAGAGACACTTACCTTCTGTGGAAGCTGCTGCTGAGCAGTTTGCTGCTGTTGCATGACCTTGGGAATCGCAGCTGAGGGCTCCTGCGCCTTGCCCTCTTTGAACTCACTGACTTTGTGCCGGTAGTATGCATGGTAAGGGTCGTTGGGATTCAAGAAATTGAACTTCGGGTTATTTATTTCATTCTGACGAATTCGAGCTTCAAATTCTGGACCATTTCTGTAGGGTGGAAAAAAGATTAGACAAATGGGCATCAACCCACGTACAAACGCCTGTTTCTGTCATAGGAAGACCTGTCTTCTGAGGGGCTGATGCCCGAACACTTTTCTCTCCTGTGTGACAGGAGTTTACCTCTCTCTACCTCCAAGTAACTCTCACCCAACACAGCAGGCAGTTATACACGTACTAGCTATGTCTATGTCCTAACTTAGCCTTTAACATTCCACAGTGAGCATTTCTCGAGGCAGTTCAAAACACACACAGGTATTCCACAGTCTTGTTTGGCTACATTCACATCGAACATCTCTGAACGGATTACACGATTCACTGGATGATGTTTACGAGCCACCTGCTAGGCTATCAAGTTTTGGAGGCTGGTTTTGTTTCAAGAAAGGTCACGTGAGGAGCAGGCAGGTAATCAGCAGCCCATGCAGAAACGAACCACGCTGCGCTCAGGAGAGCCACCAGGGTTATTTCCTTTTCTCCCATCCAAGCGAACCGCCAGTTGTTTTCTAAGGGCACTTTAAGAAAATTAAAAGCTTGCTGCAGCATGCTGCTCTTCGTGTTCTCCAGATACCTCTAGGTCTTGTTCAGGCACTGAGCCTCTCCCAAAAGAGGATGTCTGTGCAGTACCAAAGGATAAACACAGTCCCTTCCTTATCCTCAGAGCAAGACAATGCTCCTCAGCAGCCCTCCAGAAACCAGTTACACAGTAAGTGTCTTTGACTAGGCCATCATTTAGTAATCGCCTTAAACCAGCACCAACAACGGTTCCATGTGAGTGATGTGGAAGCACACAGTGTTCAGCCTCTCTGGATACCGTGAAGGTTAAGAATTTGCCCAGTCGGCTGAGGTATCTACCTCCTGTGCTACTTGTACACTGCCAGAAAGATCGACATCCAGTCCTTGAGACCCCATGTAGCACTGAGACAGCCAGAAATACTTCAGCATTAAAAATAAAAGCAGAGGAAGATGGCACGGCTAGCACCAACACCTTGTGTTTGCTGAATGGACACGTGGCAAATGGAAGGAACTGAAAGGAGCACAATTTATCTAACTTTTAGGCTCCTCCCCTAACTGTGAGATCTACACTCATGCTGCAGCTCAAGCAGCAAGTTCCAGTCAGCAGGGGAAAACATCCCAGACACACCGCGGCCATCTGCCCTCGGATGGGGCAAGATCGCTCCCTGGAGGCGTGCACTTCTTCCCCTGGCTACGAAGGGAGAGAGGCAGCCGAGCTGGGGAGCGTCAGGCCCAGCTGCTGGCACCGTTCATGAAGCTGCAGGTACAAAGGGACGAGACTTGGCTGCAGGGCTCAGCAAGGAGCACGCGCCTCCCAACAGGAGAGTTGTTCGCCTGCTATTTGCCTACGCATCATAAAATAATCACGGCTCCTGCTGGCTTAATGGCTCAGTGAAGTGCTTGGAACAGGGCTCCCTTTCTACCTGGAATTTTGTCTGCCCTTCGGGTCGGATTTAGAAGAACTGTCACCTAGCCATTGCAGCACACCTTCCAGCGTTCGCAAAGGACTTGATTTTATTTGCTGTCAGTGCTTTTCCAGCAAAACACACCTTAAGTAGACAGTTCCAGTTTCTTTTCTACAACCTCACTGGTATGAACTCAGTCCTTAAGAAACCTTTGTGTAAAGCCAGGGGACTGTGACCTGCTTCAGCTTCTGGAGCTACGCAGACCTCAGCACTGGAAGAAGAGATGCACAAAAATCCCACGAAACACGAGTCAACTCCCGCGCTGTTTACCTGGCCACGAAGCTGGCAGTCTTGTCAACAATGTTCCTGACCTCCGGAGGAGGATAAATAATTCCCACCACAGGCTTGGCCGGTGCTGCTTCCTCTTTTGGCTCTTCTTCTGGCTGCAATGAAAAACATTTTTCTTACAGTTCTCTGTCCTGCTACCTCATAACCACAAAAATTATTCCAAAGATGATGACGCTGGTGGTACAGCGAGATACCTTTCATTGCAGTGTTTGCAACTAGTCAAGGCAGTAAGTGCAAACAGCCTAAATCCAAACTGCTACCAAGAGAAGGAATTTCAAACAACATTGAATAACTCGCTGTATACCAGCATCTGGGTGTGACAGCACAGCCTGGCAGACTGTGAACTGAGACCAGGTTTATTTTGAATGGGTTGAGTTGGAAAATCCATTTCTCTCCCTCCATTTCTTCATCTACATCTAGAACAGCAGCCCTAACACACCTTAACAAGCTGGCCTGAAATCCCACGCTTAGGGAATGTTCTGTAGGAACAATGTATTCCAAACAGCAACCCCCACGATGGACAAGAGTGTGTTCTCCTCCCCAGCCCCCAAATCATTAAGTTTTTCTGGCAAAGATCCAGTTTAACAATCTGGATCAACAGCCCCACGAGGTAACAGCACTCCCCAGCTTCCCAGGGCTGGGGGACGATGTTTGTCTGCTCCTCAAGGGCACCTGCTGCAGAGGCTGGCACAGCAAGGCGAGGAGGAAGGCCACGCCATGGGAACCAAAACAAGTCTCCACAGCGCCTTGTGATTTCAGCCTTGACCCCAAGTGGGTTTGTTTAGATGCTGGGCCGAGGGGCAGCGAAGGGGAACGCCTGCAACACCACATCCAGGAGTAACTCGGCATTGCTGATCAACCCGGGGATCATTCCTACAGGCTCGTGGGACTGCCAGCAACCAGAATCCCACTGACTAAATCAACATGAAGTAACAGCTTCTAACCCTACTGAGGTTGCACCAAAACCTTTTTCAGTGACAAGCACAGCTCAGCGAGGTGTTTCCCTCAGCGGTGCTGCAGGAGGAGCCGAGCTGCAGCCCCAGCCCTCTCCCTGAGGGCAGCTTTCTCTTTCGCTAGGCCCTGCAGCAGCTCTTTGGGGGACACCGGAGGTGCCTGCCTTCCTTCCTTCCTTCCTTCCCCACCGAGCAACTTTCACAACAGAAGCCGGCCCAGGAGAGACGCACGGGACGGCTTTAGGATCTTAGTGGCTGGGGATATTTCGGAATTCCGGGGCCGCTGCCGGCTCTGTTAGCTCTGCGAAGGCCCCAGGGGACGGGCCGAACCCAGCACACCCAGGGGCACCGCCCCCTCAGCGCAGCACCGGGGGAGCAGCGCACACCGCCCGCGGGGCCGCCGTTACCCAGCCCCGGCGCGGGGCGGCAGCGGGCCCCGTGCCGCGAGCCGGGCCGTGCGCTGCTGCACCTGGGCCCGGGCCCGCCCCGGCGCCTCCCGGCCCCCCTCCCCCGGCCCGGCCCGGCCCGGCCCCTACCGGTTTGCTCTCGGCGGGGGGCGCCGGCTGTGCCGGAGGCCCGGCCTGCACGGGCCCGGCGGGCATGGCGCTGCCTGCTGCTTCCCGGTGCCGCCCCGGGATGGCCGCGGACAAAATGGCGGCCGCGCCTCAAGCAACGCGCCCAGGCGGCGCTGTGAGGACGGAGGAGCAGCGCGCATGCGCCTCGGCCTGTTCCATTCCTTTGTGCGTGGGGGGGGGAGCGCGTCTCTCTGAGAGGCTCTCGGCGCGCGGGGCGGACCATTGAGGGAGGCGGGGGGGGGCGTTGCCATGGCAGCGGGCGCGGCGCGAAGCCGCGGCCCAGGCCCGGCCCCCGCAGGGCCGCGCTCGCCGGGCGCCCCCCGGCCCTCAGCGCCCGCAGCGCCCCGCGGGGAGCCGCCGGGCCCCCGACCCCCCCCCGGGGCCAAGCGAGGCGCCCCCGCACGCCTTCCCCCCCTGAAGCCTCCAGTTTTGGGGACGTGGGGCTGGGACCCCCCCCCGGGATCTCCTCTGACGACCCCACCCCCTGACACCCACCCCCTGGGACCCCCATCCCCTGGGACCCCCATCCCCTGACACCCCACTCCCCTGGCACCCACCCCCCTGACACCCCGCTACCCCCTGACACCCCTATCCCCTGAACCCCCCTGACACCCGCAACCCCCCCCGACACCTCCATCCCCTGACACCCACCCCCTTGACACCCCACCACCCCCCGACACCTCCACCCCCTGACATCCACCCCCTGGGCCCCCCAACCCCTGACAACCACCCCCTAGCACCCCCATCCCCTGACACCCCACCACCCCCTGGCACCCACCCCTGACAACCCCCCCTGGCACCCCACTACCCCCTGACACCCCCACTCCCTGACACCCACCCCCTAGCACCCCCATCCCCTGACACCTCCACCCCCCCGGCACCCACCCCCCACCCATCGCCCGTCCCCGGTGCCACCCCCATCAGCCTCAGTCCGTCCGTCCGTCCGTCCGTGCGGCATGGCGCACCTCCTGGGCCACCCCGGCTGCATGGCGAGCCTGCGGGCCGACCTGCGGGACCTGCAGGGAGCCATCGCCGACGTCGCCTCCCGGGCCGGCCCCGCGCGCTTCCCCTCCTGGAAGTTCCCCGATAAAGTGTCCTGCGAGCTGGACCTGGCGGCGCTGCTGGAGCAGTACGGCTACGCCGAGGGTGACCCCGAATTCAGCCAGCACGCCCATGTGGTGCTGCTGGAGCTGGTGATAGACAGGTGAGAGGGCACGGCCCGCACGCAGCACCCCTCCCAAAGCGGCTCCTTTGGACCCCTTCTCTTCGCACGCCTCTGCTGCGGGATTCGTGCTCGAGCTCAGCCCATCCACGCCAAGTTTTAAAACTTGTGCGGAGCTCAGAGGCACCAGCACAAACGCCCTCTGTGCTGCTGCCGCCCCACAGGGGAGGGGGAGCCGGGAGCCGAGGGCACCGGGGCGGGCTTGTATAATTGCCCCCCAAACCTTAGAAAGCCTCAGACACAGCCACGCTATGAGTCTGGGAGGCAAAAGTGCCTTTTGCAATCAGGGTGAAATAGATACGACTCAGTTTTAAAAACAACCCGTGCCCACAGAGCTGTCTCTGGGCAATTGGCCCTAACAATTTGGGTTTGATACTGACAGCGAGTGCCCCCAAAACTTTAGGGAGAGCCTACATGCGGCCCCTTGGAACTGCAAGCACCCCAGCAGTGCAGGAGGATTTAACCCCACCAAACCTTGCTCCGGGGAGTCTGCAGCGCCAAGGAGGGGGTCACACGAGCGCTGATATCCAGCCTCCTTTGCCAGACTTGGTCCGGGGGACGGGGAGGGAAGACAACTCTTGTCGCTGCACCAGCGCTTCAGGCTCACCGCTCTGCTAAGTGCCACAGGCACGTTCCCTGTTACAAATATTCTGTTGTTCTGAGAGACGTTTCATTTCCATGAAGGCTGCTGCTGCTGCTCCAGAGCTTCACGGGCTACGCAGAAAACCTGCTCAGCGAGCGAGCCGTGCCCCCGGCGCAGGCAGTGGGACCCTGCATGTCCGCGGGGCTGACGGTGAGGAGGTACTGGCACAGCATGCTGCGACTGGGGGCCTTCTACCAGCAGCTCCTGACCGAGGTGGGACATACGGGGGGGTGTGAGGGCACCTTGAGCCGAGCGCAGGGCTCACAGCAATGGCCTCAGCGCCCCCAACAATTTGGAAGATCCCCCCAGGCACGCACGTGGCACGGGGCTGGGGTCGTGGTCCTTCTCTGGGACACTGTGATATGTGTGGTGGCCGTGCCAGGTGTGCTCCCTGCTCATGACCCCCCCGGTGCTGACCCAGGTGTCGAATGGGACACGTCTGTCCCACGCTGTCCCCTCCCTGCCCGCCTCCTCTCCTCTAACCACTGCTCCCGGCCGTGCTGCTGCTCCCATCCTCCTCCAGGCTTCCACCAGGATTTTGGCACGGGGGAGCCCGACTGCCCTTATTTTTTGGACAAATATTCTCCTGCTGCCGGCGTGCTGCCCTTTGTGACTCTTCTGACCCACGCTGTGTGCGGCTGAGCTGGCTCCAATCGGTGAAATGATTTTCGGCAAAAATACTTTGTCCTGCATTTTGTTTTCCAAATGATTCCTCTCGTGGCATAGTCTCAGAGCAAAGGCAAGGCCTTACCTGGCATAAACAGGGGACAGGGCAGCGAGGTGTGGAAGAAGGGGAAACAACAAAAATGGAAGCCAGGGAGCACATTTTGCGGCAGAGGCTTTCTGTTGTGAAACCACAGCTCCACTACACGAGCAGTGGCCAAAAAGCTACCTGGGAGCTTGAGAAATTCAGTCCCTCGGTGTCAGGGGAGTGCCGGGGGCAGCCCGTGCTGTGTGAGGATCGTTTGGCTTTTAGCCATTTGCTTTGGTTGTAACAGAGCACAGCCGGGAACCCCAAGCACTTGGTGGCTCTGTCCTCCAGCAAGCTCTGGGAGCGCCTCTTCTCCCAAGAGAAGGGCTCGCTGCCCTCACGGCTTCTTGCCTGCACTGTCCCCGTCCTTCGTCCCTCTGGATTTGTCTCTCACGGATTGTTTGCAGCCAGCGTGGTTTGATCTGGGCTCCACGTTTTGTTCTGTGCTCTCTCCGCCAGAAAAAGGCTTGCAGGAGGGATATCCCCACGCTGCAATCCACCCCCGAGGCTGGGAAAACGGAGGAGCGCTCACAGCCCTGCTCGCCAGCCGTTTCGGAGCCGAGCACATCCCCAGGTGCTGCCCAGTGCAGCTCCCTGTGCCCGCGGCAGGCTGCCAGCAACGCCTCGGGCAGCGTCGCCGAGAGCGGCCGCGGCACCCCCACGTGGGCGGCGGCGCCGTCCCCAGCACCCTGTGACGCCTGTGCCGGTGCCCAGGCCAGCCTGCGCCAGGTGGGCGAAGCCATCACCAGCATCTGCCAGAGCCACAACATCCCCTCGGCTCTCAGCAGGTTCCAGGAGGTGGTGGTGGAGACCACGGGGAGAAGGACGCTCTCTGCAACCGACGTGAAATGCTGGGCCTCGGAGCAAAGCAAGGACCTCTCGCGCATCAGCAAACACCTCCACGCGCTGCTGGAGCTGGTCAACCCTCTGAAATCTGAGCTGGCGGAGTCGAAGAAGCAGAGGGACGAGCTGCAGGAACAGGTTGAGGACCTCGCCCGGCTGCTTCAGGCGGAGAAGGAGACCCAAGCGCAGCAGAGGAAGGAGGCTGAGCAGAGCCTGGAAGTAAAGAACAAGGAGTATTTGGAGGCTGTAGCCAGGCTGGAGCGGGACAAGGACGACCTATGGAGAGGTACAGTGCTGTCCCCCGCAGGCCCGTGGGTATTTGCAGAAGCAGGCGGTCCACGGTCAAATCTCAGTCCCCGCACCATGAATGGGGCTTTTGCCACTAGTTTTGGGTGGCTCAAACGTCACCAGTGAACGACTGTTCCCCTTAGGGTCACTGCTGAGCTTTCAGGTCCCTTCCATGGCTGACACAAGGGTAGGAGCCCCGCAGGCTTAACCTGGCCATGGAAATCCCACTTTTATCTGTGCCAGCAGCTCCTGGGGCTCCCCCGGAGCAGGTGAGGGCTGGTGCACTGGCATTGCTGCCTGTCCCGATGCCCTCATCCTCTCCCGGCTTCTTCTGCTGCTTTCCCCTTCCCATCATCTCCCTTTCCACTCTCTGTGCCCCATCTCTGCAGCATCTCACGTGCTGGTGGCTGCTCCCCACCGTGAGACAAACCCCGGCGGTGGGAGCTGGTTGTCCCCGGCCTCTCGCTGCCTCCTCGCTGCTGAAGCGCAGCCCGATGCAACTACTGGGTGAAAAATGCCTCAGCACTGTGGTTTGCTGCCACCTTGTTTTAGTTTCTGAGGTGCTGTTTAACGTTTAGTGGTCTTCTGCACTGATTTAGGAGCTGCTCTGCGGGAAGAACAAATCTGCGTCTTAAAGGAAGCGCTGGCTGCCAAGCAGGCTGCTCTGCAGGAGCTGGGTAAGGACCCCTGGGGCTCACCCAGCTGCCACCTCTCTCCCCGAGTCTGGCTCTGATCTCGCCGCGTGTTTTATACCCGTGTAACTCCCAGCTCCCCCAGAACCAGCTGGGTGTAGGCCTGGTGGGAACGGGAGGACGTAGCCTCCTGCGCTGCAGTGCCCAAACAGCATCCAGCACCCAGGTGCTGGCTGAGATTCGGGGCTTCCCTGGGACACTAAGAGCACAGCTCTGTCACCAGGCCTCGCCGGCACCTGCAGAAGCTGTAGGGCCCCTAAAGGCACCGCCCGGGCTGGGAGCAGCTCCCCCTCCTGCCCAGCTGGGGTCCATGGCGCTGTTGCCTCCCCAGAGGCGACCAAGAAGAGCTTGCTGGAGGACCTGAGGACCACGACGGTGGCCAGGAGCCGGGTGCTGGAGCTGGAGGAAGAGGTGCGGCTGCTCACCGGCCAGAGGGAGAGCTTGGGCCAGGAGCTGAGCGCGGTCACCACCCAGCTGGAGAAGGAGAAGGCCAAGGTGGAGAGCATGCTGAGGCACAAAGAGGTACGGCTGCTGCTCTCCGCAGCTGCTCTGCGGCCCCGCTGCTGCTCAGCTGCAGCCACAGCCCCTCATCACCGCGGTGGCACTTCCCCGTGGCTCCAGTGCTGGCGCCAGGGCAGCAGAGAGCCGCTGCAGCCCCTGCAGGCTCGCCTCCCCGTGCAGTCCCTGCAGGCCAAGCAGAGCGCCCTGCTGCAGCAGCTGGACAGCCTGGACCAGGAGCGCGAGGAGCTGCAAGCCAGCCTGGGGGAGGCCGAGGGGGACAGGGCCCGGCTGGCGGAGCAGCTGGAGGAGAGCCGGGAGCAGCGGGAGCAGAGCAGGCACCAGCTCCGGGAGCAGCAGGTACCCAGCAGGCGGCAGGGGGAGCAGCTGGCGACCCTCCTGAGAGGGTGCTCACAAAACTCATCCCCTGCCCTTGCTCTGCCCCCCAGGAGCTGCTGGACACGCTGCAGCAGGAGAAGCTGAGCCTGGAGCAGTCCATCTCCGAGCTGCGTGAGAACGTTTCCAGGCTGGAGGAGCAGGCACAGGAGCTGAAGGAGCGGGAAAAGCTCCTGGTGTTCTTCCCCGAGCTCCACGTCCCCGTTGAGACGCAGTTTGAGAGTAAGGGAGAGGGCGGCAGGCAGCAGCGCCTGCTTCTGCTGCAGCGGGCTTGCACCTCCAGGGTCTCCTGGAGCTCGCAGGGATCCTATTGGCCCTGGGTGCATCGGCATCATTGGTGTAACAGTTTGTCCTCCTGACACGAGCCAGCTGCAGCCAGGAAGGGCTCAGTCCCTGGGCTGCGCTAAGCTGCTGCCATCTTAACCCCCTTCCCTAGGTGGGTGCTGTTTCTCCCACCTCAGGGACAGAAGCAGGGTCAGGGCATGGGCTTGGACATGGCTGTGTTTGTCCCTGCCGATTCAGCCGGCAGGTCTGGGACCCAGCCACCACCTCTGGAGCTGTGCTGGTGCTCCCTGGTTCGGGAAGGCTCATTTCCAGCGGACACCACCGCGCTCGAGTGGGAGGAGAGAGCGAGTGGTCCTGAGCTGTTGGGACAGGCTCCGCTGCCAGCACCTCCGAGCAGGCTGCAGGCGGCGTGCCGAGCTCAGGCCCTCGCTGCAAGGGGCCGTGTTTTGTTTGCAGGCACCGGGAACATCACCGAGGACATGGAGAAGCAGCTGCAGGCCAACGACATCAGGATCGGCGTGCTGGAGCAGGAGAACGCGCGGCTCAGGGCCGCGCTGGCCAAGGTGAAGGCGGCTGCTCGGCAGGGCGTGCTGCAGGTGAGGCTGCGTCCAAGTCGGGGCTGGGAGCCGGCAGGAGAGGGGCACACGTGCTGGTGGGGCACCGCGTGCCCCAGGACCACCCTGCACACCCTGCCCTGTGCCCTACGGGGACCGGTTCCCTCGCTGCACCTTTGCAGGGGATAAAGCAGAAAAGGCTCCCAGTAGCGGAAGGCCGCGGTGCTCCCTGCAGCTCTGCAGCTGCTTCCCCAGCCTGCACAGGGCTGAGCTGGAGAAAGCCCGCCCAGCTCCTGCTTTTTGGGGTGTGCCCACCCTGGAAGGGCCAGAGCCTGGGCTCTGCGTGCCCCCGGAGGTCAGCCCGGTGGTTAACTGGTGCCAGGGGGGGAAAGCTGTGTTGCCGAGGCCCCCTGCTTTGGTTTCCAGCTCCCTTACATCAGCCCCGCTGTGGCTGTTGTGCCACCGCGTCACCACCACTGAGCTGGCCGTGGCACCCACGCAGGGCAGAGGCCAAGATACCCGACCACGGAGCCGAACACAGGAGGTTTCACCCCCCTTCTCTCCTCCAGCTTGTCCCACAGCCCCAGCTGTGGACTCAGCTCAGCGGCCAGCGTGGCGGGGAGGCCGCAGGGTGAGTAGCAGCCCGGAGGAAGGTGCTGGGGAGCTTCCCACTTCTTCCTCCCCTCCAACCTCTTCCGCTTCTCCCCTCTGCAGGCCTCCAAGCAGCCAAGGCAGCGGGGACGGTGCGGGGGCACACGGCGGAGCCACGAGCAGAGCCCGGCAGCGACCTCCTGGCAGCCGGCGGCCAAAGCCGCTCTCGGCAGAACCCACAGGCGAGGCCGGACCCTGCCTCTCGCTGCCAGTCCGGGGCCTGCTGCTGGCTCCCGAGCCCCGAGGGAGCGGCAGCGCTGCCAGAGGAGCGCGCCCCTTCTCCTCGCACCGCACCGGTGCCCACCGCAAATAGATGCTCGGGGGAATCAGGCAGAACTGAAGCGTTAACGAGCAGCGCGCAGCTGCTCGCCCTTCCCTGTAGGACCTCGTTACCTGTTGCAAACACGAAGGCACGTTCCCTTGGGAAGCCTGGTCTGCCTCCCCATCGCTCCGAGCCCGAGGGGCAGCGTCACGCGGCGGTGTAGGGAGCCCGGGGAGCAATCCCGTGGCAGCTGGGAGGCGGCACCGAGGCTAACAGCTGGCTGCCGGCTGTTGCTTCACCTTGTTTTCGGCAGGATGGCTGCCGCAACGAACCTGTTTGTGTGGTTTCCCCTGTCGTCCCTCTCCGTTGGGCAACGCTGCGGCTTTTGATAAAGCAGGAGGCAGCGGGGCCCTGTGGGCTGGGCTGGCGCATCCCGCGTCCATCTCCTGCAGCGCAGGGGCCCTGGGAAGAGCCCCTCTGTAGCGGTGGCTTTGGGGACCGGGGTGGGTCTGGTACAAGCACCGCTGGCAGCCAGGGGACCGACCAGCACCCAGGCGAGGAGGCCTGGCAGGGGAAATGATCCCTGGCGTGCAGAGCTGGCTCCGAACAATCAGCCGAGCAGGGCCGGCGACATTCCTGGGTGCTGGAACTCGGTCGCCCACGGCCAAGCCGCTGCCGCAATCCCTGGCACAGCTCTGATCCCAGCTAACTCAGTCACCTGCGCCACGCCTGGGCACGGCTCGGCTCAGCTCGGGCCAGGAACCGCTCCCAAGAGGCGGCTGGGAGGCAGCCAGGCGGCTCTGAAGAGGACTTACAGGCAGAGCTGGCCACGGGACAGGGGGAGTCGGAGCCGTGCTTAGCTCGCCAGCACAGCCGCAGCCCGGGACAGCGCTCTCGCGGCGGCGACGAGCGGTCGGGGGGGCCAGGGACCGCGCAACACAAGACACAGCAGCCCCGCAGCCTCTCCTAGCTGTGTTTAATAGCGACGGACGTGGGCAGTGCTGCGGCTGCCAGGAGGAGCTGGAGCCACGTGGGGCTCACGGCGAGTCCCCGGACCCCGCAGCACACCCCGTGTTCAGTCTCTGCAGCTAACTCGTGCCGTCCTTTCTAATAAGTTAGTATAAATAAGGCGCTCCCCCCCTCCCGCCCCCCTGCCACGAGCGGCAGGTCCCCGCGCAGCCCTGCCACCTCCGTCCCTGTCCCTCGGCTGTGGCAGAGCTGTCACCCGACGCGTCCCAGGTGCAGGCCTGCTCCCAGCCGTGCCCTGCCATGGCCAGGGGGAAATAAAAAAAGAGACTTAGAAAAATGACTATGAGCAGGGAGAGGGAGCAGCTGGGCCTGCGCCCTCCCCATCAGGGCCTGCAGACCTCCCTCGATGTCCCCTCCCCATTTACACCCCCGGGTACCTTCCCCAGTGCCCGTTCCCCCAGCCCCCCACAGTGGCCCTCTGGGCTATGCCCAGCCGTGCCCCCCACCCCCCTACTCACGCCAAGCAGGGAGAGCCCCCAAATCCTTCACTCTCCTAAGGGCCAGGCGCTGCCCCGTGCTGCCCGGGTGCTGCGAAGGGCACGGCCATGCTGAGCCCGTGCCAGCACCGAGCGCAGCTCGCCCAGCGCCCGCCCCGGCCCCTCTCCCCCGTTCTTCCCGGAGCAGCCACGAGTCCGTCCCCGGGGCACGTCCGCCGGGCTGGCTAGCTCTCTCCACAGCAGTTCCCTGGCAGGGAGAAGGATGGAGAGGCGTCACGGGGCGAACCAGGGGCAGAGGCCAGCCCTCGCCCCGGTACGAACGTGCTCCCTGGAGGGTGAACCGGGGAGCAGGACGTGATGGGCGCCCCAGGGCCCCCCGGCCCCGGAGCTGCACTCACCCAGGATGTTGTGCTTGCAGAGGGGGCAGGTCTGCTGCAGGAGGAGCCAGGGGTCCACGCAGTCCCGGTGAAACTCGTGGGCACACGGCAGCACCCGCAGCCACTGCGGGGAGGGAAGCAGACGGGAGACGTGAGCCCCGAGGGGCACAGCAACCTCCCCCTGTCACAGGCTGCCCCAGAGAGGGGGACAATCCTCTGCCACACATTCCCCCTGGTGGGGACATCCCAGCCCTGGCGAGCGAGGGGAGGCTCAGCCCCAAAGAACAGAGCAAAGGGGCGGCATTAGCACCAAACCATCTGTGTGACCGGCCCCACCAGTCCTGACCTGGCTCTTGCAGAACTGGTCCAGGCACACGGCGCAGCTATCTATCTCGCAGGCCCGGCTCTGCAGCGCCTTGCCGGGATGGTACCGCCGCGTCTTCAGGGCCGACAGCCGCCGCCGAATGTGCTGCTTCAGGTCCAGCTGGGGAGGCAGAGCACAACGTGAGGCCCCGGCCACACCGCGCGGGTGCAAAGAGCAGGGAGCGGGGAGGTCCCACCTCGGCATCCCGCTCCGACAGGTCTTGCCGTGACTGCCGCTGCGCCTGCACGATCACCCCCGTGCAGAGGAGCAGAGCAATGAGCAGGATGGTGTTCCAGAGCTGCTGGAGGTACTTCTGCAGGAACAGCACCGCAAGGCACTCAGGGGGGCGAGCGGGAGGCCCCCGCTTCCCTCCCAGCCTGGCTGCGGTGACGCCAGGCACAGCCGTCCTTCCCCGGCCGTGGGGAGCGAGCGTGGGGACACCCATGGGTGCTGCTCACGCACCTGGACCTGCGAGCTGTTCTCCCCGGTGCAGATGACACCCTGCCACTCCCCGTAGAGGCCCCCTCGGGAGAGGCCGCAGGTGGACCACAGGGTGAGCGTCACCCCCTGCGAAGAAGGACACCGTGTTGCCACCAGCCCGTGCCAGCGCGCAGCACGGCGCAGGAGGCAGGACTGCAATGCTGAGTGATTTCCACCTGTGGTGTTGCATGCAGAGAGGGAAGGAGGAACCACAGGTGGCTGCCAGGTTCCCTGCTCCCACAGAGCCAGTCCTGGGGACACCGAGGCACCAGCAGTTTCACCACCCCTAGTGGAGCCGGCCACTAAGTCGCTCCATTGGCCAACAAACATTGGCTGGGCACAGCTGTGCTCCTGCCCTTGTACCTAAACAGAGGAAGAAGAGGAGGAAGAGGTACCTACGTACCAGGTTCTCCAGCAGCACTGCCTGGTACGTGATCTTGGCTGTAGCTCTGAGACCCCTATGAGCAGGAGGCAAGAAGAGCATCAGCCCTGTGGGTGCAGCAGGATCCAACCCCAGTACCTGGGAGCCCCCTTCCTGCAGGGCACGGGGCCACACTTGGGGAGGAGAGAAGCCTCCTCCAAGCCACGTGTGTGTGGATGGAGGGATGTGCAGGGGAGGTGACGGCAAGGTTCTCTGCCCAGCCCTCTGCACAACCACCCATGTGCCTCAGCCCCGTGCCTCAGTTTCCCCCTCTGCAAAAGCACAGCAGAAGCTCCGGCTCCTGTGCCAGGCTGAGCATGCCAGACACCCCCCTACCCCGGGCCCCTTCTGTCCCATCCCTCCTGGTGCTGCACACAAATGCTGGCCGTGTCCTGCTGCCCTTCAGCAGCCGTTGCACAAATCCGACAGCTTCAGGAGAGCTCTCACCGCAGCAGTGCTCCCAGCAGCTTGGTGACGTTGTCCGAGGACTGGATCACGATGATGGGCTTGGCGAGGAGCTGGGAGACATCCAGCTGCACCGGACAGAAAAGCAACAGCCGTGAGCGGCGCAGGAGAGCATCCGGGGCACCGGCAGGGCTCCCGGGGCTCCCCTACCTCTCGGATGGCGTTCTGGTTCAGCGCCAGGATGAGCAGGGCTGATGCCCCAAGCACCAGGGCTCGCTTCATCTGCGGAGACAGAGGGCACAGGGGGCTGGCACTGCCCGAGCCCCTGCCGGGGACCCCAGCAGGTGCCCCGTGGGCTGCTGCAGCCGGGCGCGCTCACCTTGCTGACCACGGCGGCAGTGAAGGACTCCTCCTTGGCGCCGCGGGGACCTTCGGCCGGCTCCTCGCCCAGGGGCACCACGCCGATCCAGCTGTCTTCAGCGCCGAGTTCAGGCTCCTCATCTCCCACCTGGGGACGCGGCGGCTTCAGGGGCAGGTGCCCGGGGCTCGCGGCACCCCTGAAGCACCCGGGGCACCGGGACAGCCCCGGGGAGGCGCAGGGGGCAGCGGGCAGAGGGGCCCCGCTCCCTGCTGCCTCCGCATCCCTGCCTGCACCCCCCCGCCCCACAGCCGCCCCCTCGCTGCCTGCCCCAGCCTGCAGCCCCCCCCTAGCACCCTGCACCCCCCGGTCCCCCCACACCTCCCGGTGCCTCCCACTCGGTGCCCCCCGTACCCCCCCCCCCCGAGCTCCCCCCGGCCCCGCTCACCAGCACCAGCCGCCCGCCGATCGCCTCCTCCCGCGGCTCGCCCCGGCCGCCCAGCAGGGCCCCGCGCAGCGTGTAGGAGCCGCCGGGCCCCGCAGCCTCCCCGGCCCCGTTCCCGGCCCCGTTCCCGGCCCCCGCCAGCGCCACCTCGACGCGGGCGGCGGGCGCCGGCCCCGGCCCGGCCCGGCTCAGCGCCAGCAGCGGCGCCAGCAGCGCGGCCCTCAGCGCCGCCATGGCTGCCCCGGGGCCCGCACAGCGCCCCTGGCGGCGCGGAGGAGCGCGGGGGGGGCTGGCACCGGGGCTGGCACCGGGGCTGGCACCGGATCACGGCGTGGCTGAGGCTGGAGGCACCTCCGGGCCCAGCCGGTCCCGCCCTGCTGCAGCAGGGCCCCCACGTCCAGGCGGCTTTCGAAGTTCTCCCAGGAGGCGGCAAGCTGTGCAGGGCTCTGGCACCACTGCAGAGAGCCTGGCTCTGTCCCCTCTGCAGCCTCCCTGCAGGTGCTTACAGGCATTGACGGCCTCCTCCTGAGCCTCCTCTTCTCCAGCTCCCTCAGCCTCTCCTCACAGCAGAGCTGCTCCAGTCCCTCCCGCATCTTGGTGGCCTTCCACCGGACTCACTCCAGTGTGCCCAGGTCTGTCTCGGACCGGGGAGCCCAGAATCGGTGCCAGCACTCCAGCTGTGGCCTCCCCAGAGCTGAGCAGAGCAGAGGATCACCTCTCTGGAGCTGCCGGCAACACCGTGCCCAATGCAGCCCAGGACAGCGTTTGCCTGCTGTGCGGCCAGGCCTCGCTGCAGGCTCACGGTCAAGTTGGTGTGCGGCAGGACTCCTGGGTCCTTTCCAGGCGCGTGCCCGCAGCCTGTCCCGGTGCTGGGCTTGTTCCTCCTCAGGTGCAGCACTCTGCTCTGCTCCTCGGTGAACCCCACGAGGTTCCTACCAGCCCATTTCTCCAGCCTGGCCGGGTCCCTCTGGGTGGTGTCCCTCTGGTGACTCAGCCACTCCCCAGGTTTTTTCTCATCCCCAGATTTATTGAGGGTGCACTCTCCCCATCATCCAGACCGTTAACGAAGCTGTTAAACGGAACTGGAGCCAGCACTGACCCTGGAGCATTCTGCTCGTTGATGGCCTCCTACTGGACTCCATGTCGCTGACCTCCAGCCCCCGAGCCCGGCCGATCAGCCCGGTTCTCAGCCCGCTCCCTGCCTGCCCGTGGGGACGGGATGGAGGTGGCACCAGGACAGGGAGAGGCACTGGTACCCACAGTGGGACAGGGACTGGGATGGGGACAGGACAGGGATGTGTCTGGGCACCTGCACACTGACCGGCACCGGGGCAGGGACCTGGCACCATGACCAAGCGCCCCATCGCTGGCACCAGGACAGCACCAAGCATGGGGACGGGGACAGGGACAAAGGCAAGGGGACTCATGGGGAAACAGGGCCACCCCCTGTGTCCCATGGACACACATGAGGTCCCCTATCCATGCACCCCCCCTCTTCCCCCCTTTGTCGTCATGTACACACATCTGGGCACATGTGTGTGCTCCACAGGCGTAGCACCCCGCGCACCCATGGGTGGCCCTGCTGATGCCACCGTCCCCAGCCCCGCCATGGCCACGTGTGCCTGCCACGTGTGCCTGGGGGATTTGCGGCAAGGATCAGAGCGGGGTTTGCATCACAGCGGGGCCGTGATGCTGGGGACAGTGCTGGTGCAGGGGACAAGCTGGGGCAAGTCCGCGGGGCCATGCTGGAGGTGGCAGGTGCAGATTGGGGCAGATCTGTGGGGACTGCAGCAACCCTTAGCCCATGGGACAAGGGTGTCTCTGTGGGACACCCCTGGGTGCGCAGCCCCATAGGACACACGAGCACCCCTCTTGCTCCCAGCCGCTTGCCCAGCCCCTGTGCTCCCAGTGCCTCTGCCCTGTCCCTTGTCCCTGTCCCCTCTCCCTGGTGCCCCGACCCCGATCTCTTATCCGTGTCCTCCTGCCCCTGTGCCTGAGCCTTGGCCCTGAGCCCAGCTCCTGCCCCTGCCCCGTTTCTGTCCCCTGTCCTACCTCTGTCCCGTTTCCTTCCCTTGCCCCGTCTCCCACCTGTACTCCATCTCTGTCCCCTGTCCTATCTCCCATGCTGCCCCTGCCCCTAACTGTCCCCACCTCTGTCCCCCGTCCCCATCCGTCCCCTGCCCCATCTCCCACCTGTACCCCATCTCTGCCCCTTGTCCCGGGCTGTCCCCGTCCCCATCTCCGTCCCCTGCCCTAACTCCTCTCCCTGTCCCCACCTCCGTCCCCGTCCCCGCCCCGTCTCCCAACCCCGTCCCCGTCCCCTCTCCGCGGTGCCCTGACCCCAATCCCTTCCGGCCATCCCCCCTCCATCCCCGTCCCTCACCCCCTGTCCCCGCCTCCCCGCCCGGCCCCGGCCCCGGCCCCGGCCCCGGCCCCGGCCCCGCGCCGGGCTCTGACCGTGCGGCCACCGGGGGCGGGCAGAGTCCAAGGGCTGCGGGGCCGAGCCGAGCCGAGCCGGGCCGGGCCGGGCCGGGGGCGGCGCGGGGCGGAGCCGCCGCAACCTGCGGGCGCTGCCGGCCGCCCTTAAGAGGCGGCGCCGTCCCCGCCGCGCCGGGCCCGCACCATGAGCGGCCGCGTCGGGGACCTGAGCCCGCGGCAGGCGGAGGCGCTGGCCCAGGTGAGCCCGGCCCCGGGGCGGCGGGGGGGATGCTGCGGGACCGGGCCCTGCTCGGGCCGCGCCCCGGGGCTCGCCGGCACGGGGCACCCACCGGCACCGGGTGCCCGCCACCCACCGGTGCCCGCCACCCACCGGTGCCCGCCACCCACCGCCCCCGGCACCCCGCGAGGCCCAAAGCCGGGCCCTCGCCTCTCCCGGCACACGGAGCATCCCCGGGGCTCCGCTCGCTGCCCGCTCCCGGCCCGGAGGATGGAGCCCCGCCAGCGCTCCCCGTCCCGGCGGGGATGTGTGCCGAGAGGGGAGCCCCTGGTCCGTCCCCCCCCCCGCCCCGGGCACGTCTCGCCCACCGGGCCCACGCCACGGGTGGAGGATGGCTGGCCGAGACGGTGGCCGTCACCCCCCGCCGGGGACAGCAAGGTCGCTGCCAAGAGCGGCTTTGCCTCGTCCCACCTTTATCGGCCTCTGTGGGGTTCGATCTGTTGAGAGGGCAACGTTGGAGGCTTTATCTTATCGCGTGCCGTCAAACCCAACCGAACTCCGTCCCGGCCCGCGGGCAATGACCCCGGTGGGGTACGGCCACATCGATGCCCGGCCGGGATTTCGGGGCGCGACGCCCGCGCAGTGCGGCCCTGATGCAACGAGCTGCGAAACCTGTCCCCTCCCGCCTGCGGCCGCGTTGTTTTTCTCCGTGTGAAGGAGTTAATCCGAGGTTTAATTACACCTAAATTCAGGCGGGGATAATCCGGTCAGCCTTGTTACGGGCTGGTACGGCGCAGGCCAGGGGATTTGTGTCGTGCCCCGGCCAGGCGACCGGCACCGTGTTCCCCAGGCCTCTGCGGTGCCCCCAGGTCCCCGCCAACCTCGGTGGTGCCACCGGTGGTGTGCGATGAGCGCCTGGTGTCCGGCTCCATCCCAAAATCTCCTCGCTGATGGCAGAGGGGGGATGCTTAGTGCTGGCGGCGGGGGGCAGGTCGCTGGTGCCCTTGCGCAATGGGACCGGTTTGGAGACACCCTGTGCTTGGCACCTGGCCTGGGGACGGTCCCCTGCCAGGGAGGGGAGCAGAGAATGGCCGGCCCTGCCGGCTGCCCTTGGGACAAACTTTGAACCTGGGGGGTGAGGGAGGGACGGGGCCACGTCCCCAGCCCTGCTGACTGTGCCCCTTCTTTTCCCCACAGTTTCGGGAGAACCTTAAGGACGTGCTCCCCTCCCTGCCCTCTCAGGACGACTATTTCCTCCTGAAATGGCTCCGAGGTAAGCCCGGGGAGGGCACAGAGGGGCTGGGACATCCCACGGGGTGGCACCGAGCCGGGGATGCCGACACGTGCAGGCTGCTCCTGGACTTTATCAAGCCAGCACCGGGGCAGAGAGCAGTGAGGGCAACGGGTTCGGTGGGGACGTCCCCACTGCGCCCCATGGCGGGGCTGAGCCTCTCTGCTCTCTTGCAGCACGCTGCTTCGACCTGCCCAAGTCGGAGGCGATGCTCCGCAAGGTGAGGGGGCCCCGGCGCTGGGGAGAGCCCCGCCAAGGGGTTGGGGTGTCCCCGCGGAGGTGGTGGGGGGACCCCATGTGCCCTCACCCCTGCATCGCCTTCGCAGCACGTGGAGGTCCGCAAGCGCATGGATGCTGACAACATCGTTGCTTGGGAAGCGCCCGAGGTGGGTGTCCCCAGCCCGGGGGGGGGTGTCCGCAGCCCGAGGGGGGTGTCCTCAACGTGAGGTGCTCCCGCAGGTGATCAGGAAGTACATGTCGGGGGGCATGTGTGGCTACGACCGGGAGGGCAGCCCCATCTGGTACGAGATCATTGGGCCGCTGGACGCCAAGGGGCTGCTCTTCTCCGCCTCCAAGCAGGACCTGCTCAAGAACAAGTTCCGCGACTGCGAGCTGCTGCGGCACGAGTGTGAGAGGCAGAGCCAGAAGGTGGGCGCCCGCCTGGCCGTGCTCCTGTCCCCACCAGCCTCTGTCCCGCCCATCCCTGCTGGCCCCACCAGCCCATGTCCTCGCCATCCCCGCTGTCCCTCCCACCCACATCCCCACCAACCCCACAAGACCATACCTTGCCTACCTCTGCTGTCACAAGCCCAGGTACCCGCCAGCCTCATAGGTCCACGTCCCGTCCATCCCCACCAACCCGTGTCCCTGTCAGCCCCTTAAATCCATGTTCTGTCCGTGTGTCCCCCCCAGCCTGTGTCCCTGTCCCAGCACCCGCACCAATGCTTCAGAGGAGGCTCTGGACGGACGGGGCCAGCCTGGTGGGGATGCAGGGACCAGCTCGGGGCTGCCCTGTCTCTGCCACCAGCTTGTCCCCAGGACGGCGGGTGGCAGTGATGAGGGACAGGTGGGAGCAGGGACTTGGCAGCGGCCGCTGCTTCCCCGTCCCTGAGCTCATCCTCCCGCCTGGCCTCTCTGTCCCCCGTCCCAGCTGGGCAAGAAGATTGAGATGGTGCTGATGGTCTACGACTGCGAGGGCTTGGGCTTGAAGCACCTCTGGAAGCCAGCGGTGGAAGCATACGGCGAGGTGAGGGGCTGCTCCCATCCTGGGGGTGTCAGGGGCCGCAGGGTGCGCTGGCCGCTGAGGCCAGAACCTTGTCCCTGGTGTCCCTGGGCTGTGGGGGTGTCCGAGGAGCCAGGCGTGACTCGAGGTCCTGAGGGTGGATGGAAGAGCAGGGGGTCCCCTCCTGTGCCCCCACTGCAAAGCCCAAGCAGGTGGGGCTGCCCCATGGGGTATTTGGGGCAGGAGGACACAGGTGTGCAGCTCTCCCCATCCCGCAGCTCCTGTCCATGTTTGAGGAGAATTACCCCGAGTCCCTGAAGCGCCTGTTCATCGTGAAGGGTGAGTCCAGCGCCGGGTGTGCGGCCGGGCACGATGCCGTGCGGCTGCCGTGACGCCCCGCTCTGCTCCCCAGCTCCCAAGATCTTCCCGGTGGCCTACAACCTGGTCAAGCACTTCCTGAGCGAGGACACCCGCAAGAAGGTCGTGGTGCTGGGATGTGAGTGGGGCTGGGGTAGCCCTCACCCTGTCCCTGCAGCCTCAGGGGGTCCCCGGCTCTGGCAGAGGCACCTTGGCCGGGCTGAGGGTCCCCGTGTGGGTCTCAGCCCCCGCTGAGCACCCCGCTGTCCCCCAGCTGACTGGAAGGAGGTCCTGCAGAAGTACATTGACCCCGCACAGATCCCAGTGGAGTACGGGGGCACGCTGACAGACCCCGATGGGGACCCCAAGTGCCCCAGCAAGGTAGGAGGAGCCCCCCTCACCGTGAGGACTCAGGATGGTGGCATCCCGTGCCCATAACCGTCCCCTTCCAGATCAACTACGGGGGGGACGTGCCCCCGCAGTACTACGTGCGGGACCAGCTGACGCAGCCCTACGAGCACACGGTGGTGGTCAACCGGGGCTCGTCCCACCAGGTCGAGTACGAGATCCTCGTCCCTGGCTGTGTCCTCAGGTGAGGGAGGTCCCCACCGCGGGGGGGACGAGGACAGACGGAGCCGAGGCGGGTGGCGGTGACCCCCCCCCCCATGGCATCTCTCTGGCAGGTGGCAGTTCAAGTCGGAGGGGGCTGACGTGGGCTTCGGGGTGTACCTGAAGACGAAGGTTGGGGAGCGGCAGCGGGCGGGCGACATGACCGAGGTGCTCCCCACCCAGCGCTACAACGCGCACATGGTGCCCGAGGACGGCTCCCTCACCTGCTCCACGCCCGGCATCTGTGAGTGTCCCCCGTCCCCTGCCCGGGGACCCCGTCCCCAGCGCCCTGACCCCCTCCTCGCCCCGTCCCGCAGACGTCCTGCGCTTCGACAACACCTACAGCTACATCCACGCCAAGAAGGTGAGCTACAGCGTGGAGGTGCTGCTGCCCGACGCCGCCTCGGCCCAGCAGATCCAGCAGCTCGGCGGCGACAAGCCGGGCGAGGGGACCCTCAACCACAGCCCTTGACGCCGGCGGCGCGGCCCCCGCCCCGGGGAGGACGGAGGAAGGGGGCCGGGGCCCCGCGGCTCAGGGATGCGGGGGCTGCGCGCGGGGCCGCCGGCCCCTCTGTGCCTTACGTGGCCCCCGGGGTAGCGGGGGCTGGTGGGGTGGGGGCAGTAAAGGGATGGACACGGAGGGGTCTCGGCTGGTTTTTGTCCCTCGGCCCCATGACCAGGCCCTGCTGGCCCTATGGGGAGGCCCTGCTCAGCCCCATAACCGCTCCTGGCTGTGCCCCCTGCCCTGCCACCAGCCCCTGTTCCCCTCCTCAGCCCCATCACCGGTCTGGGCCGTGTCCCTGGACCCTATTTCCCCCTCTCAGCCCCACCACTGGCCCCAGTTCCCCCCATCCCCTATTGCCCCAGTTTCCCTATTGCCCCCCTCCCTTATTGCCCCCCCCTTCACTATTGCCCCAGTTCCCGTATTTCCCCCATCCCCTCTTGCCCCAGTTCCCCCCTCCCCTATTGCCCCCATCCCCTATCGCCCCCCCTGCCCCGCCCCGCATCCCCACGTGACCGCCGATGGTCACGTGCTGCCCGGCCCTGCCTTCCCCGCCGCCATCTTGCAGCCGGGCCGAGTGGGCGGGGCCTGAAGGCAGGGGGCGGGGCTCAGTGACGCGTCTGGAGGGGCGGGGCTGGGGGCGGGGCCTGGAGCGCGCGGCGGCGGGAGCGCGCCATGGGGGCGGTGGAGCCCGACCTCTACCGGGACACGTGGGTCCGCTACCTGGGTGAGCAGCGGCACCGGCACCGGGCACGGGCACTCGGTACCGGCACTGACACCGGGTCCCGGTACCGGACACCGGCACCGGGTACCGGCACCGACACCGGGCACGGGCACTCGGTACCGGCACTGACCCCGGGTCCCGATACCGGACACCGGCACTGGGCACCGACACCGGGCACTGACACCGGGAACCGGCACTGACACCCGGTACCGGGCACCGGCTCCCGTCGCCCTTCCGGGCTCTGCGACTCCGGCCCCCCCCGGTCCGCCCGCACCCGCTCCGTGCCGCAGCGCACGGGCCCCCCCCGGCGGCAGCGGCGGGGCCGGATCCCGCCCGCTGCCCCCCCTCGTCCCTCGGTGTCCCCGGGCTGGGTGCCCCGGTGGTGGGAGCAAGGTGACCCGGGCAGGGTCCGGTCCCTGTGGGGAGAGGGAACGGGGGAGGGGGGGGACACATCGGAGCCGCTGTCCCATTCACCCCCCCGGTGTCCCCCCAGGTTACGCCAACGAGGTGGGCGAGTCCTTCCGCCCCCTTGTCCCGGTGGCGGCCGTGTGGGCCAGCTACGGGGTGGCCACAGCCTACGTGACCGCCGATGCCATCGACAAGGGCAGGAAAGCAGCGGCGGTGAGTGCCCCCCCTGGATGCCCCCACCTCGTCCCCTTGTGACCCCCCCCGTCCGACGCCCCGCTCTCCCCCCCCAGGCCCACGCGCACGACCCCGGCAAGGCGACGCGGGTGGGGGTGGCGGTGGCGGACACCTTCGTGTGGCAGAGCCTGGCCTCCGTGGCCATCCCCGGCTTCACCATCAACCGCCTGTGCGCCGCCTCCCTGGCCCTGCTGGGCTCCCTCACCCGCTGGCCTCTGCCCGTCCGAAAGTGGGCCACCACCGCCCTGGGGCTGGCTGCCATCCCCGTCATCATCACGCCCATCGACAGGTGAGGCATGGGGACGGTGTGCCTCGGGGACAAACTGGGACAGCCTCGTGTGGTCCCCAGGTCCCTGGGGGGGCTCAGCGCCAGTCCCCTGAGCTCGCTGGGGGCTGCTGGGGATTAGTGGGGTGAGGCCCCGCTGATGGCAGGGACAGCACCCTGGTGGCACCAGGGACAGCTGAACCTCCCCTGTGGCCAGATTAGTAATGCCACAGGGGGCCTTGTGGTGACACTGGGGGACCCTGCTATCCCACCGCAGGACCGTGGATTTCCTGATGGACTCCAGCCTCCGCAAGCTCTACGGCAGCGAGGGAGAGCCCCCATCCTCACCCTGAGCCCCATTCCCACACGGGGACTTAGCCAGCAGAGCCAGGCAGGGAAACTGAGGCACGCTGCTGGTTCTGGAGTGCTGCACCTCCTTCACTGTGAACCCACACTCAGGTTGTGGCCATGGGGTGGAAGCATCCGCCCTGTGCCTGGTCCTAATAAATCATTTCAGATGTCACCTGCTGCAAGTGGTGTTTGGACACACAGTGGGTTCACGCTGGGGACATGAGGTTAGGCACCTGGGTTCTGCCCCACTGCTCAGCACCCTTAGGGAAGCCCTCTCCTGGTCGTGGGGGTCCCCATGCCCCCACACAGGATATGGCCCCTTGCAGAACCGTCAGGCCCCACTGCACGGGGACAGGCTCCTGGCACTGGGGACAGGCAATGGGAAGAGTGGCCCCCACATTGTGGGGGAGCTACAGCCAGCACTCACCCCCAGATAATAGAGTTCCACCCCAAAGACAGCCCCAAGCCCTATAGGACCCAGCCCTCCCTTGTCCCCAGCCCTGCAGAAGCATCTGGGCACTGCCAGCAGCAGCTGCCACCATGGCCAGCACCTCCCATGCTGCCTCCCAGCACCCAAGTTCCCCTGGGCAGGTTGGTCCCAGCACCAGGAGCAGGCAGCACAGACCAGGGACACGCCACTGTGCTGTCCTGCCTGGAGGCCACCTCTCCCTGCAGCACCACCAGGAGGAGCAGCTATGGAGAAATGACTTTTATTGCCGACCACACACGGAACCAACTCACACCAAGCTGTGCTCCAGGCTGCGGTACTCCGAACCGGGCTCCCCCAGTTTCTCCAGCTCCCTGGGGACGAGGGCCCCCACGACAGCCTGCAGCTCAGCCTGGAAGGGACACTGCCGCCTCGGCCGCCGGCGTCTCCGCTGTCCCCTGCGCAGGCGCCACACGGCCAAGCCCAGGGCCAGCACGCTCCCCACGAGGGCCGCCGCCACCACAGCACTGCCCAGCAGGGCCAGCCCAGCCAGCAGCAGCTTCTTCACCGTACGGCACGGCGCTGGGGGGACAACAGGGTCAGGGGTGGCTTGGGCACCGAGGACAGAGATGAGCCTCCAGGGCTTCCCGGTCCTGGGTGTCCCTGCTCCCCCCAGGTGGGGAACATCGGGCACCAGATGGTTGGGTTGGTTTGGGGCCATGGGGAGAAGTTCGGGGTTGGCTGCTCACCTTCATACCACGGCTCCGGGTCCTGCACCAGAAGTGGGCCAACCGTCGCCTGGTGGAGCATCCCCTCTCCTGGGAACTCTGCGGGTGGACACAGCCCATGCAGCTCCCCTCTGGTCCCAGGACACCCAAAGCCACCGAGCAGCCATGGGCCCCCAGGGCAGGTGCCTACCTGGCTGCTGTCCAGGTGGGGTGTCACCAGGGGGACACCTGGTGTCACAGCAGTCACACAGGGCACTCTGGGAAGGGTCCTCTGCATTGTGCCACCTGGGAGGGAAGGACAGAGCTGGGGGTCCCTGCGTCCCCAGCACCCACCCAAGACCCATGTGGTGTCATGTCCTCTGTCCCTTTGGGTCTTGGCCACCCCAGAGGGGTCTTTGTGCATGAGCAGGGATTCAGAGGGACCCAAGGGGTGGGGGGGGTGGCATCCAGACCACCATGGGGTGGCTTGGTGCCATGGATGTGTCCCCTGGCCCCAGAAGGGCACCAGTGGCTTCTGTTCCCAAAGCACCCATGGGTGCTCTGGTCCCTGCCCAGCTCCTTGGTGCCAGCGGGGAACCCACACCGATGCAGAGCTCACCTGGCTGCAGCTTCACTGTAGAAGCAGGACCTCAGGCTGTGCCTCTGGGCACCCCATGCCGTCAGCTGGCAGTGCACGTAGACCTGCTGGGACACCGGCCATCCTCACTGCCACCTCCAGGCAGCCCACCCTTCCTGGGGGCCTTCCCCTCCCTCCCACCTCCGCATCCTCCCCATGGCTTCAGGCCTCCCCACCTGGGAGCAGGGGAGGGCAGCAGGAATGCCCACAGAGGGACAATGCCTTGGGGACACCCAGGTCACCCCAAGGAGGTGACCCACCACCAGGAAGCCTGCTCCACCCCAACCTCACCTCCTCCTCAGGCTCAACCTCCAGCACAGGGGCCAGGATGGAGAACTGGAGGACAGACGCCCCTCTCTGGTGCTGGACAGACACACTCCCCAGACTCGGGCCATGCAGACACCTGGGGAGACCCAGGAACAAGTCAGGGACATTTCCAGGCTGACCCCAGGACCTCTCACCCCACCAGGTCGTCTGGCAGGACCAGGCCGACCGCAGCACCAACCCTTGGCTGTTCACCACCACGTAGGCCCTCCTGGAATGGCCCGGCCACCCTGAACTTGTCCTGTAGCACTGGTCCACGTAGATCCTGGGGGAGACACCAGGCCCAAAGTCCACCCTGGCCTCCAGGTGGATGACAGAACCAGAGCTGACCACCAGCGGCTTCTTCATGGCACCAGAGTCCCCTGAAGGAGAAGGGAGGGTGGGCTCAGTGCAGCATCTCTGAGCCTGTCCCACCACAGATGGGGACATAGGCCACGTCCCAGGCCCATAAGGGGTCTCCGCCCCTACTGCCGCAAGGCAGGAAACTGCCTGCAGCCCCCTGATTTTGGAGCCCACCACATGGGAGAGCCCAGTCCCTGCTGCTGGCTGTCACCCTCGCCTGGCTCCCCTGCTGCTCTCCAGACCTGCAGCACCTTCCTGGTTCCCCCCCCCCCCCCCACCCCAGGAGCAGAAAAGGACCACATCACCCACCAGACTGATAAGAACCCCAAAACCTGATCATGGAGCCAAGCGTGGGCTAGGGAACTCCTCAAAGTGCCATCATTCAAAGCCTTATAACCCTCTGCAAGCCTGGGAGCTGTGGTCCTGAGGGACGGCCACCCTCTCCTGGTGGGCCTTGGTAATGGGGGTCCCTCCTGGGGTCTTGCCCCTCCGAACTGGGGCCTAACACAAGACCCAGAGCACTCACCATGCAGGAGCCTCAAGGTGAAGTTCATGCTGGGCTCCTCTGAGCGGGGGTGAGCATGAGTCCCACCAGGCACAGTGGCAGCAGCAGGTGCTGGGTCCACAGCCTGTGTCCCCACACCTGAGGACGCCGCTGGGGCCGCCGCCACATGGCCAGAAAATGCGGGAGCAGCTGGGGCTGTGGGGGTCCCTGCAGGAAGGAAGGGAGTTAGCTGGGGGGGCTGAGCACAGAGCGATGGGAGCAGTATGCCTGAGGCACAGCAAGGACACCCAGGTCCTCAGACGTCCCCAGAGCTCAGGGAGGGGAGATGGCCATAGCACAAAGTGAAGAACACCCAGGAGCACACTTGCACCCATCGGGTGCTGCCCCAGCAAGGGCCTCCCCTGGCCTTGGTGGCCAGGCCCTGCCATGGGACCGCTGTGGTTGGTGGGTGCCAGAGGAGGTGGTGCTGCACAGGGGTCTCCACGAGCCTCCCAAAACACAGGATTGAGCATCCCCCGCTGCAAGCACCCCATGGAGCACTGAGGACAGACCAGGAGCTGTTCACAGCATGGGAGAGCACCACCAGCAGCCAGG
Source organism: Anser anser (assembly GCF_964211835.1). NCBI lineage: Eukaryota > Metazoa > Chordata > Aves > Anseriformes > Anatidae > Anser > Anser anser. The sequence continues at coordinate 14,187,579 of NC_139739.1, forward strand.
GACCCCACAGGTAGCCCTGGTGCCCCATCCAGACCAGACCCTAACAGACCTGCAGGGACAGGGAGCTCCCAGACCACAGGGCCACCTCCACCAGCAGGCCCAGTACCAGCAAGTCCAGGAGGGCATCAGGAACCAGCACCAGGCAATACCACAGGGCACCCACCCCCCACAACGTGGGTGCCACCACCCACCTCCCCCAGCACGAGCAGCCAGGGGTCCCCAGCCCCACTCACCTGCCACCCCCAGCACAGCCCCGCACACCAGCACCCACCAGCACAGCCCCATCCTCAGAGAGCAACAACTCAGCCCCAGCCCTTGGGGGCCATTTAATAGCACAGTGAGTGCAAATGGGCACCACCTGGTGCTGTTTTTTTCCTTTTTTTTTTTTTTTTCCTTTTCGGTTCTCTTTTTTTGATCTCTGCAGTAAAACCTCGCTGTAAGCCACAGGAGATCAGGGAGAGCCAAGCCTCTTCTGTTGGATGCACATCCACTGGGGCTTCAGAGGGAATTTTGGGCCCTGGGAAGAGATGTTCCTCCACAAACATAAACTTTTGTGGTCATAGGGAACCGTGGTGGCTTTTCCCTGTGGTTGTCCCGACCCAGGAATGTCCCAGGAGCAGCCAGCATTCCCACATGTAGGCCTGTTCCTGTACACTGTCCTGGTCCCATCACAAGGTCCTGCACCCACACATGGTCCTGGTCCGATCACTCAGTCCTGGTCCCATTGCAAAGTCCCAGTCCCACCACGGTCCTTATCCCGCATGTACTTGTGGTCCTGCGCATGGCTTGGTGCCATCACTTTGTCCTGGTCCTAGCGGCACCGCACGGTCTGGTCCCACACTCCGACTTAGTCCGGTGGATGCTCGTGGTCCCACTGGACAACGAAGGTCCTACCATATGGTCCTGGTCTCATCATAGCCCCTGTTTCGGTCCCACACACGCGATCCTCTTTCCACCACACAGTTCCGATCCCACCACTCAGTCATGATCCCATAAATGGTCCTGGTCCCACCACACAGCCCTGGTCCCATGCATGATCCCAGTCCCACCCCACAAGCCCTGGTCCCCAGTGCACCATCCCTGTGCCCCCTGTGGGCACTCACCCAGCTCTGTCTGTTGGTACCCTTGCACTCCAGCAGCGCAGGTCTTGGGAGAACACATACTGCGCCTCGGCCGCCTGGAAGAGCAGGAAGTCCTTCCTGCTTCTCCAGATGTTTGCTCCAGCCCTTCGTCACTGGAGGGCACCAGTGGCTGGGATGAGCACAGCTGATGCTGGGCTTTGGTGACCCACAGCACTGGGCAGGCTGGTGGCCATCGTCCCTGTCCCTGTGTCTCTTGCTGGATGCCACCCCTGACCTACAGGCGAGGAGGTTCCAACCCTGCCGGCCACCTCGGAGAGTCTGCGAGCCCGGGCACCTGGAGGAGGCTACGAAGGTCCACGGGGAGCCTCCTTGCAGCCTCTAAATGTCTGCTCCCTGCCCGCCCCAAAGGGCATCTTTGGGACTTCCCCCTTCGGTGACATCCCGGTGTCACCATCCCCAGCGAACAGCCCGCTCGGGACCTGCCATCGCCCCACACACGCACCCAGGGCCTCTGAGCACCGGACCCACGGAGCTTTAACTGCTGGCACTGGTGGCGGGGGCAGAGCTGGGGCATCGCCGCGGGGCAGGATCTGTCCCCAGGGGAGCAGGGACCGGCAGAGCATCCCACTGCACGCACAGAGTGGGGTCAGCCCGGGGGGGCTCCTGTCCCCTTGTCCCCATCCCCTTCCCACGAAGAAGAACGAGACCGACGGAGACCAGCTGGACCATTGGTGTATTAAAAACTGCCAAATATACAATACGATTATCTTACAAAAGTAGAATTGCTTTTTTTTTTTTTTTTTTTTTTTATTGCTTGCATTTACAAACAGAGCAGAACATGAACCACATGGGGGAGTGGCAGGGCTGGGCTCCCTGCTGCTGCCCCGGGGAGGTGACAACCTCCTGTCACCCCTGCAGCCACAGGGTGCCACCTCGGTGCCCGGCCTGGGCCACTCTCAGCTTTACCCGTGCCATTGTCATCCAGCCCGGCCAGGACACCCGAGGGCTCCCCATGATGTGGCTGCCCCCATCAGGGGGTGTCCCTGCCACCTGGGTGCCACCAGCTCTGCCCCAGCCCATCCCCACGCCATGCCCCATCTCCTGTTGCATTGTCCCCATGCCCCACTTGCACCCAGGGCTGGCACCGCTGGGACCCTGCTCCACGCCTGCTCCCCACACCAGTTCTCACCAGACCCCGTGGTCCTCCCTGGATGTCCCCAGTGGGTACTGGCACCACAGAGCCCTCTAACTGGGACAACAGGGGGCTGGGGGGGACCTGCTGCCATGGGGTCCTGCATGGACGTGCTGGGGACCACTGCTGGCACAGGCTGGGGCTTTGGGGTGTTTTTTTTTGCTCTGCAAATTCATGTGTGGATGATGCTTAGAAACCTGCCGGGGCTTTCTGGGTCTGGGCTGATGGTGTGACAGGCACCAATAGCCACGGTTGTGCTGAGGACGTGTGGCACTCAACGCACCCATGGGTTGGGGGAGCCCCAGCAGCGTGGTGGGCTCGGACAGGGAGCCCCAGAAACTGGGCTGGAGGGAAAGGGGATGGTGAAAGCAGCCCCCACTGGGAGTGACGCAGTGCGAACTCCAGAACACCTGCGCACACCTGGCCCCATGGGTCCCACCACTGCCCGACCCACGGTGCACCTCTGGTGATGTAGTGGTGGATGTCTATTGCTGTGACAAGGGCACGACGGGGACCTGTCCTTCCCATACTGCCTCCAGCATTTCCACGTGGAAGGAAGAAGTGGATCCTGTTGGGAAAGACTCCAAGCCTCCAATCCTTGAAGCCCTTGCTGCTGGCAGCAGTGGCCTCTGAGCTGTGTCCCCGCGTCCCCTCCGTCACTCTTGGGTGACCAGGGTTGGGAGCACCTAAGGGAGCCACCATTTGGTTCTGCTCATGCCCAACCCAAAGACAGGTGACGGAAGGAAAACGCGAGCACCTGGCTCTCCCACGGGGCGCCCACCTTCTCCTACCACTTGAGGAAGTCCCGCACCCAGCTCCACAGCTTGGTGATCCACAGGTTGACCCCGAGGTCCGTCAGGTACTGGATCTCGGGCGTCAGCATCTTGCGGCACAGCTTCTGGTGCTTCTTGTTGATCTTCTTCTTCAAGTTGTAGCCCAGGATGGACTTCTCCCCAAGCGGCTGCCACGGCTGCATGGAGGACTCTTGGATGGCGCTGGCATCCACGGCGTGTCCCCCATCGATACAGATGCTCTTCATCTTCTCATTCTCCTGCTGCAGCTCGGCCACATCCTTGGCCATCCGCTCCCTCCCGTAGGCCTCCACCTTCCGCCAGAAGGTGGCATTAAAATAACGGTAGAGTTTGGCGTCGATGAGGTTCCAAGAAGTCGCCTTCTCGTAGAGCTCAGGTGTCAGCCGGGAGATGGTGGAGCCTTTGCGAGCATTGAGCTTGAAGTAGAGGATGTCCTCCAGCTGCCAGCAGAGCAGGTCCTTCAGCAGCACCAGGGACTCATCAAAATACTCCAGCAGCATGACCAGGTGGAAGCGCTGATCTATCTCCTGGATGTGCTGCTCCACCAGCGGGCTGTCGGCGTTCATGTTGTTGTCATAGCCCAAGTCAAAGAAGAGGAGGTTTTGGAGGTAGTGCGCGTTGAACCCGTTTGGGTCGTAGTAATGCCAGGGGTCCTGCAGGAACTCAGCCAGCTTGTCCTCCCCCTGCAGCTTCCAGGTGAGGGGGATGACGCGCCCGAAGTAGTGGAAAGAGGACTCGAAGAGGTAGGCAGGGTCCCGTAGCACCGTCACGAAGGTGGTGTCCGCCGGCAGGAGCTTGCGCACCTCCTCGTAGTGGAAGCGCATGTGGTTGCAGATGATGTTGAAGCACATGCCTGGCTGGTAGTGCTGCACCTGGCTCCGCTCGAAGTAGGAGGGGTAGTAGAAGTCGTTGCGGCCGTTGGGGAAGGCGAATTTGAGGCGGTGCTTCTCTCCGAAGCGGAAGAGGATGTTGAGGATGGTGCTGCTGGCCGTCTTGTGTGTCTTCATGAACATGATGTCCAGCTTGGGCCGGCAGCCTCCTCCCGAAGGGCTGCGTGTGCCGTTGGCCACCGCCCGCCCCTTGGCTTGGGCCGAGGAGGAGGAGCAGGAGTAGGGGATGGGGATCCTGGTGGGGAGGAGAGAGAGGACACCGTGGTGAGGTGAGCAGAGAGGGAAAGAAGCACATGGTATCACTATACAGGATGAGGGCTGTCAGAGGAGCAAGCGTAACAAACAATTCCTGTGCTATCTGAGATGCCCAAAGCCGGTAACAGATGCTCCAGTGTTGAGTGACATTGGACAGCCCCAGGGAAGATGCAGCTCTGATCCTTGTTAACGCCACGGTATGGCAATGTGGAACAACAGGAGACAGAAAGCAACTTACAAAATACCCGCACGTGGAGCTATTTTATAAATGCGGAGATTAATGTTCCCCATGGTCACGCCTGGGAAAACAGCATTGAGTTGAGCCCAGCTCAGGGCTGGGTTTGGTGAGGACAGGTACCAAAGAGCACTGAACCCACCCGTTCCCAGATTTTTGGGAGATGGCGTGGGCGCAGCAGCGCTCTCATCTCTCTCTTGAAGGACAAACCCCACACAAAGGGTGCCCGGGCAGCCAGCTCCTTGAGCACATCCACGCACAGCTGCCTGGGGAAGGTCCCCATGGGGAGGACACAGACAGGTGGGAAGGGGCAGGAGGTCCCCATGCCCTCCTTGTCACTGGGGACATGCTCCCACCGCAGCAGCTTTGCAGCGGGTCCATATCCCCTTGCCCCAAGGTGAGCATCCCCAGCCTAGCCAGCAGCTGTCACAGGGATGGGGCCAGGTGTGTCACTTGCGGACGGTGACATCTCAGAGCAAGGCCACCAGAGCCTGTAAAGCCCCAGGAACAGGTCTGCCCAGGTGACACAGGGATCCCTGTAATACTCACTCTGTCATGCTGACTTGCAGCGGAGGCACAGCGTAGGAGTAGAGCAGCAGCATGAAGCTGGTCAGGAGGGTCCCCAGGATGAGTCCCTTGCACATGGACCTCCAGGGCTTCCCATGGTGGTGCAGCATTGTGGTCACCTGCGAGGGGCAGAGGGGACAGCTGTCAGCAATGCGGGTGGTGAAGGACAGGGAGAGTGCGGAGCAAAGATCATGGGAGATAAATTTCAAGCAAATAAGGCACAGGGAGCACTGCAGGGGGATTTTAGGTGATGGGGGGAGGAGAATCGGTGCCAGGCATGTCCTGGGCCGTGAGGGAGTCATGGCCAGGGTGCGGCAGCTCTGCCCACACTGCACCACTCTTGCCCATGCTGCAAAAACCGAAAACAATTTCCTTGCAAAAAGCAAAACTTGAAGAGCTGGGGTGGCAGAAGGGGCGTATCCTCCACCCACACCCAGCGATGGGGCACCGCAGCACCGAGGAGCAGTGGCACCGCCGGAGGTCCCACCGGGCCCGGATCCGTCCCATGCCATCCGCCCCGCACAGCCCCACCAGCAGCGGGCAGCTCTGCGTGACCACACACACATGCACAAACACGGGCGTGCGCGCACGCACACGCATGTGCATGAAGGAGGGCACGTGCACACACCCACCCCTGCACATGCGTACACACACACAGGTGTACACATAAACACAGGGGCACCCCCACCTGCGTGCACAGGGACACAGGCACTCCTGTGCACATTTGTGTGTGTGCACGCACACAGGGCACGCATCTCTGCGCGTTATGCATGCACACACACCTCTGCACTCACGCATTCCCACGTGCACACAAGGACACAGCCACACATCTATGCATGCTCATGCACACACATGTATCTAGCTATACATACTCGTGCACATATGTGCACGGGGCACAGACATTTGTGTGCACACACCTGTGCATCTTCATGCAGAAGGACACAGGCAGCCACACAACCCCCATGAACGCCCATGCACGCCGACGTGAAGACAAGGACACGCACACATCTGTGCACATGTGTACAGACATGCACATACATATAGGGGCTCACACATCGGTGCGCACTTGTGCATGCACACACAGGGACACAGACACCTGCGCATTTCATGCGTCTGCATGCACACAGGGGCACACATCTCTGCACATTATGCATGCATGCACACACGCAAGGACATGGACAAACATCTATGCGCACTCACGCACACGCACACACAAGGACACAGCTATCCGTGCACACAGAACTCTACACATTCATACAGACAAGGACACGGGCATCTGCACACCCCTGTGCACGCTTATGCCTGCAGACACACAGATGAGAACACACACACACACACATGCACACACTCACACACACGCACCCCCCCGAGTCCCTGCAGCACCTGCACCGCCGCCGCACCACGCACCGCGTCCGCCCGCCGAGCCGGGAGCTGCCCCGGCGCCGCATTGCAGCAGGGCTGTCCTCCCGGCAGGACACACGGACGTGCCCCAGCGGGGACCGGCGGACGAGCTGCCCGCACACCCTGCCCTGCCTCCTGGCACCCTTTTGGCTGCCGGCCATCCTTTGCACCCTTCAGCTGCCCTGCGGTGACGTGCACAGCATGAACACCCCGCGGCCCTTTTGCGGCTCCTGCAGCCTGGCGTGTGCAGCCAGTAGCACGGACCTTCCTGGGATTTCGCAGAGGAAAACCACACGGAAACACTACCGGGCCCCCGCCGGCGTCTCGCCCCGCTGTGCACGAAGCCTCCCCGCGGCGCTGGCCTCCGTCCTCCACCTGCATCTCTCCTGCCCCGGCCCGGCGGAGGGCAGCGAGCCACGCTGCAGCTGAGATTTCCATCTCGATGAATAATGGATGGAAAGTGTAACCGGACGCTGGGCACGGCTCGCCCTCACCGACCCCAGCCGAGCTCAGCCTCCGCTCTGCGGGCTTTCCAAGCAGCAGAAATGACGGCGAGAGCATGGCTGAGCTGCCCCCAGCATCTCTGTGGCTGCCAGTGCCCAGCCCCACCGGCGGGGATGCCGAGGGGATGCCGAGCTCCACCTGGGCTGGCTCCAGCGGGGTGTTTCTTGCAAACAGTTCCCAGCCCAGTTACTCTATTGACTTTGCCTTAAGTGAGTGGCTTAATTATTAATAGTTCAGCAGGGGAAATGCCAAGGTGGAGGCTTTGTCCTGGGGCTCCCATCGGAGCAGGGCAGCCGCTGGCGCCGGCCCTCGCCCAGCCACCTGAAAGCCCCAGCCGGAGCCAGTAGTCACAGCCACAGCGTGAGGACACGGCCACACCGGCCACATCCCCCCAGCCACAGCCACGGCCCCTGGCCACATCCCCACGTCCACGCCACAGCCCCGTCCCTGCATCCCCCCAGGTCCATCACTCCCCCGTGGCAGCCCTCTCCTGCGTTTTCCCTTATAGGGACCAACCCCTTTACAGCCCAAATTTAAGGATCCACACACAGGGCACAACTGCCGGCCCCTCCAGCCCCTGGCAGCTCTGGCTCAGGCTCTCTTCATCCCGTGCCAATGCCCGCTGTGGGCATGCTGCTCCGTGCGTGCTCACCCCATCCCCCTCTCCCCGGCATCTTGTCCCGTGGGTGCCGGTGCCCACATGCCCCTCGCATCCTGAAATCCACCCTGTGTTGGCCCCCACAGCCCTCCCAGCCCCCACCAGCCCCCATCACCTCTTTCTTTGCTCCAGCTGCTCCCTGCGGACCGTCCCTCTCCTCTTCTTGGCTTGCTGGTGCGTGGGGCGTGGGGGGCGATGCTGCTCCGACATGGAACAGGCTCTCCCAAAGCAGCCCCCCGCCGCTTCCCCCTCCCTAAGCCATCTCCCAAACTGCGGCCCCAGCACACCCGCCTTGGCGGGGAGGGCGAAGCAAAATCAGAATAATCTCCTTTCCCAGAGCTGCCGGCTCGAGGCGTGGAGCGAGGCGCTGCCGGGGCTCCCGCTGCCACCCGAGCGGCTGCAAGGCTCCGTCTCTCCACCCACCGACGGAGCACAGAGGGTTCATTCACTCCGCTGCCGCCCCGCGCGCACAACAACGGGGCTGTTTGTCTCCATCTGCGCCACTGCCATCAACAGGGACATTGTGGCCCAGCGCCCCGGCTTGCTGCAGCCAGAGCCGGCTCTGCACCGGCCCGGCCTGGCGCTGCCACCCGGCACCCCCGGCTGCGGGGCCGGGCTGGTGGGTGCTGCCGGCTGAGCAGGGCCGGGGGGCTCTGGGGATGCTTGGGGTCCTGGAGGAGCTGGAGCTCCTTGCCCTGTAAGCGCTGAGGGGAAGTTGAACGTAGCCAGGGAGTGCCAGTGGTGCTTGCTCAGCGCCTCCCGCTGTTTTATGGACCCCAGGATGCAAGGACAGTGGCCATCCCTTCTCAGGGATGTCCCCTCCCTGCCATGGCCTCGTGGGATGAGCTTTTCCCTATGGGGAACAGCTTCAGGCTGTTTTTTTTTTTCTTTCTGCTGGAGCTGCCTGCATGAGGAGCCCCACGCTCCATCCTCCCCTTCCCCTTGCTGCCCGGTGTTTCTCAATAGCGTTTATGGCCGTACGACAGCAGTGCCTGTGCTCCCCACCCTTCGGCACTGCTGGGTGAGCACCGCTGCCGCTCACCCATGAGAAAGAGGAGGTGGGTGCTGGCGTGGGCACCCGGGAGGGCACCCCAGGGACTACAAGGGGAACCGGGGTCTCTCACACTCGCTGGGGCATGAGGGTTTTGTTTGGTGGGAACCAGCTTTGCTTTGCCACCAGCACCCGTGGGACTGCGCACCCCACGGCTCCTTTGTTCCACAGCAGCGGCAGCCGAGCCGCAAGGAAGGCAGTGAGCACCGTTTCCTTCCCACATCACCCCACCACTGGCCACAGAAGGGGCCATTGTGTGCCGGATGCAGCCCTGGCTCCTTCCCACCACCCTAGCAGCAGTTCTTCTATAACCGTGGGGCACCCCCAGACATGCCCGCTGCCAGGCCCAGCACCCGTCCATGCTGGATGTGTTTGGGTCTCCCAGCAAGGGAGGACAGACAGCAGGACGAAGCAAAGCTGTTGCCCCATTGCAGCCACCTCATTGTACCCTGGAAAAGGAAAAACTAGAATGGTCTCCATCACAGCAGGAAGAGGGACCAAGAACTGTCCTCTTGCTCCCAGGTGCGACAGAGGCACTGGCTGTGAGGCTGGCATGTCCTTGCTCTCTTGGGACACAGCTGACCCCAGCGGGGCAGCTCATGGTGTCCCCAATGTCACAGGATGAGAAAACCTGTGTAGGCAACCTCAGTATGCTCAAAATGAAAGCCTGAGCCTATATCAGCCATCCCAGGCTCTCCATGGACAGAGGAAAGAAACAAGCACATCCACAGATGGCTTGAGATGGCACAGCCTTCACCACAGCTGGGGACAGGGTGTCCCTGTAAAAAACCTATTGAGATGGCAGAGCCTTCTCCAGGGCAAAAGAATGTGCCCTGGGGAGGCAGAGGATGCTGCACTCCCTGCCCAGGTGGGGACAGGACCAGGCCTCCCCTGCCACAAGCTGGTTACAGGGAGAGAGCAGCCCAGAGCAGTTCCTCTGACTTCCCTCTGGCCACCCCATGCAGCAGAACCTCCTGCAGGGACTGCGGGGACCGTGCCAGGTCGGTGGCACCACCGAGCTCTCAGCTGACGCATTCTCCGTTGTGCCCAGCCCTGGCTGGATTTGTGCCAGTGATTTATCGCCCATCTCTTCACCTGTCCCTGAGGCACATCTGTCACAGTCTAGTGAAGTGAATAGTCTGCATGAAGCAAGCACGACACTGGATTAAGTCACACACCTGGCTCTGGCTGAATTGTCTTTCCATCCTCGTCCCTGATGTCCCCCAACATGGACAGGCCCCAACTCCACTGTGCCAGCACCACTGTCTGGACTGGGACTCAGCCAGGGCAAGGAGCCCTGTTCCTTGCAAGCTCCCACCCCTTCTCTGAAGCTCTCTGATCTCCAGACCAGCACCTTTTGCCCTGCCAGCTTCTCATTTTTTGGAGGGCAGGATAGTGCTTTGCAGTGGTTCCAGTCAGAAGAGGACCACAGCACCCAGCAGCTGCAGCCAGGACATGGCAGCCTGGCCCCAGCAGTGGTGCCCAGTCCCACCAGCAAAGGGAAGCTCGTGGCCTTGGGATGTGACTGAAATGAATCCTGTATGCGACAGCCAGTTCTTACATCCCAGGCAACCCAGGGGTGGTTAACCCCAAATACCAAGAGCCAAACTTAAAGCACAAGACCATGGCAGAAGCCTCCTGAGAAACACCTCCATGATTTGAGTGGGTGAGATTTCTCTTTTAAGAATTTCACCAAGTCTATCCCAAACAAAAAACCTCCTGCTAGTGACACTTGAGTGGGAAGGGGAACCCATGGGTGCTGACTTGCCTTGCCAAGGACTGTAGCTCCAGGAGGACCTTACCCCCAGCATGGGGTGCTCTTATCCCTATCACCCACCCAGGAGAAACTCCTGGGGAAGCACCCACCCGAGTGGGGAGCAAGAGAGGTTTCCAGCTGAATGCTGACACTGTGCCGATGTCACCTACCAGGGGTCACGTTGCATGAGCAGGGAACACCCGTCCTGTCATGGGGAGCGTCAGGCCTCAGCTCCTTTGGACACCAGTTACTCAAGCTTGGTGGAACGTGCCCTTATTGCCCCATTTGTGAGAGCCATGGGGAAATTCTAGCATTATGGGGAGTTATGGAGGGGGAAATGGAGACTTGATATGGTGATGCAAATGGCAGAACAGGAGCAGGTCTCTGCCACGTCCCAGCATGCCATGGTTTTCTTATTTGCCACACCTGAAACCCCACTGCTGCCCCGGAGCAAGGAATCCACAGCAAGGCCAGGTGTTTGTGTTCCCACAAAAGTCCCAGGAGATGACACAACTTTCATGCCCACTGAGTCACATTCCCCTAAAACCTCCTAAACCCTCACAGCTGCACATTCAAACCACCAAACTAAACCAAAAAAAAGAGTTTTAAAAAAAACCCACAAACCTTACAGGAAAACAAGCTCCTCCTCCCCCTCTCACCAGGCTGTTGATGACTGCACCACAGCAGTGGCCGTATCCTAACCACCTCCTACCCCAAGGTGTGACACCAGGCCGGGGGCTGTTCCCCATGAAACTGGCTGCACGCACCAGAGTTGGCACCAAGGGGTGGTCTCAGGCAGAGCGGCCCCCTCGTGCGGCAGCCATGTTAGGCTTCGGGGCTGCGCACAGGCCTCAGGGAGGAAAGGTGGGGGGTGGTTGTGTTCTGTGGAAAAAATGTTGGGATGTGGGTTTAGAAGAGAGGTGGAGATGTGCAGATGGAGTGGGATAAACACAGACCCTGTCGATGCTGTCAGCCTCCCCCAAGATGTGCATGGCAGTGGCCATGGCCCCTCTAGGTTTTCCATACATTGCTTCGGTTCAGCGATTAGCCCCAATGTAACCTCCTCTTCCCCCAAACCAGCCTCAGTGTTTGCACTCCCAAGGAGGCGGAGGAGATCCCAGGGCTGCTGGAAGGGCGGTTGGGAGCGCCCACCAGCTAGCCATTTCCCTACAGCATGGACCAGCCCCAGCATGGCCACCGACACGGGGTTTAAAATGCTTGGCCGTTTTTTGAGAACATCTTGTCAATTCTGAAGTGTCAGAAGTCAAGCAGCAGGGGCAGAAGGACAGCTTGGCTGAGCAGGGACCCCCCAGAAGGAGGACCAGAGCACACATAGGTCCGATACTTGATGAGGATGGTCACCTCCTGAAAAGGGACATAGAAAAAGCAGAGACGTTCAATGCATTTTTCACCTCTGTCGTTAACACCAGTGATGTCTCTGGGACCCCAGCTGAGCAGAGCTGAGCAGAGCAGAGGATCACCTCTCTGGAGCTGCCGGCAACACCGTGCCCAATGCAGCCCAGGACAGCGTTTGCCTGCTGTGCGGCCAGGCCTCGTTGCAGGCTCACGGTCAAGTTGGTGTGCGGCAGGACTCCTGGGTCCTTTCCAGGCGCGTGCCCGCAGCCTGTCCCGGTGCTGGGCTTGTTCGTCCTCAGGTGCAGCACTCTGCTCTGCTCCTCAGTGAACCCCACGAGGTTCCTACCAGCCCATTTCTCCAGCCTGGCCGGGTCCCTCTGGGTGATGTCCCTCTGGTGACTCAGCCACTCCCCAGGTTTTGTGTCATCCCCAGATTTATTGAGGGTGCACTCTCCCCATCATCCAGACTGTTAACGAAGCTGTTAAACGGAACTGGAGCCAGCACTGACCCTGGAGCATTCTGCTCGTTGATGGTCTCCTACTGGACTCCATGTCGCTGACCTGCAGCCCCCGAGCCCGGCCGATCAGCCCGGTTCTCAGCCCGCTCCCTGCCTGCCCGTGGGGACGGGATGGAGGTGGCACCAGGACAGGGAAAGGCACTGGTACCCACAGTGGGACAGGGACTGGGATGGGGGCAGGACAGGGTCCTTTCCAGGCACGTGCCCCCAGCCTGTCCTGGTGCTGGGCTTGTTCTTCCCCAGGTGCAGCAATTTGCACTTCTCCTCGCTGAGCAACCTGGGGTTCATGCCTGGGCAGAGCACAACCCCAGATGCCCACGAGAGCAGCAGCACCAGGCCGTGACTGCGCAGGAGGCATCTGGGTGCCGCCGTGGCCGGGCCACAGCAGCAGTGCAGGCTGGCAGGAGAGCAGAGCCCCAGCTGCGGGGTCAGAGGCTGTGGTGAGGAGGAGGCCAGGCTGGGGTGATGAGACCGGAGCATGGGCTGGGCTGGAGACCCCAGGCTGGAAACACCTTCCTGGGAGCGGCTGCGGAGACGCAGGCTGGAGCGGGGCAGTGGGTGCTGTCAGGGCAGCAATGCAACAGGGCAAAGAGTGGGCACGGCATCGGGAAAGGGAGGAGAAAGCAGCAGGGGTGGGGATGGCAATGAGCACTGTGCTGTTTGCAACACTGACTCGTTTTCCATGATTTTATTTGTTCTCTGTGTGCTGGAATAGGACCCTGATGACCTTTGGGTCCTTTGGGGCCGGTGTGTCCCCCAGCTGCTGTCCGGCCCTGGTCTTGGAGAGTCTTCTATTGTCGCCGGCGGGGTGGCCTCTTCTTGGGTGGTGCAGAGGCCTGGGAGGAGTTGGTCTTCCTCTTGGGGGCTCGCCGGGGCCCCCCGGGTGGGCAGCCCCTGCCCCGCCTGGCGGTGGAGGGACCTGCTGCGGCCTCCTGTGGCTCCTCTTGAGGTGCTGCCTGCTCCATGGGGACTGCAGCAGGGGGGGAGTGAGGGCGGCTGCCATTCCCTCGAAGGGCATCTCTTGATGTGCCGGGCACCTCATCCCTGCTGGAGCTGGCAGGCTGGAGAGAGGGGACTGGGCCAGGTGCAGGAGCCACTCCTTCAGGGCGAGATGGGCCGGGTTCTGGCACAGGGCTGGCCTCCCGATGCTCGGCTGCAGGGGGAACGTTGAGGCCCAGCAGGCGGTGGGCCTCCCTGCCGCACTGTCGCACGGCGACGTCCAGGAGGTGACGCGCAAATGTCGCCGCGTTCTCGCTGAGGTCTTCCTCCAGCAGCTGGACCAGCATCTCTTCCCCCAGTCCGAAGAGGCGCAGGGTCTCCCTGATGGCGTTCTCCAAGATGAGCGCCTGCGAACGCCGTGTTTGGAAAATGCGCCCCAGCTCCTGGCGCACCCAGGAGAGCAGGGGCTGGAGCAGAGCAGGGTGCTCCCGGAAGAGTTGTCCCCAGGTGTCCGCGGGGAGGCCGCCCACCAGAGGGCTGGGTGCCAGCCATGCAGCCCATGGCCAAGCTGCGTGGGCGTCAGGGCGGCTGTCGGCATCGATGGATGCTGCTGCCGACGGGCTGATGACCAGCTCCTCAAACTTGTCATCAGACTGCACCGAGTGCTTGATTGATGTCAGCCTCCGCCTGCAGAGTGGGCACTCGGGCTTGCTGTCAGCCCACTGCTGGATGCACGGGAAGCAAAATTGGTGGTGGCATGGCATGGTGAAAGCGGGGCTGCCCCAGGTGTCCAGGCATATGGGGCAGCGGGTGTCCAATGCCGCGTCCATGCTTGCCACCAGCTGCAGTGGGCTGGGGGGAGCAGCAGGTGACGATGCGCTCCCTGGTACAGACGCTGCAGCAGCGGGTGTCGCTCTGGAAGAAGAAGAGAGGGGCCACTGTCATTCTCTGGCCTGGGGAGGGTCCCTCAAGGAGGAACTCTCCGCTGGCAGATAGAGGTGTCCCTGCGCTGCCTACCTCTGCTGCTGCAGGTGCTCCTCCCGGATGTCCCAGCTGCCTGGTCGGAGCAGGGCTGGGAGAAAAGCAGAGGTGGCTCTGGGGATGTGAGCCTCTGAGAGCTACACAAAGCAGCTCTGAGACCACAAACCAGCACCAAGGCACAACTAATGCCTCACTACAGTCCTCACACAACCGCTCGGCTGGAGGGGAGGCACAAGTCGCTGGGCTGAGCTGCCGTGCCCAGATTTAAGCAGTGAGGGCCACGCAGTCACAAATCGTCACCTGGAGACATCCCAGAGCATCAGCGGGATGTCACAGACAGTTGCCAGGCACATCGCCACCCACCAGTAGGGGACATCGCCCCTGGGATGTCACAGCCCATCACTGCGACATCACAATGGGCCATCCTCACCTGCAGCACGTTCTCTCCAGCAGTTCTCCAGCCCCAGCACATGTTTCTGGGGTTACCTCAGTTCCACTGCCTACTCCATCCACCACGTCTTGTGGGCTTGGCGTTGGTGTTTCATATCAACCCCTGAGGCCCTGAGGCCTTGGCTGTGTCTTCCCAGGGCCCCTTTGGGCCCTTCTGCCTATGGCACGCAGCCACAGGCATGCACAGCAAGAGGGTTTCTTCCAAAAAACCTCCTGCTTCCCTCTGAGGCTGCAGGACAAAGTCGTACAGGCTCTCCCCATCTCCGGCACTGCTGGCCAGCCCTCTGGGATGTCCAGGTCCTTCCAAGTGAGGTCAAAAGGAGTCCCTGGCTGGCTCTCGGAGATCTTCTCCTCCTTGTAGGGCAATAAGAATGATATAAAGGTGTTAGAGAGCATCCAAAGGAGTGCAACAAAGATGCTAAAGGGTCCAGAGGAGAAGACATATGAGGAGTGGCTGAAGTCACTCGGATTGTTCAGCCTGGAAGAGGCTGAGGGGAGACCTCATTGCAGTCTACAGCTTCCTCATGAGGGAGAGCGGAGAGGCAGGCGCTGGTCTCTCTCTTCCCTCTGGTGACTTGTGATTCAGCGATAGGACCCAAATGAATGGCCCGTAGCTCACCCAGCACCACTAGCAGGGCTTGCACTAGACTACAATTAAAAGAAAAATAAAAGGCATGACTGTTCCACAGACAATGTCTTGGTCTGACCCAAAAGCGAGCTCACAGCAGTGCCTGTGGGTGCTGCTAGCAATGGCGTTTATGGGGGACTCTCGCCTGGGATACTCTGACTCGCCAGGACACTCTCTAACAGTTTGTGACTCTCCAGGACACACTGTGAGACTCTGTGATGCTTTCTTTCCATTTACAAATGTTTCAAACACAAATCACAAAACCACTCTTCTGTGCCGATGGTTACATAAGAAGCCCCCAATCCCTTTTTTTGCATCTTCTCAAGACTTAGCAGAACACTGAAGGACGTGCTCATGGAAGAACCTTTCCTTCTGCTGCCTTACTTTCGTGTGCTGCAACAGAAGATCCATGATCCAGTATGCTTCCTGATTTCCAAGCTGATGACCCAAATCAGGTTTCAACGACAACAACGTAACACAGAGTACATCAACTGGCCATTACAAGGACATGACCTTCTCTGAAAAATCCCTGTTGCTCTGTTCCTTGTTACAGACGTTTTAAAAGCCTTGATTCAGCAGGTGGTTTGTTCAAACAACCGCTCAGCATCGAATCATAGAAACATGGCATGGTTTGGGTTGGAAGCGACCTTAAAGATCATCTAATTCCAACTCCTGCCAGGGGCAGGGACACCTCCCACTAGACCAGGTTGCTCGAAGCCCCATCCAACCTGGCCTTACGCACTTCCAGGGATGGGGCATCCACAGCTTCTCTGGACAACCTGTTCCAGTGCCTCACCACCCTCATCATGAAGAATTTCTTGCAAATATCGAAATCTACCCTCTTTTAGCTTAAAGCTGCTACGCCCTGTCCTATTGCTGCACTCCCTGATAAAAGAGTCCCTCTTCTGCTTTCTTGTAGCCCCCTTTAGCTACTGGAAGGCCTCTATAAGGTCTCCCCGGAGCCTCGTCTTCTGCAGGCTGAACAATACCACCGTCCACAGCCTGTCTTCATAGCAGAGCTGCTCCAGCCCTCATGATCATCCTCATGACCTCCTCTGGACTCTCTCCAACAGGTCCATGTCCTTCTTGTGCTGGGGGCCCTCAGCTGAACGCAGGGCTCCAGGTGGGGTGTCACAAGAGCAGGGCAGAAGGGGAGAATCATCTCCCTCGCTCTGCTGGCCACGATGCTTTTGGTCCAGCCCAGGATACGGTTGGCTTTGTGGGCTGCAAGCGCACATTGCCGGCTCACGTGGAGTTTCTCACCAACCAACACCCCCAGGTCCTTCTCCTCTGGACTGCTCTCAATCCATTCTGTGCCCAGCCTGGATTGGTGCTTGGGATTGCCCCAGCCCAGGTGCAGGACCTTGCACTTGGCCTTGTTGAACCTCATGAGGTTGCACAGGCCCACCTCTCAGGCCTGTGCAGGTCCCTCTGGATGGGATCCCTTCCCTGCAGCATGTTGACCACACCTCACAGCTTGGTGTCATTGGCAAACTTGCTGAGGGTGCACTCGATCTCACTGTCCATGTCACCAATAAAGATGCTAAACAGCGCCGGTCCCAGTCCTGAGCCCTGAGGAACACCACTCGTTGCTGACCTCCACCAGGACATTGAGCTGCTGACCACAACTCTTGGAGTGTGACCATTCAGCCGATTCCTTATCCACCGTGTGGTCCATCCATCACATCCTTGTCTCTTCAATATAGAGACCAGGATAGCATGGGGGACAGCGTCAAATGCTTTGCACAAGTGCGGGCAGATGATGTCAGTTGCTCTTCCCCTATCCATCAATGCTGTCGTAGAAGGCCACCTGATTTGTCAGGCACGATCTGCCCTTAGTGAAGCCATGTTATCTGTCATCAGTCACCTCCTTATTTTCCAAGTGCCTTAGCAGAGTTTCCACGAGGATCAGGTGAGACTGACGGGCCTGTAGTTCCCCGGGGCTTCCTTTTTAAAAATAGGGGTTATGTTTCCCTTCTTCCAGTCTGTGGGAACTTCACTGGATTGCCACAACTTCTCAGATGTGACAGATGGTGGATCATGCCACATTTGGCATAACTTGACCTTTGGAGACTGTGAACTGCAGCCCACAGCAGCTCCTCTCCCTTTCCCAGATCAGCAAGTAGGTCACTGAGTAAGAGCATGAGAGAGCAATGGGTTTTCTTTCATGTTGGTGGCTGTGCACAGAGCCACGGGAAGGAAATCAAATGCCACTGTTCTGTTTCTCATCCAGGACAGATGAAATGTAGCAGGAAAAATAGAGCAGGTCAAGTATTTACTCGTATTCAAATGCTTCTTGGTCACCGTGATCTTCACGGTTTAGACAGTCTCCTGGCGGGATGCAGCTTAATGCTGGCAAAGGGAAAAGATGAAAGAAGCAGGCACTGAATGAAGGTTGATGGGCGCAGACTTTGCTGCAGGGGGCTGGCAGATGTGGCTGGCCAGGGCTGGCGGGCAGGCTGTCACATCCAGTGCACAGCCCCTTGCACCTTGTGTGCCAGGACTGGATAAAGGGTCACTGCTGAGGAGCACGCACCAGCATCTTGTTCAGGAGAAATGTCAGGGGAAGACAGTGACCCCGACTTCACTGTGAAGGAGGAAAATAACTGGGAGTGGGCACGGGTGTTAGATACTTGGGGCCAGTAATGATTTTTACCTTATTTTGGTTTTCTTTGCAGAAGCACAGGTGGGGGACATGTGAGAGTCACTTTTCTGGGGGACACTTGGAAGAGCTGAAGGTAATGGACAAGTGCGTGGGGTGGGCAGGGGCTACACTACAATGTAGCCACTTACTATAGAATCATGAATGGTTTGGGTTGGAATGGACTTGAACTATCCCTTGGGTTGAGGGATGAACTAATCCCATGATAAGGGGATGACTAACCCCAGCCTGCACCGAGTGCTTGATTGATGTCAGCCTCCGCCTGCAGAGTGGGCACTCGGGCTTGCTGTCAGCCCACTGCTGGATGCACGGGAAGCAAAATTGGTGGTGGCATGGCATGGTGAAAGCGGGGCTGCCCCAGGTGTCCAGGCATATGGGGCAGCGGGTGTCCAATGCCGCGTCCATGCTTGCCACCAGCTGCAGTGGGCTGGGGGGAGCAGCAGGTGACGATGCGCTCCCTGGTACAGACGCTGCAGCAGCGGGTGTCACTAGACTTGGTAGCCTCTTTGTAATATTATGAATGTGGGCTCCAGGCAGGCAGCAAACCTCCCTGGAGAGATTATCTGGATGGCAAATGGGAGCCTCAGTGCCTCTCAGAGAGGAGTCTCCAAGGACTAACACCCTTCATGCCTTTTTTGTGGCCCTGCTTCTGATGCAGGTGGGAGAATGAGCCAACTTTGTGTGGTTGGCCTTTCTGAGGTCTTTGCTCTTACTCTCGGAGTCTCCTGTCTCATTTCTGCCACAGTAGAAGGCCCTTTCTCTGCTCTCCAGAAGACAAAATGTTGCACCCTGTGTCCTCCTGCTCACCCTCCCACGTGTCCTGCCGTGCAAACTACACATCACACCATGACTGATGCCCTGTGCCTTGCTGGCTCGCTCTGGTCACCACACTCTGGGTCTCCCGTGCTCCCCAGGGGCTGCCTCTGTACGACAGAGGAGGGATGCTCCTGGCACCACCCAGCCTCCTCAGCCACCCTTTCGAGGGCTGCAGGCCCTAGCGGCTCCCTCAGCTGCTGCAAGGGGCCTCAGTGCAGGAAACCCCCTGCATGCCATCATCCCCCACTCCTCTGCAGAGCATGCCTGCCCTGGAGCCTGTTGCCTTTTGACCATCTGTGAAATCAGCCATTCCTGAGAGTGCTGTCTTGAAACAGTGCTGTATTTTAACCCGGCCGGCAGCTAAGCACCACACAGCTGTTTGCTCACCCTCACCTTCAGACCTCCAGTGGGATGGGGAACAGAATCAGAAAAAAAGTGAAAGCTTGTCTGTTGAGATAAAGACAGTTTATTAGGACAGGAAAGAAAGGAAAATAATAAAAATAATGATAATAGTACTACTACTAATAATGTGTACAAAACAAGTGATGCACAATGCAATTGCTCACCACCTGCTGACCGATGCCCAGCCTATCCCTGAGCAGCCGGCCCCCCACCCCAGCCAGCCACCCCATATTAATTTTTCAGCATGATGTCCTATGGTGTGGAATACTCCTTTGGCCAGTTGGGTCAGCTGTCCTGGGTCTGTCCCCTCCCAGCTCCTGATGCACCCCCAGCCTGCCCACTGGCAGTACAGAGCGAGACGCTGAAAAGTCCTTGGCTTGGTGTAAGCACTGCCCTGCAACAACTAAAACATCAGGTTGTTATCAACATTATTCCCACCCTAAATCCAAAACAAAGCACCATACCAGCTACTAGGAGGAAAATTAACTCTATCCTAGCTGAAACCAGGACACCTAACTGAAAACAGTCACCAGCTTCTCACACCACCACATTCGCCAGTGATTTCTGGGGTCTGTCAATGGACTGGTGAGCAAGTGACCTATTTGTCTACAGCCCTAAGTCCATTAGCAGATCTCAGGGTTTGACTGTAAATGCAGCAACCTATCCCTACCACTCTGGCGCAGGAAAGCCCATTCAGTTATGGCTAGCAGGGAAAAGTGGGAGTAAAAATGTAGGTTTAAATTGCACAGTCCGGGGCTTCATTTGGGATTGATGAGCATGGCCCAACATTGCAGCTATCATGGGGTTAGTTCATCCCTCAACCCAAGGGATAGTTAGTTCAAGTCCATTCCAACCATTCATGATTCTATAGTAAGTGGCTACATTGTAGTGCAGCCCCTGCCCACCCCACGCACTTGTCCATTACCTTCAGCTCTTCCAAGTGTCCCCCAGAAAAGTGACTCTCACATGTCCCCCACCTGTGCTTCTGCAAAGAAAACCAAAATAAGGTAAAAATCATTACTGGCCCCAAGTATCTAACACCCGTGCCCACTCCCAGTTATTTTCCTCCTTCACAGTGAAGTCGGGGTCACTGTCTTCCCCTGACATTTCTCCTGAACAAGATGCTGGTGCGTGCTCCTCAGCAGTGACCCTTTATCCAGTCCTGGCACACAAGGTGCAAGGGGCTGTGCACTGATGTGACAGCCTGCCCGCCAGCCCCCTGCAGCAAAGTCTGTGATCATGAGGGCTGGAGCAGCTCTGCTATGAAGACAGGCTGTGGACGGTGGTATTGTTCAGCCTGCAGAAGACGAGGCTCCGGGGAGACCTTATAGAGGCCTTCCAGTAGCTAAAGGGGGCTACAAGAAAGCAGAAGAGGGACTCTTTTAACAGGGAGTGCAGCATAAGGACAACGCGTAGCAGCTTTAAGCTAAAAGAGGGTAGATTTCGATATTTGCAAGAAATTCTTCATGATGAGGGTGGTGAGGCACTGGAACAGGTTGTCCAGAGAAGCTGTGGATGCCCCATCCCTGGAAGTGCGTAGGGCCAGGTTGGATGGGGCTTCGAGCAACCTGGTCTAGTGGGAGGTGTCTCAGCCACTGGCAGGAGTTGGAATTAGATGATCTTTAAGGTCGCTTCCAACCCAAAACATGCCATGTTTCTATGATTTGATGCTGAGCGGTTGTTTGAACAAACCACCTGCTGAATCAAGGCTTTTAAAACGTCTGTAACAAGGAACAGAGCAACAGGGATTTTTCAGAGAAGGTCATGTCCTTGTAATGCCCAGTTGATGTACTCTGTGTTACGTTGTTGTCGTTGAAACCTGATTTGGGTCATCAGCTTGGAAATCAGGAAGCATACTGGATCATGGATCTTCTGTTGCAGCACACGAAAGTAAGGCAGCAGAAGGAAAGGTTCTTCCATGAGCACGTCCTTCAGTGTTCTGCTAAGTCTTGAGAAGATGCAAAAAAAGGGATTGGGGGCTTCTTATGTAACCATCGGCAGAGAAGAGTGGTTTTGTGATTTGTGTTTGAAACATTTGTAAATGGAAAGAAAGCATCACAGAGTCTCACAGTGTGTCCTGGAGAGTCACAAACTGTTAGAGAGTGTCCTGGCGAGTCAGAGTATCCCAGGCGAGAGTCCCCCATAAACGCCATTGCTAGCAGCACCCACAGGCACTGCTGTGAGCTCGCTTTTGGGTCAGACCAAGACATTGTCTGTGGAACTGTCACGGCTTTTATTCTTCTTTTAATTGTAGCCTATGTAAGCCCTGCTAGTGGTGCTGGGTGAGCTACGGGCCATTCACTCAGGTCCTATCGCTGAATCACAAGTCACCAGAGGGAAGAGAGAGACCAGCGCCTGCCTCTCCGCTCTCCCTCATGAGGAAGCTGTAGACTGCAATGAGGTCTCCCCTCAGCCTCTTCCAGGCTGAACAATCCGAGTGACTTCAGCCACTCCTCATATGTCTTCTCCTCTGGACCCTTAAGCATCTTTGTTGCACTCCTTTGGATGCTCTCTAACACCTTTATATCATTCTTATTGCCCTACAAGGAGGAGAAGATCTCCGAGAGCCAGCCAGGGACTCCTTTTGACCTCACTTGGAAGGACCTGGACATCCCAGAGGGCTGGCCAGCAGTGCCGGAGATGGGGAGAGCCTGTACGACTTTGTCCTGCAGCCTCAGAGGGAAGCAGGAGGTTTTTTGGAAGAAACCCTCTTGCTGTGCATGCCTGTGGCTGCGTGCCATAGGCAGAATGGTCCAAAGGGGCCCTGGGAAGACACAGCCAAGGCCTCAGGGCCTCAGGGGTTGATATGAAACACCAACGCCAAGCCCACAAGACGTGGTGGATGGAGTAGGCAGTGGAACTGAGGTAACCCCAGAAACATGTGCTGGGGCTGGAGAACTGCTGGAGAGAACGTGCTGCAGGTGAGGATGGCCCATTGTGATGTCACAGTGATGGGCTGTGACATCCCAGGGGCGATGTCCCCTACTGGTGGGTGGCGATGTGCCTGGCAACTGTCTGTGACATCCCGCTGATGCTCTGGGATGTCTCCAGGTGACGATTTGTGACTGCGTGGCCCTCACTGCTTAAATCTGGGCACGGCAGCTCAGCCCAGCGACTTGTGCCTCCCCTCCAGCCGAGCGGTTGTGTGAGGACTGTAGTGAGGCATTAGTTGTGCGTTGGTGCTGGTTTGTGGTCTCAGAGCTGCTTTGTGTAGCTCTCAGAGGCTCACATCCCCAGAGCCACCTCTGCTTTTCTCCCAGCCCTGCTCCGACCAGGCAGCTGGGACATCCGGGAGGAGCACCTGCAGCAGCAGAGGTAGGCAGCGCAGGGACACCTCTATCTGCCAGCGGAGAGTTCCTCCTTGAGGGACCCTCCCCAGGCCAGAGAATGACAGTGGCCCCTCTCTTCTTCTTCCAGAGCGACACCCGCTGCTGCAGCGTCTGTACCAGGGAGCGCATCGTCACCTGCTGCTCCCCCCAGCCCACTGCAGCTGGTGGCAAGCATGGACGCGGCATTGGACACCCGCTGCCCCATATGCCTGGACACCTGGGGCAGCCCCGCTTTCACCATGCCATGCCACCACCAATTTTGCTTCCCGTGCATCCAGCAGTGGGCTGACAGCAAGCCCGAGTGCCCACTCTGCAGGCGGAGGCTGACATCAATCAAGCACTCGGTGCAGTCTGATGACAAGTTTGAGGAGCTGGTCATCAGCCCGTCGGCAGCAGCATCCATCGATGCCGACAGCCGCCCTGACGCCCACGCAGCTTGGCCATGGGCTGCATGGCTGGCACCCAGCCCTCTGGTGGGCGGCCTCCCCGCGGACACCTGGGGACAACTCTTCCGGGAGCACCCCGCTCTGCTCCAGCCCCTGCTCTCCTGGGTGCGCCAGGAGCTGGGGCGCATTTTCCAAACACGGCGTTCGCAGGCGCTCATCTTGGAGAACGCCATCAGGGAGACCCTGCGCCTCTTCGGACTGGGGGAAGAGATGCTGGTCCAGCTGCTGGAGGAAGACCTCAGCGAGAACGCGGCGACATTTGTGCGTCACCTCCTGGACGTCGCCGTGCGACAGTGCGGCAGGGAGGCCCACCGCCTGCTGGGCCTCAACGTTCCCCCTGCAGCCGAGCATCGGGAGGCCAGCCCCGTGCCAGAACCCGGCCCATCTCGCCCTGAAGGAGTGGCTCCTGCACCTGGCCCAGTCCCCTCTCTCCAGCCTGCCAGCTCCGGCAGGGATGAGGTGCCCGGCACATCAAGAGATGCCCTTCGAGGGAATGGCAGCTGCCCTCACTCCCCCCCTGCTGCGGTCCCCATGGAGCAGGCAGCACCTCAAGAGGAGACACAGGAGGCCGCAGCAGGTCCCTCCACCGCCAGGCGGGGCAGGGGCTGCCCACCCGGGGGGCCCCAGCGAGCCCCCAAGAGGAAGACCAACTCCTCCCAGGCCTCTGCACCACCCAAGAAGAGGCCACCCCGCCGGCGACAATAGAAGACTCTCCAAGACCAGGGCCGGACAGCAGCTGGGGGACACACCGGCCCCAAAGGACCCAAAGGTCATCAGGGTCCTATTCCAGCACACAGAGAACAAATAAAATCATGGAAAACGAGTCAGTGTTGCAAACAGCACAGTGCTCATTGCCATCCCCACCCCTGCTGCTTTCTCCTCCCTTTCCCGATGCCGTGCCCACTCTTTGCCCTGTTGCGTTGCTGCCCTGACAGCACCCACTGCCCCGCTCCAGCCTGCGTCTCCGCAGCCGCTCCCAGGAAGGTGTTTCCAGCCTGGGGTCTCCAGCCCAGCCCATGCTCCGGTCTCATCACCCCAGCCTGGCCTCCTCCTCACCACAGCCTCTGACCCCGCAGCTGGGGCTCTGCTCTCCTGCCAGCCTGCACTGCTGCTGTGGCCCGGCCACGGCGGCACCCAGATGCCTCCTGCGCAGTCACGGCCTGGTG
Source organism: Anser anser (assembly GCF_964211835.1). Taxonomy (NCBI): domain Eukaryota; kingdom Metazoa; phylum Chordata; class Aves; order Anseriformes; family Anatidae; genus Anser; species Anser anser. The sequence goes on from NC_139739.1 coordinate 14,211,675, forward strand.
CTGCTGCTCTCGTGGGCATCTGGGGCTGTGCCCTGCCCAGGCATGAACCCCAGGTTGCTCAGCGAGGAGAAGTGCAAATTGCTGCACCTGGGGAGGAACAAGCCCAGCACCAGGACAGGCTGGGGGCACGTGCCTGGAAAGGACCCTGTCCTGCCCCCATCCCAGTCCCTGTCCCACTGTGGGTACCAGTGCCTCTCCCTGTCCTGGTGCCACCTCCATCCCATCCCCACGGGCAGGCAGGGAGCGGGCTGAGAACCGGGCTGATCGGCCGGGCTCGGGGGCTGCAGGTCAGCGACATGGAGTCCAGTAGGAGGCCATCAACGAGCAGAATGCTCCAGGGTCAGTGCTGGCTCCAGTTCCGTTTAACAGCTTCGTTAACGGTCTGGATGATGGGGAGAGTGCACCCTCAATAAATCTGGGGATGACACAAAACCTGGGGAGTGGCTGAGTCACCAGAGGGACACCACCCAGAGGGACCCGGCCAGGCTGGAGAAATGGGCTGGTAGGAACCTCGTGGGGTTCACCGAGGAGCAGAGCAGAGTGCTGCACCTGAGGAGGAACAAGCCCAGCACCGGGACAGGCTGCGGGCACGCGCCTGGAAAGGACCCAGGAGTCCTGCCGCACACCAACTTGACCGTGAGCCTGCAACGAGGCCTGGCCGCACAGCAGGCAAACGCTGTCCTGGGCTGCATTGGGCACGGTGTTGCCGGCAGCTCCAGAGAGGTGATCCTCTGCTCTGCTCAGCTCTGCTCAGCTGGGGTCCCAGAGACATCACTGGTGTTAACGACAGAGGTGAAAAATGCATTGAACGTCTCTGCTTTTTCTATGTCCCTTTTCATGAGGTGACCATCCTCATCAAGTATCGGACCTATGTGTGCTCTGGTCCTCCTTTTCCCATTAACATACTGGGATCCTGGGGGGTCCCTGCTCAGCCAAGCTGTCCTTCTGCCCCTGCTGCTTGACTTCTGACACTTCAGAATTGACAAGATGTTCTCAAAAAACGGCCAAGCATTTTAAACCCCGTGTCGGTGGCCATGCTGGGGCTGGTCCATGCTGTAGGGAAATGGCTAGCTGGTGGGCGCTCCCAACTGCCCTTCTAGCAGCCCTGGGATCTCCTCTGCCTCCTTGGGAGTGCAAACACTGAGGCTGGTTTGGGGGAAGAGGAGGTTACATTGGGGCTAATCGCTGAACCGAAGCAATGTATGGAAAACCTAGAGGGGCCATGGCCACTGCCATGCACATCTTGGGGAAGGCTGACAGCATCGACAGGGTCTGTGTTTATCCCACTCCATCTGCACATCTCCACCTCTCTTCTAAACCCACATCCCAACATTTTTTCCACACAACACAACCACCCCCCACCTTTCCTCCCTGAGGCCTGTGCGCAGCCCCGAAGCCTAACATGGCTGCCGCACGAGGGGGCCGCTCTGCCTGAGACCACCCCTTGGTGCCAACTCTGGTGCGTGCAGCCAGTTTCATGGGGAACAGCCCCCGGCCTGGTGTCACACCTTGGGGTAGGAGATGGTTAGGATACGGCCACTGCTGTGGTGCAGTCATCAGCAGAGGTGCGTAAGGCCAGGTTGGATGGGGCTTCGAGCAACCTGGTCTAGTGGGAGGTGTCCCTGCCCCTGGCAGGAGTTGGAATTAGATGATCTTTAAGGTCGCTTCCAACCCAAACCATGCCATGTTTCTATGATTCGATGCTGAGCGGTTGTTTGAACAAACCACCTGCTGAATCAAGGCTTTTAAAACGTCTGTAACAAGGAACAGAGCAACAGGGATTTTTCAGAGAAGGTCATGTCCTTGTAATGCCCAGTTGATGTACTCTGTGTTACGTTGTTGTCGTTGAAACCTGATTTGGGTCATCAGCTTGGAAATCAGGAAGCATACTGGACCATGGATCTTCTGTTGCAGCACACGAAAGTAAGGCAGCAGAAGGAAAGGTTCTCCCATGAGCACGTCCTTCAGTGTTCTGCTAAGTCTTGAGAAGATGCAAAAAAAGGGATTGGGGGCTTCTTATGTAACCATCGGCACAGAAGAGTGGTTTTGTGATTTGTGTTTGAAACATTTGTAAATGGAAAGAAATCATCACAGAGTCTCACAGTGTGTCCTGGAGAGTCACAAACTGTTAGAGAGTGTCCTGGCGAGTCAGAGTATCCCAGGACTCAAGGCGAGAGTCCCCCATAAACGCCATTGCTAGCAGCACCCACAGGCACTGCTGTGAACTCGCTTCTGAGTCAGACCAAGACATTGTCTGTGGAACTGTCACAGCTTTTATTCTTCTTTTAATTGTAGCCTATGTAAGCCCTGCTAGTGGTGCTGGGTGAGCTACGGGCCATTCATTTGGGTCCTATCGCTGAATCACAAGTCACCAGAGGGAAGAGAGAGACCAGCGCCTGCCTCTCCGCTCTCCCTCATGAGGAAGCTGTAGACTGCAATGAGGTCTCCCCTCAGCCTCTTCCAGGCTGAACAATCCGAGTGACTTCAGCCACTCCTCATATGTCTTCTCCTCTGGACCCTTTAGCATCTTTGTTGCACTCCTTTGGATGCTCTCTAACACCTTTATATCATTCTTATTGCCCTACAAGGAGGAGAAGATCTCCGAGAGCCAGCCAGGGACTCCTTTTGACCTCACTTGGAAGGACCTGGACATCCCAGAGGGCTGGCCAGCAGTGCCGGAGATGGGGAGAGCCTGTACGACTTTGTCCTGCAGCCTCAGAGGGAAGCAGGAGGTTTTTTGGAAGAAACCCTCTTGCTGTGCATGCCTGTGGCTGCGTGCCATAGGCAGAAGGGCCCAAAGGGGCCCTGGGAAGACACAGCCAAGGCCTCAGGGCCTCGGGGGTTGATATGAAACACCAACGCCAAGCCCACAAGACGTGGTGGATGGAGTAGGCAGTGGAACTGAGGTAACCCAAGAAACATGTGCTGGGGCTGGAGAACTGCTGGAGAGAACGTGCTGCAGGTGAGGATGGCCCATTGTGATGTCGCAGTGATGGGCTGTGACATCCCAGGGGCGATGTCCCCTACTGGTGGGTGGCGATGTGCCTGGCAACTGTCTGTGACATCCCGCTGATGCTCTGGGATGGCTCCAGGTGACGATTTGTGACTGCATGGCCCTCACTGCTTAAATCTGGGCACGGCAGCTCAGCCCAGCGACTTGTGCCTCCCCTCCAGCCGAGCGGTTGTGCGAGGACTGGAGTGCGGAATTAGGCGTGTCTCGGTGCTGGGTCGTGCTCTCGGAGCTGCTTTGTGTAGCTCTCAGAGGCTCACGTCCCCAGAGCCACCTCTGCTTTTCTCCCAGCCCTGCTCCGACCAGGCAGCTGGGACATCCGGGAGGAGCACCTGCAGCAGCAGAGGTAGGCAGCGCAGGGACACCTCTATCTGCCAGCGGAGAGTTCCTCCTTGAGGGACCCTCCCCAGGCCAGAGAATGACAGTGGCCCCTCTCTTCTTCTTCCAGAGCGACACCCGCTGCTGCAGCGTCTGTACCAGGGAGCGCATCGTCACCTGCTGCTCCCCCCAGCCCACTGCAGCTGGTGGCAAGCATGGACGCGGCATTGGACACCCGCTGCCCCATATGCCTGGACACCTGGGGCAGCCCCGCTTTCACCATGCCATGCCACCACCAATTTTGCTTCCCGTGCATCCAGCAGTGGGCTGACAGCAAGCCCGAGTGCCCACTCTGCAGGCGGAGGCTGACATCAATCAAGCACTCGGTGCAGTCTGATGACAAGTTTGAGGAGCTGGTCATCAGCCCGTCGGCAGCAGCATCCATCGATGCCGACAGCCGCCCTGACGCCCACGCAGCTTGGCCATGGGCTGCATGGCTGGCACCCAGCCCTCTGGTGGGCGGCCTCCCCGCGGACACCTGGGGACAACTCTTCCGGGAGCAGCCTGCTCTGCTCCAGCCCCTGCTCTCCTGGGTGCGCCAGGAGCTGGGGCGCATTTTCCAAACACGGCGTTCGCAGGCGCTCATCTTGGAGAACGCCATCAGGGAGACCCTGCGCCTCTTCGGACTGGGGGAAGAGATGCTGGTCCAGCTGCTGGAGGAAGACCTCAGCGAGAACGCGGCGACATTTGTGCGTCACCTCCTGGACGTCGCCGTGCGACAGTGCGGCAGGGAGGCCCACCGCCTGCTGGGCCTCAACGTTCCCCCTGCAGCCGAGCATCGGGAGGCCAGCCCTGTGCCAGAACCCAGCCCATCTGGCCCTGAAGGAGTGGCTCCTGCACCTGGCCCAGTCCCCTCTCTCCAGCCTGCCAGCTCCGGCAGGGATGAGGTGCCCGGTACATCAAGAGATGCCCTTCGAGGGAATGGCAGCCGCCCTCACTCCCCCCCTGCTGCAGTCCCCATAGAGCAGGCAGCACCTCAAGAGGAGCCACAGGAGGCCGCAGCAGGTCCCTCCACCGCCAGGCGGGGCAGGGGCTGCCCACCCGGGGGGCCCCGGCGAGCCCCCAAGAGGAAGACCAACTCCTCCCAGGCCTCTGCACCACCCAAGAAGAGGCCACCCCGCCGGCGACAATAGAAGACTCTCCGAGACCAGGGCCGGACAGCAGCTGGGGGACACACCGGCCCCAAAGGACCCAAAGGTCATCAGGGTCCTATTCCAGCACACAGAGAACAAATAAAATCATGGAAAACGAGTCAGTGTTGCAAACAGCACAGTGCTCATTGCCATCCCCACCCCTGCTGCTTTCTCCTCCCTTTCCCGATGCCGTGCCCACTCTTTGCCCTGTTGCGTTGCTGCCCTGACAGCACCCACTGCCCCGCTCCAGCCTGCGTCTCCGCAGCCGCTCCCAGGAAGGTGTTTCCAGCCTGGAGTCTCCAGCCCAGCCCATGCTCCGGTCTCATCACCCCAGCCTGGCCTCCTCCTCACCACAGCCTCTGACCCCGCAGCTGGGGCTCTGCTCTCCTGCCAGCCTGCACTGCTGCTGTGGCCCGGCCACGGCGGCACCCAGATGCCTCCTGCGCAGTCACGGCCTGGTGCTGCTGCTCTCGTGGGCATCTGGGGTTGTGCTCTGCCCAGGCATGAACCCCAGGTGGCTCAGCGATGGGAAGGGCAAATTGCTGCACCTGGGGAGGAACAAGCCCAGCACCAGGACAGGCTGGGGGCACGTGCCTGGGTACATACAATAATTTCCCAGTGATCATTCTATCCCTAGTCTCAGTCTGGTATCCCCCAAATTTGCACTGTCATCCCAGTCCCTTCTACCCCCATCACATTTAGGGTTTCATTAGTTAACTTAAGCCCTGATGCTTTACAGGCCAGCAATGACCTAGCTGCTCTAGTGTATTGGCTTTATGTGGCAAGGTTCTGGTATTGGGGATGCTGCAGTGGTAGCCCCTGTGAGAAGAATCCAGCAGCTGCCCCGTGGCAGATAAGGGCCAGTTTCAGCCGGCTCCAAAGGGGCCCACTGCTGCCCAGAGCCAAGCCATGAGCAATGTAGTTTGTGCCTCTGTGAGAGCACATCCAAGAAAAGGAAAAACACACAAAAAAGAAAGAAAGAAACAAACAAAAACCTGCTGCACAACAGCAGCTGGGAGAGCGAGGAGTGAGAAACCTCCCTGCAGACACCAAGGTCAGTGTAGAAGGAGGGGGAGAAGGCACTCCAGGTGCTGGAGCCGAAGTCCCTCCCGCGGCCCACAGAGAGGCCCCTGGTGGAGCATGCTGACTCCCCCCGCAGCCGATGGTGTACCATGGCAGAGCAGATCTCCATGCTGCAGCCTGTGGAGAGAAGCCCATGCAGGAGCAGGTGACTGGGGGCGGGGGGGGGGAGTCCCAAGATGGACCAACCCACTCCTGATGAATAGACCCCATGGCACAGACCCACACATGGAGCAGCTCCCAAAGACCCCGTTTTTTGCTGCCTGGGGAGAAACCCACACAGGACCAGCCCAGGAAGGTTGGCAGCCCGTGAGAGGGACCCTACACCAGGGCAGGGGAGAGAGCGACCGTGAATGAGCGGTGGGAACGAAGCACCACGGACTGACTGCAGTCCCCAGTGCCGCCCCCCCCGTGCCACTCAGGGCACGGAAGAGGTGGAAGAGAGTAGATGGGGGAAGGTGCCCCCAGCTTGTTTCTTTGTTTCTCACCTCTCCAGCCTGTCAGCAATAGGTAATAAATGTTATTTATCTTCCTGTGCTGTCTGTTTTGCCTTTAACGATAACTGTAGAGTGATCCCCACTGAGGTACACTTGAGGAACCCTTGAGGTACACTTTTTCATTTATCAGGGAACTAGCTTTTTGAGAAGCCCCTACTCCCCTATTTTGAATTTGTAACAGCAATCTCTCCTCCTTTTTCCACTGCGGATACTCCTGTTTGAAGTGGCCATCCTGGCCATACTTAAAACATCTTCTCAAAGCCTGTCCCTGCTAGGATTTAGGCTGCAACACAGGTAGCTTTCCTTGCCTGCCATTCCTTCGTCTCTCTTCCTCTCCTTTCCATCCTGGGCCTGACTCCTCCCCAAAGTTCCTCTATCTCCAGCCCTCTGCCTCACTACCCAGTACGCTGTGAATACCATTAGTTTCACTCTCTACTTTTCCTTCTCATCTCCCCTCTTGGCATATACCTTCATACTACCTACACTATTCACTCCATCCTCCCACCTTCTGGAGCTTTTCCTGTGTATCTCGCCAGGCTTTAATCACAAAATGAACTTTTGAGAGCCCTTGGGCTACCGGGTCCTCAGGATTCATCCCTGAGTACTTTCTCATTCTGACCCCGAGTCTCTCGTATGATTTCTGTGTTGTGGGTTGTTATTATTCCAGTTGGATAAGTGGATATTTCTGCTCTATCGGAATTACTCTCGGTCCGGAGGATTGGGGGGTTGGGGGGGGAGGGGAGGGGGTTAGTTCTTTCCCATTCTTGAATAGCTGCCTGCCGAATCATTCCCCTCTTAAACATTCTTCTCCAGTAAATAGCATACTCAAGATTGACATTTCCCCCTCTCCCAGGAATACAGATTAGGCCTTAGAAATGGATTTGACTGTTCTGCTAGGCCCTCAATTAAAGACTTCATTTCCTTCTTAAAACTCCTAACCTCTCTGCTGGTAAGGGGGGAGTTCACATAATATATTTGTCCTTGTCCCACTGGAACTTCCGTAAGAGGATACACAGTGTTAGTACTGTTAGTATCAGGGCAGGTGAAATTCTCAATATCTCTTCTACATTGTTCTAATTTTTGCCAGAGCATGGAGTGCGCTCCTTCTCCAGGGACAGCATCAATTGCAGTCCCTACCTCCCCTCCTGGAGCAGCTGCCGCTCAACCCAAGGGATAGTTCAAGTCCATTCCAACCCAAACCATTCATGATTCTATAGTAAGTGGCTACATTGTAGTGCAGCCCCTGCCCACCCCACGCACTTGTCCATTACCTTCAGCTCTTCCAAGTGTCCCCCAGAAAAGTGACTCTCACATGTCCCCCACCTGTGCTTCTGCAAAGAAAACCAAAATAAGGTAAAAATCATTACTGGCCCCAAGTATCTAACACCCGTGCCCACTCCCAGTTATTTTCCTCCTTCACAGTGAAGTCGGGGTCACTGTCTTCCCCTGACATTTCTCCTGAACAAGATGCTGGTGCGTGCTCCTCAGCAGTGACCCTTTATCCAGTCCTGGCACACAAGGTGCAAGGGGCACTGGATGTGACAGCCTGCCCGCCAGCCCTGGCCAGCCACGTCTGCCAGCCCCCTGCAGCAAAGTCTGCGCCCATCAACCTTCATTCAGTGCCTGCTTCTTTCATCTTTTCCCTTTGCCAGCATTAAGCTGCGTCCCGCCAGGAGACTGTCTAAACCGTGAAGATCACGGTGACCAAGAAGCATTTGAATACGAGTAAATACTTGACCTGCTCTATTTTTCCTGCTACATTTCATCTGTCCCGGATGAGAAACAGAACAGTGGCATTTGATTTCCTTCCCGTGGCTCTGTGCACAGCCACCAACATGAAAGAAAACCCATTGATCTCTCATGCTCTTACTCAGTGACCTACTTTCTGATCTGGGAAAGGGAGAGGAGCTGCTGTGGGCTGCAGTTCACAGTCTCCAAAGGTCAAGTTATGCCAAATGTGGCATGATCCACCATCTGTCACATCTGAGAAGTTGTGGCAATCCTGTGAAGTTCCCACAGACTGGAAGAAGGGCAACATAACCCCTATTTTTAAAAAGGAAGGCCCGGGGAACTACAGGCCCGTCAGTCTCACCTGATCCTCGTGGAAACTCTGCTAAGGCACTTGGAAAATAAGGAGGTGACTGATGACAGATAACAGGGCTTCACTAAGGGCAGATCGTGCCTGACAAATCAGGTGGCCTTCTACGACAGCATTGATGGATAGGGGAAGAGCAACTGACATCATCTGCCCGCACTTGTGCAAAGCATTTGACGCTGTCCCCCATGCTATCCTGGTCTCTATATTGAAGAGACAAGGATGTGATGGATGGACCACACGGTGGATAAGGAATCGGCTGAATGGTCACACTCCAAGAGTTGTGGTCAGCAGCTCAATGTCCTGGTGGAGGTCAGCAACGAGTGGTGTTCCTCAGGGCTCAGGACTGGGACCGGCGCTGTTTAGCATCTTTATTGGTGACATGGACAGTGAGATCGAGTGCACCCTCAGCAAGTTTGCCAATGACACCAAGCTGTGAGGTGTGGTCAACATGCTGCAGGGAAGGGATCCCATCCAGAGGGACCTGCACAGGCCTGAGAGGTGGGCCTGTGCAACCTCATGAGGTTCAACAAGGCCAAGTGCAAGGTCCTGCACCTGGGCTGGGGCAATCCCAAGCACCAATCCAGGCTGGGCACAGAATGGATTGAGAGCAGTCCAGAGGAGAAGGACCTGGGGGTGTTGGTTGGTGAGAAATTCCACGTGAGCCGGCAATGTGCGCTTGCAGCCCACAAAGCCAACCGTATCCTGGGCTGGACCAAAAGCATCGTGGCCAGCAGAGCGAGGGAGATGATTCTCCCCTTCTGCCCTGCTCTTGTGACACCCCACCTGGAGCCCTGCGTTCAGCTCAGGGCCCCCAGCACAAGAAGGACATGGACCTGTTGGAGAGAGTCCAGAGGAGGTCATGAGGATGATCATGAGGGCTGGAGCAGCTCTGCTATGAAGACAGGCTGTGGACGGTGGTATTGTTCAGCCTGCAGAAGACGAGGCTCCGGGGAGACCTTATAGAGGCCTTCCAGTAGCTAAAGGGGGCTACAAGAAAGCAGAAGAGGGACTCTTTTATCAGGGAGTACAGCAATAGGACAGGGCGTAGCAGCTTTAAGCTAAAAGAGGGCAGATTTAGATATTTGCAAGAAATTCTTCATGATGAGGGTGGTGAGGCACTGGAACAGGTTGAACAGAGAAGCTGTGGATGCCCCATCCCTGGAAGTGCGTAAGGCCAGGTTGGATGGGGCTTCGAGCAACCTGGTCTAGTGGGAGGTGTCCCTGCCCCTGGCAGGAGCTGGAATTAGATGATCTTTAAGGTCGCTTCCAACCCAAACCATGCCATGTTTCTATGATTCGATGCTGAGCAGTTGTTTGAACAAACCACCTGCTGAATCAAGGCTTTTAAAACGTCTGTAACAAGGAACAGAGCAACAGGGATTTTTCAGAGAAGGTCATGTCCTTGTAATGCCCAGTTGATGTACTCTGTGTTACGTTGTTGTCGTTGAAACCTGATTTGGGTCATCAGCTTGGAAATCAGGAAGCATACTGGACCATGGATCTTCTGTTGCAGCACATGAAAGTAAGGCAGCAGAAGGAAAGGTTCTTCCATGAGCACGTCCTTCAGTGTTCTGCTAAGTCTTGAGAAGATGCAAAAAAAGGGATTGGGGGCTTCTTATGTAACCATTGGCACAGAAGAGTGCCATTCATTTGGGCATTCATTGGCCCCCAAGAAGGGCCATTCATTTGGGTCCTATCGCTGAATCACAAGTCACCAGAGGGAAGAGAGAGACCAGCGCCTGCCTCTCCGCTCTCCCTCATGAGGAAGCTGTAGACTGCAATGAGGTCTCCCCTCAGCCTCTTCCAGGCTGAACAATCCGAGTGACTTCAGCCACTCCTCATACGTCTTCTCCTCTGGACCCTTTAGCATCTTTGTTGCACTCCTTTGGATGCTCTCTAACACCTTTATATCATTCTTATTGCCCTACAAGGAGGAGAAGATCTCCGAGAGCCAGCCAGGGTCTCCTTTTGACCTCACTTGGAAGGACCTGGACATCCCAGAGGGCTGGCCAGCAGTGCCGGAGATGGGGAGAGCCTGTACGACTTTGTCCTGCGGCCTCAGAGGGAAGCAGGAGGTTTTTTGGAAGAAACCCTCTTGCTGTGCATGCCTGTGGCTGCGTGCCATAGGCAGAAGGGCCCAAAGGGGCCCTGGGAAGACACAGCCAAGGCCTCAGGGCCTCAGGGGTTGATATGAAACACCAATGCCAAGCCCACAAGATGTGGTGGATGGAGCAGGCAGTGGCACTGCGGAAACCCCAGAAACATGTGCTGGGGCTGGAGAACTGCTGGAGAGAACGTGCTGCAGGTGAGGATGGCCCATTGCTCCTGGAGCAGCTGCTGCTGCCTCTGGTGTAATATTAGGATTAAAAGCAGCATAATTTGATTCCTCCTCCAAAAAAGTAGTCTTATCGTTTACATATAAATTTGAAGCCTGAATTTTCATCAGACCCATATTTTGGGGAACTAAAAGTTCCTTTTAGTGGCTTTTTAGGCCAGACAATTACACAATAACTAACCATTGATTATTTATTATTTTTTAAATCTTTTCCCCTAGTTTTTGGGTTCACACCCCACACGAGTCTCCCTGAACTCACCCCGAGGCAATATATGGTAAAGTTAGCCTTACCTTCGTCCGTGCACAGAATTCCCGGTCCGGGTTATAAGCAGTTAGCCCTGCGCCTGTACTGTGTCTGGGCTGTGTCTGTGGTATGTCAGTGCTGGCCTCCCTTCTCCCCGGTGCTTTGCAGAGCCTGTCTTCAGATTAACAGTCTCGGTCCTTTGTTGGCCATACCGAGACAACCCACCACTCCCGATGGGACTGCTGAAATCAGCGGGGTGCACCTATCTGTCTGTGGCAGCAAGAACACCTTGGTAGGTGACAAGATCCCGGACAAGCCCCCAAATTGTTAGAAAAATCTCAATAATGTTCTTCAGACAGGGTCTTCCGTCAAGCTACTTTATTCATGATTGCAATGGTGGCATACTGCCAGTAGGAGCACATTATAGTAAACATATCATAACCTTCTATCCCTTATTACCTGACACCTGACTACCTCCCCTGTTTCCTCATTGGCTAAGTATTACAGGTTCAAAGCTACTCGACGCTCCTCTATACTATATATGTACTTTTTTTCTTTTTAATAACCCTTTAATATCTCATTTTTCACTATTTTCCTTTCTTTTCTTATAATTAGACAACTTGTGATCCTTGTTTTTAATTTTCTCTCATTTCTTGTCCACTTTTTCTCAATTTTCTGACCTATTTTGGAACAGTGAGGCCTTCTACTGTCCACTTTAGCATTTAATTGTTATAGCTACACAAATACCTTTGAATAAAAAAGGTTGCCTTTCTACTGGAAAAACACATTCTACTTCGAAAAAAGATTCTACTAGAAAAAACACTCTAGTTTGAAAAAAGTTTGACTGCAAAACCACAACTTGGTTTCCCACAGCTATCTAAGAATTTTGGCTCTACTTTGGAGGTAGCTGCATGCCTGCTGGCTACCATTGCCTCCTCCAGGGAAGCTTCTGCAAATGTTTGGGATTCTGCCTGAGAAACATTTAGCTCTGGGTACCGGCTGCAAAGCCCTTCAGGGTAGGGACACCACAAGTTCGGCCAAGTTTAGAGGGAAGTGTATGCCTGGTAGCTACCCTTGCCTTCTCACCTCGGCATGCTTCTAGAAAAAAGACTTGGCTTCCTCCAAGAGAGATTTTTTCTTTGTGGATCCTAAACTCGGATCCCTCTAGGCTAGCTAACAGAGAATTTTGCCTAATTCAGAGGTTGCTACATGCCCGGTAGCTACCTTTGCCTCCACCACATTGTACTTATGCAAAATTCTGTGTTACCTGCACAAGTTCTGGAAAAGCAGGACACCCGTATGGGGGATCTACCTGAAGTCTGGCCAAATTGGGAAGTACGTGCATGCCCAGTAGCTACCCGTTCCTCCTCCCAGGCATACTTGGTGAAAGTTTTGGGGCTCTTCCAGAGAGAGAGGGACTTGTGGATTCGGTCCGCAGACCCCTTCAGGCTACGTACCCGACAACATTGGCCAATTTTGGAGGGAGGTGCATGCCAAGAGGCTTCTCTTGCCTCTGGCTCATCTTGGTTGCCAAAACTTTGTGGCTACCTCCACATACAGATTTAGTTTGGGATCCTCTCCTCAGATCGCTTCAGGGGAGGTACCTGACAACTTTGGCCAGTTTTCGAGGGAGCTACCTGCCTGGGTACCTTCACTTCCCTTCGCTCATCTTGTTTTGCAAAACTTTTGGGCTAGCTCCAAATACACAACTGCTTGTCAATACCAGCTGAAGACCCCTCCGCGTTAAGTTCCTCACAATTTTGGCTCTACTTTGGAGGTAGCTGCATGCCTGCTGGCTACTATTGCCTCCTCCAGGGAAGCTTCTGCAAATGTTTGGGATTCTGCCTGAGAAACATTTAGCTCTGGGTACCGGCTGCAAAGCCCTTCAGGGTAGGGACACCACAAGTTCGGCCAAGTTTAGAGGGAAGTGTATGCCTGGTAGCTACCCTTGCCTTCTCACCTCGGCATGCTTCTAGAAAAAAAGACTTGGCTTCCTCCAAGAGAGATTTTTTCTTTGTGGATCCTAAACTCGGATCCCTCTAGGCTAGCTAACAGAGAATTTTGCCTAATTCAGAGGTTGCTACATGCCCGGTAGCTACCTTTGCCTCCACTACATTGTACTTATGCAAAATTCTGTGTTACCTGCACAAGTTCTGGAAAAGCAGGAAACCCGTATGGGGGATCTACCTGAAGTCTGGCCAAACTGGGAAGTACGTGCATGCCTAGTAGCTACCCGTTCCTCCTCCCAGGCATACTTGGTGAAAGTTTTGGGGCTCTTCCAGAGAGAGAGGGACTTGTGGATTCGGTCCGCAGACCCCTTCAGGCTACGTACCCGACAACATTGGCCAATTTTGGAGGGAGGTGCATGCCAAGAGGCTTCTCTTGCCTCTGGCTCATCTTGGTTGCCAAAACTTTGTGGCTACCTCCACATACAGATTTAGTTTGGGATCCTCTCCTCAGATCGCTTCAGGGGAGGTACCTGACAACTTTGGCCAGTTTTCGAGGGAGCTACCTGCCTGGGTACCTTCACTTCCCTTCGCTCATCTTGTTTTGCAAAACTTTTGGGCTAGCTCCAAATACACAACTGCTTGTCAATACCAGCTGAAGACCCCCCCGCGTTAAGTCCCTCACAATTTTGGCTCTACTTTGGAGGTAGCTGCATGCCTGCTGGCTACCATTGCCTCCTCCAGGGAAGCTTCTGCAAATGTTTGGGATTCTGCCTGAGAAACATTTAGCTCTGGGTACCGGCTGCAAAGCCCTTCAGGGTAGGGACACCACAAGTTCGGCCAAGTTTAGAGGGAAGTGTATGCCTGGTAGCTACCCTTGCCTTCTCACCTCGGCATGCTTCTAGAAAAAAGACTTGGCTTCCTCCAAGAGAGATTTTTTCTTTGTGGATCCTCAACTCGGATCCCTCTAGGCTAGCTAACAGAGAATTTTGCCTAATTCAGAGGTTGCTACATGCCCGGTAGCTACCTTTGCCTCCACCACATTGTACTTATGCAAAATTCTGTGTTACCTGCACAAGTTCTGGAAAAGCAGGACACCCGTATGGGGGATCTACCTGAAGTCTGGCCAAATTGGGAAGTACGTGCATGCCCAGTAGCTACCCGTTCCTCCTCCCAGGCATACTTGGTGAAAGTTTTGGGGCTCTTCCAGAGAGAGAGGGACTTGTGGATTCGGTCCGCAGACCCCTTCAGGCTACGTACCCGACAACATTGGCCAATTTTGGAGGGAGGTGCATGCCAAGAGGCTTCTCTTGCCTCTGGCTCATCTTGGTTGCCAAAACTTTGTGGCTACCTCCACATACAGATTTAGTTTGGGATCCTCTCCTCAGATCGCTTCAGGGGAGGTACCTGACAACTTTGGCCAGTTTTCGAGGGAGCTACCTGCCTGGGTACCTTCACTTCCCTTCGCTCATCTTGTTTTGCAAAACTTTTGGGCTAGCTCCAAATACACAACTGCTTGTCAATACCAGCTGAAGACCCCCCCGCGTTAAGTCCCTCACAATTTTGGCTCTACTTTGGAGGTAGCTGCATGCCTGCTGGCTACCACTGCCTCCTCCAGGGAAGCTTCTGCAAATGTTTGGGATTCTGCCTGAGAAACATTTAGCTCTGGGTACCGGCTGCAAAGCCCTTCAGGGTAGGGACACCACAAGTTCGGCCAAGTTTAGAGGGAAGTGTATGCCTGGTAGCTACCCTTGCCTTCTCACCTCGGCATGCTTCTAGAAAAAAGACTTGGCTTCCTCCAAGAGAGATTTTTTCTTTGTGGATCCTCAACTCGGATCCCTCTAGGCTAACTAACAGAGAATTTTGCCTAATTCAGAGGTTGCTACATGCCCGGTAGCTACCTTTGCCTCCACCACATTGTATTTATGCAAAATTCTGTGTTACCTGCACAAGTTCTGGAAAAGCAGGACACCCGTATGGGGGATCTACCTGAAGTCTGGCCAAATTGGGAAGTACGTGCATGCCCAGTAGCTACCCGTTCCTCCTCCCAGGCATACTTGGTGAAAGTTTTGGGGCTCTTCCAGAGAGAGAGGGACTTGTGGATTCGGTCCGCAGACCCCTTCAGGCTACGTACCCGACAACATTGGCCAATTTTGGAGGGAGGTGCATGCCAAGAGGCTTCTCTTGCCTCTGGCTCATCTTGGTTGCCAAAACTTTGTGGCTACCTCCACATACAGATTTAGTTCGGGATCCTCTCCTCAGATCGCTTCAGGGGAGGTACCTGACAACTTTGGCCAGTTTTCGAGGGAGCTACCTGCCTGGGTACCTTCACTTCCCTTCGCTCATCTTGTTTTGCAAAACTTCTGGGCTAGCTCCAAATACACAACTGCTTGTCAATACCAGCTGAAGAACCCTCCGCTTTAAGTTCCTCACAATTTTGGCTCTACTTTGGAGGTAGCTGCATGCCTGCTGGCTACCATTGCCTCCTCCAGGGAAGCTTCTGCAAATGTTTGGGATTCTGCCTGAGAAACATTTAGCTCTGGGTACCGGCTGCAAAGCCCTTCAGGGTAGGGACACCACAAGTTCGGCCAAGTTTAGAGGGAAGTGTATGCCTGGTAGCTACCCTTGCCTTCTCACCTCGGCATGCTTCTAGAAAAAAGACTTGGCTTCCTCCAAGAGAGATTTTTTCTTTGTGGATCCTAAACTCGGATCCCTCTGGGCTAGGTAACAGAGAATTTTGCCTAATTCAGAGGTTGCTACATGCCCGGTAGCTACCTTTGCCTCCACCACATTGTACTTATGCAAAATTCTGTGTTACCTGCACAAGTTCTGGAAAAGCAGGACACCCGTATGGGGGATCTGCCTGAAGTCTGGCCAAACTGGGAAGTACGTGCATGCCCAGTAGCTACCCGTTCCTCCTCCCAGGCATACTTGGTGAAAGTTTTGGGGCTCTTCCAGAGAGAGAGGGACTTGTGGATTCGGTCCGCAGACCCCTTCAGGCTACGTACCCGACAACATTGGCCAATTTTGGAGGGAGGTGCATGCCAAGAGGCTTCTCTTGCCTCTGGCTCATCTTGGTTGCCAAAACTTTGTGGCTACCTCCACATACAGATTTAGTTTGGGATCCTCTCCTCAGATCGCTTCAGGGGAGGTACCTGACAACTTTGGCCAGTTTTCGAGGGAGCTACCTGCCTGGGTACCTTCACTTCCCTTCGCTCATCTTGTTTTGCAAAACTTCTGGGCTAGCTCCAAATACACAACTGCTTGTCAATACCAGCTGAAGACCCCCCCGCGTTAAGTCCCTCACAATTTTGGCTCTACTTTGGAGGTAGCTGCATGCCTGCTGGCTACCATTGCCTCCTCCAGGGAAGCTTCTGCAAATGTTTGGGATTCTGCCTGAGAAACATTTAGCTCTGGGTACCGGCTGCAAAGCCCTTCAGGGTAGGGACACCACAAGTTCGGCCAAGTTTAGAGGGAAGTGTATGCCTGGTAGCTACCCTTGCCTTCTCACCTCGGCATGCTTCTAGAAAAAAGACTTGGCTTCCTCCAAGAGAGATTTTTTCTTTGTGGATCCTCAACTCGGATCCCTCTAGGCTAGCTAACAGAGAATTTTGCCTAATTCAGAGGTTGCTACATGCCCGGTAGCTACCTTTGCCTCCACCACATTGTACTTATGCAAAATTCTGTGTTACCTGCACAAGTTCTGGAAAAGCAGGACACCCGTATGGGGGATCTACCTGAAGTCTGGCCAAATTGGGAAGTACGTGCATGCCCAGTAGCTACCCGTTCCTCCTCCCAGGCATACTTGGTGAAAGTTTTGGGGCTCTTCCAGAGAGAGAGGGACTTGTGGATTCGGTCCGCAGACCCCTTCAGGCTACGTACCCGACAACATTGGCCAATTTTGGAGGGAGGTGCATGCCAAGAGGCTTCTCTTGCCTCTGGCTCATCTTGGTTGCCAAAACTTTGTGGCTACCTCCACATACAGATTTAGTTTGGGATCCTCTCCTCAGATCGCTTCAGGGGAGGTACCTGACAACTTTGGCCAGTTTTCGAGGGAGCTACCTGCCTGGGTACCTTCACTTCCCTTCGCTCATCTTGTTTTGCAAAACTTTTGGGCTAGCTCCAAATACACAACTGCTTGTCAATACCAGCTGAAGACCCCCCCGCGTTAAGTCCCTCACAATTTTGGCTCTACTTTGGAGGTAGCTGCATGCCTGCTGGCTACCACTGCCTCCTCCAGGGAAGCTTCTGCAAATGTTTGGGATTCTGCCTGAGAAACATTTAGCTCTGGGTACCGGCTGCAAAGCCCTTCAGGGTAGGGACACCACAAGTTCGGCCAAGTTTAGAGGGAAGTGTATGCCTGGTAGCTACCCTTGCCTTCTCACCTCGGCATGCTTCTAGAAAAAAGACTTGGCTTCCTCCAAGAGAGATTTTTTCTTTGTGGATCCTCAACTCGGATCCCTCTAGGCTAGCTAACAGAGAATTTTGCCTAATTCAGAGGTTGCTACATGCCCGGTAGCTACCTTTGCCTCCACCACATTGTACTTATGCAAAATTCTGTGTTACCTGCACAAGTTCTGGAAAAGCAGGACACCCGTATGGGGGATCTACCTGAAGTCTGGCCAAATTGGGAAGTACGTGCATGCCCAGTAGCTACCCGTTCCTCCTCCCAGGCATACTTGGTGAAAGTTTTGGGGCTCTTCCAGAGAGAGAGGGACTTGTGGATTCGGTCCGCAGACCCCTTCAGGCTACGTACCCGACAACATTGGCCAATTTTGGAGGGAGGTGCATGCCAAGAGGCTTCTCTTGCCTCTGGCTCATCTTGGTTGCCAAAACTTTGTGGCTACCTCCACATACAGATTTAGTTTGGGATCCTCTCCTCAGATCGCTTCAGGGGAGGTACCTGACAACTTTGGCCAGTTTTCGAGGGAGCTACCTGCCTGGGTACCTTCACTTCCCTTCGCTCATCTTGTTTTGCAAAACTTCTGGGCTAGCTCCAAATACACAACTGCTTGTCAATACCAGCTGAAGACCCCTCCGCGTTACGTCCCTCTCAACTTTGGCTCTACTTTGGACGTAGCTGCATGCCTGCTAGCAACCATCGCTTCCTCCACAAAAGTTTCTCAAAATGTATGGGATTCTGCCTGAGACACATTTAGCTCTGGGTACCAGCTGCAAAGCCCTTCAGGGTAGGGACACCACAAGGTTGGCCAAGTTTACAGGGAAGTGTATGCATGGTAGCTACCCTTGCCTTCTCACCTCGGCATGCTTCTAGAAAAAAGATTTGGCTTCCTCCAAGAGAGATTTTTTCTTTGAGGATCCTAAACCCGGATCCCTCTAGGCTAGGTAACAGAGAATTCTGGCTAATTTGGACGTTGGTACAGGCCCGCTAGCTACCTTTGCCTCCACCACATTTTACTTAGGGAAAATTTTTCCTTACCTGCGTTAGTTCTGGAAAAGCAGCTTACCTGTCTGGTATTTGTTACCTGCCTGTGTCTGCATGTCCTGTAGCTCTCACGGATTAGCTCAAATTGCACGGAGCTTCTCCAGGTTTTTCTCCATTTGTTGAGGTCTGGTCCTGTTTGCCCCTTAAGGCTCCTTCCAAGCGTCTCATTGAGCCTTTCCTTTTCGCATTCTCTGAACACAGCTGAAACCTCGGCTTGCTGCCTCAAACTCCTGCAAGGCTGTTGCTCTAGTTCGTTTGTGTCCATTGGTGTAGGTTCCCAACCCTGCAACAATGGAATAGACAGTGTTTGTTTCCTTTTGTTTTGTTTGGGTGTTTCTTTGCATTACGACCTTTTCTTTCTTTGGTCTTTCCTTCAATCCTACCACTTTTGTTAGTTTGAATCCTCCTCTTAGTTTTGTTGTTTCTTTGCTTTTTTCAAACATCAGCACCCCACCCCATATTCCTTGTGCACCGCCTCCCTCATAGAATCCTACAATGCCTGGGGTTGGAAGGGACCTTAAAGACCATCCAGCTCGAGCCCACCTGCACTGGTGCCCCAGGACCCTGTTGGGAGCCGCATGTCTGGGCTGGGGCCAGCTCTGCCTTGGGGGTGACTGAGGCTGTGCCTGTCAGCCCTGCACTGGGACATGGCGGTTGCCTAGCACCACTCTGGGTCACAATATGCACTGCCCCTCACAGCACAGGGCTGCCATGTGGTCACGGTCCCTGTCCTTGGCTTCCCAAGGAGCTGCGTCCCCATGCTTGGTCCTGAGCGAGGTGCTGCATGTGCGAGTCCAGGAGTCCCCAAGTGCCACAGGGCGGACTTCTCTCTCTTTCCCCTGGAGATGAACACTCTCTTTTGGTTCCACCATACCTCTGCCCCTGAGAAGCTCCACAGCCAGGACGTCCATGGCCCAGCTCTCTCAAGCTCACGGCTGGGCTGTCCTGCCCCAGGGGGTCCTGACAGGTGCCTGGAGCACACTGGAAAAGTTGGGCCTACATGCCTTAGTTCTGAACAAAAGCAGCATACCCAGGCTGTGCCAAACCCTCTTTGGGCATCAGAACAGAATCTTGAAGTCTGCGGTGCCCAGAGTGAAACCTTTTTCTTCATTCTTTATAAAATGAACATTAAAGTTAACTCTTAAAAAGATAAGGAGCTTGAGGAAGTACATACTAAACATAGAAGATTATAATACTCAATTTTTTGCCCAAATTATGCTCATTGTCATCCCAGGGTGGGACAGATAAGCTTAGGATATAAAAGTGTTAGCAGGTAGTGGTAAAAAAGTTAATGACAGCAAAACCCTAGAGTGAGGAAAAAGGGAGAGCTGGGGGGAGCGGGTGGGGAGAAGGCAGAAGGAATAATTGAAAACCTAGAAGAGGCAGTCGATGTTCTGTGCTCCTTCTCCACCAAGACAGGGACACCTCCTTGGTAAGCTCTGCACCTTCACCTTCACTTTGGTGAGGAATACCTGCGATAGCATTTATACGTTAAATAAACATATTAACTGCCTATTGGGTTAGGGGCATAGATTCATTTTAGCTGCCTATTGGGTCAGTGGAATAGACCCACAAGAAAGAGGACAATCCCTTCTCATGAAGACCTCAGGGTTCTCCCATTTGGCTGCATCTGTTCAAAAACCAGCCTGCATACAAGCGATGCAGGAGAAGGATCTCTTACGGAGATCCCCAAAGCTAGCCCTGATTCAGCTGGCAAGGTTAACTCCCCCTTACCTGTGGCCTCCCAGACACCATAAAGACACACGTAGCTAGTGTCCAAGACCACATACAAACTGCCTGTGCTAGGAATGCTGCCCTGGATGCCACACAGCTGGCTGATCTTCTTTGCCAAAACTTTGTGGCTACCTCCACATACAGATTTAGTTTGGGATCCTCTCCTCAGATCGCTTCAGGGGAGGTACCTGACAACTTTGGCCAGTTTTCGAGGGAGCTACCTGCCTGGGTACCTTCACTTCCCTTCGCTCATCTTGTTTTGCAAAACTTTTGGGCTAGCTCCAAATACACAACTGCTTGTCAATACCAGCTGAAGACCCCCCCGCGTTAAGTCCCTCACAATTTTGGCTCTACTTTGGAGGTAGCTGCATGCCTGCTGGCTACCATTGCCTCCTCCAGGGAAGCTTCTGCAAATGTTTGGGATTCTGCCTGAGAAACATTTAGCTCTGGGTACCGGCTGCAAAGCCCTTCAGGGTAGGGACACCACAAGTTCGGCCAAGTTTAGAGGGAAGTGTATGCCTGGTAGCTACCCTTGCCTTCTCACCTCGGCATGCTTCTAGAAAAAAGACTTGGCTTCCTCCAAGAGAGATTTTTTCTTTGTGGATCCTAAACTCGGATCCCTCTGGGCTAGGTAACAGAGAATTTTGCCTAATTCAGAGGTTGCTACATGCCCGGTAGCTACCTTTGCCTCCACCACATTGTACTTATGCAAAATTCTGTGTTACCTGCACAAGTTCTGGAAAAGCAGGACACCCATATGGGGGATCTGCCTGAAGTCTGGCCAAACTGGGAAGTACGTGCATGCCCAGTAGCTACCCGTTCCTCCTCCCAGGCATACTTGGTGAAAGTTTTGGGGCTCTTCCAGAGAGAGAGGGACTTGTGGATTCGGTCCGCAGACCCCTTCAGGCTACGTACCCGACAACATTGGCCAATTTTGGAGGGAGGTGCATGCCAAGAGGCTTCTCTTGCCTCTGGCTCATCTTGGTTGCCAAAACTTTGTGGCTACCTCCACATACAGATTTAGTTTGGGATCCTCTCCTCAGATCGCTTCAGGGGAGGTACCTGACAACTTTGGCCAGTTTTCGAGGGAGCTACCTGCCTGGGTACCTTCACTTCCCTTCGCTCATCTTGTTTTGCAAAACTTCTGGGCTAGCTCCAAATACACAACTGCTTGTCAATACCAGCTGAAGACCCCCCCGCGTTAAGTCCCTCACAATTTTGGCTCTACTTTGGAGGTAGCTGCATGCCTGCTGGCTACCATTGCCTCCTCCAGGGAAGCTTCTGCAAATGTTTGGGATTCTGCCTGAGAAACATTTAGCTCTGGGTACCGGCTGCAAAGCCCTTCAGGGTAGGGACACCACAAGTTCGGCCAAGTTTAGAGGGAAGTGTATGCCTGGTAGCTACCCTTGCCTTCTCACCTCGGCATGCTTCTAGAAAAAAGACTTGGCTTCCTCCAAGAGAGATTTTTTCTTTGTGGATCCTAAACTCGGATCCCTCTAGGCTAGCTAACAGAGAATTTTGCCTAATTCAGAGGTTGCTACATGCCCGGTAGCTACCTTTGCCTCCATTACATTGTACTTATGCAAAATTCTGTGTTACCTGCACAAGTTCTGGAAAAGCAGGACACCCGTATGGGGGATCTACCTGAAGTCTGGCCAAATTGGGAAGTACGTGCATGCCCAGTAGCTACCCGTTCCTCCTCCCAGGCATACTTGGTGAAAGTTTTGGGGCTCTTCCAGAGAGAGAGGGACTTGTGGATTCGGTCCGCAGACCCCTTCAGGCTACGTACCCGACAACATTGGCCAATTTTGGAGGGAGGTGCATGCCAAGAGGCTTCTCTTGCCTCTGGCTCATCTTGGTTGCCAAAACTTTGTGGCTACCTCCACATACAGATTTAGTTTGGGATCCTCTCCTCAGATCGCTTCAGGGGAGGTACCTGACAACTTTGGCCAGTTTTCGAGGGAGCTACCTGCCTGGGTACCTTCACTTCCCTTCGCTCATCTTGTTTTGCAAAACTTTTGGGCTAGCTCCAAATACACAACTGCTTGTCAATACCAGCTGAAGACCCCCCCGCGTTAAGTCCCTCACAATTTTGGCTCTACTTTGGAGGTAGCTGCATGCCTGCTGGCTACCATTGCCTCCTCCAGGGAAGCTTCTGCAAATGTTTGGGATTCTGCCTGAGAAACATTTAGCTCTGGGTACCGGCTGCAAAGCCCTTCAGGGTAGGGACACCACAAGTTCGGCCAAGTTTAGAGGGAAGTGTATGCCTGGTAGCTACCCTTGCCTTCTCACCTCGGCATGCTTCTAGAAAAAAGACTTGGCTTCCTCCAAGAGAGATTTTTTCTTTGTGGATCCTAAACTCGGATCCCTCTAGGCTAGCTAACAGAGAATTTTGCCTAATTCAGAGGTTGCTACATGCCCGGTAGCTACCTTTGCCTCCACCACATTGTACTTATGCAAAATTCTGTGTTACCTGCACAAGTTCTGGAAAAGCAGGACACCCGTATGGGGGATCTGCCTGAAGTCTGGCCAAATTGGGAATTACGTGCATGCCCAGTAGCTACCCGTTCCTCCTCCCAGGCATACTTGGTGAAAGTTTTGGGGCTCTTCCAGAGAGAGAGGGACTTGTGGATTCGGTCCGCAGACCCCTTCAGGCTACGTACCCAACAACATTGGCCAATTTTGGAGGGAGGTGCATGCCAAGAGGCTTCTCTTGCCTCTGGCTCATCTTGGTTGCCAAAACTTTGTGGCTACCTCCACATACAGATTTAGTTTGGGATCCTCTCCTCAGATCGCTTCAGGGGAGGTACCTGACAACTTTGGCCAGTTTTCGAGGGAGCTACCTGCCTGGGTACCTTCACTTCCCTTCGCTCATCTTGTTTTGCAAAACTTCTGGGCTAGCTCCAAATACACAACTGCTTGTCAATACCAGCTGAAGACCCCCCCGCGTTAAGTCCCTCACAATTTTGGCTCTACTTTGGAGGTAGCTGCATGCCTGCTGGCTACCATTGCCTCCTCCAGGGAAGCTTCTGCAAATGTTTGGGATTCTGCCTGAGAAACATTTAGCTCTGGGTACCGGCTGCAAAGCCCTTCAGGGTAGGGACACCACAAGTTCGGCCAAGTTTAGAGGGAAGTGTATGCCTGGTAGCTACCCTTGCCTTCTCACCTCGGCATGCTTCTAGAAAAAAGACTTGGCTTCCTCCAAGAGAGATTTTTTCTTTGTGGATCCTAAACTCGGATCCCTCTAGGCTAGCTAACAGAGAATTTTGCCTAATTCAGAGGTTGCTACATGCCCGGTAGCTACCTTTGCCTCCACCACATTGTACTTATGCAAAATTCTGTGTTACCTGCACAAGTTCTGGAAAAGCAGGACACCCGGATGGGGGATCTACCTGAAGTCTGGCCAAACTGGGAAGTACGTGCATGCCCAGTAGCTACCCGTTCCTCCTCCCAGGCATACTTGGTGAAAGTTTTGGGGCTCTTCCAGAGAGAGAGGGACTTGTGGATTCGGTCCGCAGACCCCTTCAGGCTACGTACCCGACAACATTGGCCAATTTTGGAGGGAGGTGCATGCCAAGAGGCTTCTCTTGCCTCTGGCTCATCTTGGTTGCCAAAACTTTGTGGCTACCTCCACATACAGATTTAGTTTGGGATCCTCTCCTCAGATCGCTTCAGGGGAGGTACCTGACAACTTTGGCCAGTTTTTGAGGGAGCTACCTGCCTGGGTACCTTCACTTCCCTTCGCTCATCTTGTTTTGCAAAACTTCTGGGCTAGCTCCAAATACACAACTGCTTGTCAATACCAGCTGAAGACCCCCCCGCGTTAAGTCCCTCACAATTTTGGCTCTACTTTGGAGGTAGCTGCATGCCTGCTGGCTACCATTGCCTCCTCCAGGGAAGCTTCTGCAAATGTTTGGGATTCTGCCTGAGAAACATTTAGCTCTGGGTACCGGCTGCAAAGCCCTTCAGGGTAGGGACACCACAAGTTCGGCCAAGTTTAGAGGGAAGTGTATGCCTGGTAGCTACCCTTGCCTTCTCACCTCGGCATGCTTCTAGAAAAAAGACTTGGCTTCCTCCAAGAGAGATTTTTTCTTTGTGGATCCTCAACTCGGATCCCTCTAGGCTAGCTAACAGAGAATTTTGCCTAATTCAGAGGTTGCTACATGCCCGGTAGCTACCTTTGCCTCCACCACATTGTACTTATGCAAAATTCTGTGTTGCCTGCACAAGTTCTGGAAAAGCAGGACACCCGTATGGGGGATCTACCTGAAGTCTGGCCAAATTGGGAAGTACG
This sequence comes from Anser anser, assembly GCF_964211835.1. NCBI lineage: Eukaryota > Metazoa > Chordata > Aves > Anseriformes > Anatidae > Anser > Anser anser. Next base: position 14,235,870 of record NC_139739.1, read on the forward strand.
TGCATGCCCAGTAGCTACCCGTTCCTCCTCCCAGGCATACTTGGTGAAAGTTTTGGGGCTCTTCCAGAGAGAGAGGGACTTGTGGATTCGGTCCGCAGACCCCTTCAGGCTACGTACCCAACAACATTGGCCAATTTTGGAGGGAGGTGCATGCCAAGAGGCTTCTCTTGCCTCTGGCTCATCTTGGTTGCCAAAACTTTGTGGCTACCTCCACATACAGATTTAGTTTGGGATCCTCTCCTCAGATCGCTTCAGGGGAGGTACCTGACAACTTTGGCCAGTTTTTGAGGGAGCTACCTGCCTGGGTACCTTCACTTCCCTTCGCTCATCTTGTTTTGCAAAACTTCTGGGCTAGCTCCAAATACACAACTGCTTGTCAATACCAGCTGAAGACCCCTCTGCGTTACGTCCCTCTCAACTTTGGCCCTACTTTGGACGTAGCTGCATGCCTGCTAGCAACCATCGCTTCCTCCACAAAAGTTTCTCAAAATGTATGGGATTCTGCCTGAGACACATTTAGCTCTGGGTACCAGCTGCAAAGCCCTTCAGGGTAGGGACACCACAAGGTTGGCCAAGTTTACAGGGAAGTGTATGCATGGTAGCTACCCTTGCCTTCTCACCTCGGCATGCTTCTAGAAAAAAGATTTGGCTTCCTCCAACAGAGATTTTTTCTTTGAGGATCCTAAACCCGGATCCCTCTAGGCTAGGTAACAGAGAATTCTGGCTAATTTGGACGTTGGTACAGGCCCGCTAGCTACCTTTGCCTCCACCACATTTTACTTAGGGAAAATTTTTCCTTACCTGCTTTAGTTCTGGAAAAGCAGCTTACCTGTCTGGTATTTGTTACCTGCCTGTGTCTGCATGTCCTGTAGCTCTCACGGATTAGCTCAAATTGCACGGAGCTTCCCCAGGTTTTTCTCCATTTGTTGAGGTCTGGTCCTGTTTGCCCCTTAAGGCTCCTTCCAAGCATCTCATTGAGCCTTTCCTTTTCGCATTCTCTGAACACAGCTGAAACCTCGGGTTGCTGCCTCAAACTCCTCCAAGGCTGTTGCTCTAGTTCGTTTGTGTCCATTGGTGTAGGTTCCCAACCCTGCAACAATGGAATAGACAGTGTTTGTTTCCTTTTGTTTTGTTTGGGTGTTTCTTTGCATTACGACCTTTTCTTTCTTTGGTCTTTCCTTCAATCCTACCACTTTTGTTAGTTTGAATCCTCCTCTTAGTTTTGTTGTTTCTTTGCTTTTTTCAAACATCAGCACCCCACCCCATATTCCTTGTGCACCGCCTCCCTCATAGAATCCTACAATGCCTGGGGTTGGAAGGGACCTTAAAGACCATCCAGCTCGAGCCCACCTGCACTGGTGCCCCAGGACCCTGTTGTGAGCCGCACGTCTGGGCTGGGGCCAGCTCTGCCTTGGGGGTGACTGAGGCTGTGCCTGTCAGCCCTGCACTGGGACATGGCGGTTGCCTAGCACCACTCTGGGTCACAATATGCACTGCCCCTCACAGCACACGGCTGCCATGTGGTCACGGTCCCTGTCCTTGGCTTCCCAAGGAGCTGCGTCCCCATGCTTGGTCCTGAGCGAGGTGCTGCATGTGCGAGTCCAGGAGTCCCCAAGTGCCACAGGGCGGACTTCTCTCTCTTTCCCCTGGAGATGAACACTCTCTTTTGGTTCCACCATACCTCTGCCCCTGAGAAGCTCCACAGCCAGGACGTCCATGGCCCAGCTCTCTCAAGCTCACGGCTGGGCTGTCCTGCCCCAGGGGGTCCTGACAGGTGCCTGGAGCACACTGGAAAAGTTGGGCCTACATGCCTTAGTCCTGAACAAAAGCAGCATACCCAGGCTGTGCCAAACCCTCTTTGGGCATCAGAACAGAATCTTGAAGTCTGCGGTGCCCAGAGTGAAACCTTTTTCTTCATTCTTTATAAAATGAACATTAAAGTTAACTCTTAAAAAGATAAGGAGCTTGAGGAAGTACATACTAAACATAGAAGATTATAATACTCAATTTTTTGCCCAAATTATGCTCATTGTCATCCCAGGGTGGGACAGATAAGCTTAGGATATAAAAGTGTTAGCAGGTAGTGGTAAAAAAATTCATGACAGCAAAACCCTAGAGTGAGGAAAAAGGGAGAGCTGGGGGGAGCGGGTGGGGAGAGGGCAGAAGGAATAATTGAAAACCTAGAAGAGGCAGTCGATGTTCTGTGCTCCTTCTCCACCAAGACAGGGACACCTCCTTGGTAAGCTCTGCACCTTCACCTTCACTTTGGTGAGGAATACCTGCGATAGCATTTATACGTTAAATAAACATATTAACTGCCTATAGGGTTAGTGGCATAGATTCATTTTAGCTGCCTATTGGGTCAGTGGAATAGACCCACAAGAAAGAGGACAATCCCTTCTCATGAAGACCTCAGGGTTCTCCCATTTGGCTGCATCTGTTCAAAAACCAGCCTGCATACAAGCGATGCAGGAGAAGGATCTCTTACGGAGATCCCCAAAGCAAGCCCTGATTCAGCTGGCAAGGTTAACTCCCCCTTACCTGTGGCCTCCCAGTCACCATAAAGACACACGTAGCTAGTGTCCAAGACCACATACAAACTGCCTGTGCTAGGAATGCTGCCCTGGATGCCACACAGCTGGCTGATCTTCTTTGCCAAATCTTTGTGGCTACCTCCACATACAGATTTAGTTTCGGATCCTCTCCTCAGATCGCTTCAGGGGAGGTACCTGACAACTTTGGCCAGTTTTCGAGGGAGCTACCTGCCTGGGTACCTTCACTTCCCTTCGCTCATCTTGTTTTGCAAAACTTTTGGGCTAGCTCCAAATACACAACTGCTTGTCAATACCAGCTGAAGACCCCCCCGCGTTAAGTCCCTCACAAGTTTGGCTCTACTTTGGAGGTAGCTGCATGCCTGCTGGCTACCATTGCCTCCTCCAGGGAAGCTTCTGCAAATGTTTGGGATTCTGCCTGAGAAACATTTAGCTCTGGGTACCGGCTGCAAAGCCCTTCAGGGTAGGGACACCACAAGTTCGGCCAAGTTTAGAGGGAAGTGTATGCCTGGTAGCTACCCTTGCCTTCTCACCTCGGCATGCTTCTAGAAAAAAGACTTGGCTTCCTCCAAGAGAGATTTTTTCTTTGTGGATCCTAAACTCGGATCCCTCTAGGCTAGCTAACAGAGAATTTTGCCTAATTCAGAGGTTGCTACATGCCCGGTAGCTACCTTTGCCTCCACTACATTGTACTTATGCAAAATTCTGTGTTACCTGCACAAGTTCTGGAAAAGCAGGACACCCGTATGGGGGATCTACCTGAAGTCTGGCCAAATTGGGAAGTACGTGCATGCCCAGTAGCTACCCGTTCCTCCTCCCAGGCATACTTGGTGAAAGTTTTGGGGCTCTTCCAGAGAGAGAGGGACTTGTGGATTCGGTCCGCAGACCCCTTCAGGCTACGTACCCGACAACATTGGCCAATTTTGGAGGGAGGTGCATGCCAAGAGGCTTCTCTTGCCTCTGGCTCATCTTGGTTGCCAAAACTTTGTGGCTACCTCCACATACAGATTTAGTTTGGGATCCTCTCCTCAGATCGCTTCAGGGGAGGTACCTGACAACTTTGGCCAGTTTTCGAGGGAGCTACCTGCCTGGGTACCTTCACTTCCCTTCGCTCATCTTGTTTTGCAAAACTTCTGGGCTAGCTCCAAATACACAACTGCTTGTCAATACCAGCTGAAGACCCCTCCGCGTTAAGTCCCTCACAATTTTTGCTCTACTTTGGAGGTAGCTGCATGCCTGCTGGCTACCATTGCCTCCTCCAGGGAAGCTTCTGCAAATGTTTGGGATTCTGCCTGAGAAACATTTAGCTCTGGGTACCGGCTGCAAAGCCCTTCAGGGTAGGGACACCACAAGTTCGGCCAAGTTTAGAGGGAAGTGTATGCCTGGTAGCTACCCTTGCCTTCTCACCTCGGCATGCTTCTAGAAAAAAGACTTGGCTTCCTCCAAGAGAGATTTTTTCTTTGTGGATCCTAAACTCGGATCCCTCTAGGCTAGCTAACAGAGAATTTTGCCTAATTCAGAGGTTGCTACATGCCCGGTAGCTACCTTTGCCTCCACCACATTGTACTTATGCAAAATTCTGTGTTACCTGCACAAGTTCTGGAAAAGCAGGACACCCGTATGGGGGATCTACCTGAAGTCTGGCCAAATTGGGAAGTACGTGCATGCCCAGTAGCTACCCGTTCCTCCTCCCAGGCATACTTGGTGAAAGTTTTGGGGCTCTTCCAGAGAGAGAGGGACTTGTGGATTCGGTCCGCAGACCCCTTCAGGCTACGTACCCGACAACATTGGCCAATTTTGGAGGGAGGTGCATGCCAAGAGGCTTCTCTTGCCTCTGGCTCATCTTGGTTGCCAAAACTTTGTGGCTACCTCCACATACAGATTTAGTTTGGGATCCTCTCCTCAGATCGCTTCAGGGGAGGTACCTGACAACTTTGGCCAGTTTTCGAGGGAGCTACCTGCCTGGGTACCTTCACTTCCCTTCGCTCATCTTGTTTTGCAAAACTTCTGGGCTAGCTCCAAATACACAACTGCTTGTCAATACCAGCTGAAGACCCCTCCGCGTTACGTCCCTCTCAACTTTGGCCCTACTTTGGACGTAGCTGCATGCCTGCTAGCAACCATCGCTTCCTCCACAAAAGTTTCTCAAAATGTATGGGATTCTGCCTGAGACACATTTAGCTCTGGGTACCAGCTGCAAAGCCCTTCAGGGTAGGGACACCACAAGGTTGGCCAAGTTTAGAGGGAAGTGTATGCATGGTAGCTACCCTTGCCTTCTCACCTCGGCATGCTTCTAGAAAAAAGATTTGGCTTCCTCCAAGAGAGATTTTTTCTTTGAGGATCCTAAACCCGGATCCCTCTAGGCTAGGTAACAGAGAATTCTGGCTAATTTGGACGTTGGTACAGGCCCGCTAGCTACCTTTGCCTCCACCACATTTTACTTAGGGAAAATTTTTCCTTACCTGCTTTAGTTCTGGAAAAGCAGCTTACCTGTCTGGTATTTGTTACCTGCCTGTGTCTGCATGTCCTGTAGCTCTCACGGATTAGCTCAAATTGCACGGAGCTTCCCCAGGTTTTTCTCCATTTGTTGAGGTCTGGTCCTGTTTGCCCCTTAAGGCTCCTTCCAAGCATCTCATTGAGCCTTTCCTTTTCGCATTCTCTGAACACAGCTGAAACCTCGGCTTGCTGCCTCAAACTCCTCCAAGGCTGTTGCTCTAGTTCGTTTGTGTCCATTGGTGTAGGTTCCCAACCCTGCAACAATGGAATAGACAGTGTTTGTTTCCTTTTGTTTTGTTTGGGTGTTTCTTTGCATTACGACCTTTTCTTTCTTTGGTCTTTCCTTCAATCCTACCACTTTTGTTACTTTGAATCCTCCTCTTAGTTTTGTTGTTTCTTTGCTTTTTTCAAACATCAGCACCCCACCCCATATTCCTTGTGCACCGCCTCCCTCATAGAATCCTACAATGCCTGGGGTTGGAAGGGACCTTAAAGACCATCCAGCTCGAGCCCACCTGCACTGGTGCCCCAGGACCCTGTTGGGAGCCGCACGTCTGGGCTGGGGCCAGCTCTGCCTTGGGGGTGACTGAGGCTGTGCCTGTCAGCCCTGCACTGGGACATGGCGGTTGCCTAGCACCACTCTGGGTCACAATATGCACTGCACCTCACAGCACAGGGCTGCCATGTGGTCACGGTCCCTGTCCTTGGCTTCCCAAGGAGCTGCGTCCCCATGCTTGGTCCTGAGCGAGGTGCTGGATGTGCGAGTCCAGGAGTCCCCAAGTGCCACAGGGCGGACTTCTCTCTCTTTCCCCTGGAGATGAACACTCTCTTTTGGTTCCACCATACCTCTGCCCCTGAGAAGCTCCACAGCCAGGACGTCCATGGCCCAGCTCTCTCAAGCTCACGGCTGGGCTGTCCTGCCCCAGGGGGTCCTGACAGGTGCCTGGAGCACACTGGAAAAGTTGGGCCTACATGCCTTAGTTCTGAACAAAAGCAGCATACCCAGGCTGTGCCAAACCCTCTTTGGGCATCAGAACAGAATCTTGAAGTCTGCGGTGCCCAGAGTGAAACCTTTTTCTTCATTCTTTATAAAATGAACATTAAAGTTAACTCTTAAAAAGATAAGGAGCTTGAGGAAGTACATACTAAACATAGAAGATTATAATACTCAATTTTTTGCCCAAATTATGCTCATTGTCATCCCAGGGTGGGACAGATAAGCTTAGGATATAAAAGTGTTAGCAGGTAGTGGTAAAAAAATTCATGACAGCAAAACCCTAGAGTGAGGAAAAAGGGAGAGCTGGGGGGAGCGGGTGGGGAGAGGGCAGAAGGAATAATTGAAAACCTAGAAGAGGCAGTCGATGTTCTGTGCTCCTTCTCCACCAAGACAGGGACACCTCCTTGGTAAGCTCTGCACCTTCACCTTCACTTTGGTGAGGAATACCTGCGATAGCATTTATACGTTAAATAAACATATTAACTGCCTATAGGGTTAGTGGCATAGATTCATTTTAGCTGCCTATTGGGTCAGTGGAATAGACCCACAAGAAAGAGGACAATCCCTTCTCATGAAGACCTCAGGGTTCTCCCATTTGGCTGCATCTGTTCAAAAACCAGCCTGCATACAAGCGATGCAGGAGAAGGATCTCTTACGGAGATCCCCAAAGCTAGCCCTGATTCAGCTGGCAAGGTTAACTCCCCCTTACCTGTGGCCTCCCAGTCACCATAAAGACACACGTAGCTAGTGTCCAAGACCACATACAAACTGCCTGTGCTAGGAATGCTGCCCTGGATGCCACACAGCTGGCTGATCTTCTTTGCCAAAACTTTGTGGCTACCTCCACATACAGATTTAGTTTGGGATCCTCTCCTCAGATCGCTTCCGGGGAGGTACCTGACAACTTTGGCCAGTTTTCGAGGGAGCTACCTGTCTGGGTACCTTCACTTCCCTTCGCTCAACTTGTTTTGCAAAACTTCTGGGCTAGCTCCAAATACACAACTGCTTGTCAATACCAGCTGAAGACCCCCCCGCGTTAAGTCCCTCACAATTTTGGCTCTACTTTGGAGGTAGCTGCATGCCTGCTGGCTACCATTGCCTCCTCCAGGGAAGCTTCTGCAAATGTTTGGGATTCTGCCTGAGAAACATTTAGCTCTGGGTACCGGCTGCAAAGCCCTTCAGGGTAGGGACACCACAAGTTCGGCCAAGTTTAGAGGGAAGTGTATGCCTGGTAGCTACCCTTGCCTTCTCACCTCGGCATGCTTCTAGAAAAAAGACTTGGCTTCCTCCAAGAGAGATTTTTTCTTTGTGGATCCTCAACTCGGATCCCTCTAGGCTAGCTAACAGAGAATTTTGCCTAATTCAGAGGTTGCTACATGCCCGGTAGCTACCTTTGCCTCCACCACATTGTACTTATGCAAAATTCTGTGTTGCCTGCACAAGTTCTGGAAAAGCAGGACACCCGTATGGGGGATCTACCTGAAGTCTGGCCAAATTGGGAAGTACGTGCATGCCCAGTAGCTACCCGTTCCTCCTCCCAGGCATACTTGGTGAAAGTTTTGGGGCTCTTCCAGAGAGAGAGGGACTTGTGGATTCGGTCCGCAGACCCCTTCAGGCTACGTACCCGACAACATTGGCCAATTTTGGAGGGAGGTGCATGCCAAGAGGCTTCTCTTGCCTCTGGCTCATCTTGGTTGCCAAAACTTTGTGGCTACCTCCACATACAGATTTAGTTTGGGATCCTCTCCTCAGATCGCTTCAGGGGAGGTACCTGACAACTTTGGCCAGTTTTCGAGGGAGCTACCTGCCTGGGTACCTTCACTTCCCTTCGCTCATCTTGTTTTGCAAAACTTCTGGGCTAGCTCCAAATACACAACTGCTTGTCAATACCAGCTGAAGACCCCTCCGCGTTAAGTCCCTCACAAGTTTGGCTCTACTTTGGAGGTAGCTGCATGCCTGCTGGCTACCATTGCCTCCTCCAGGGAAGCTTCTGCAAATGTTTGGGATTCTGCCTGAGAAACATTTAGCTCTGGGTACCGGCTGCAAAGCCCTTCAGGGTAGGGACACCACAAGTTTGGCCAAGTTTAGAGGGAAGTGTATGCCTGGTAGCTACCCTTGCCTTCTCACCTCGGCATGCTTCTAGAAAAAAAGACTTGGCTTCCTCCAAGAGAGATTTTTTCTTTGTGGATCCTCAACTCGGATCCCTCTAGGCTAGCTAACAGAGAATTTTGCCTAATTCAGAGGTTGCTACATGCCCGGTAGCTACCTTTGCCTCCACCACATTGTACTTATGCAAAATTCTGTGTTACCTGCACAAGTTCTGGAAAAGCAGGACACCCGTATGGGGGATCTACCTGAAGTCTGGCCAAATTGGGAAGTACGTGCATGCCCAGTAGCTACCCGTTCCTCCTCCCAGGCATACTTGGTGAAAGTTTTGGGGCTCTTCCAGAGAGAGAGGGACTTGTGGATTCGGTCCGCAGACCCCTTCAGGCTACGTACCCGACAACATTGGCCAATTTTGGAGGGAGGTGCATGCCAAGAGGCTTCTCTTGCCTCTGGCTCATCTTGGTTGCCAAAACTTTGTGGCTACCTCCACATACAGATTTAGTTTGGGATCCTCTCCTCAGATCGCTTCAGGGGAGGTACCTGACAACTTTGGCCAGTTTTCGAGGGAGCTACCTGCCTGGGTACCTTCACTTCCCTTCGCTCATCTTGTTTTGCAAAACTTCTGGGCTAGCTCCAAATACACAACTGCTTGTCAATACCAGCTGAAGACCCCCCCGCGTTAAGTCCCTCACAATTTTGGCTCTACTTTGGAGGTAGCTGCATGCCTGCTGGCTACCATTGCCTCCTCCAGGGAAGCTTCTGCAAATGTTTGGGATTCTGCCTGAGAAACATTTAGCTCTGGGTACCGGCTGCAAAGCCCTTCAGGGTAGGGACACCACAAGTTCGGCCAAGTTTAGAGGGAAGTGTATGCCTGGTAGCTACCCTTGCCTTCTCACCTCGGCATGCTTCTAGAAAAAAGACTTGGCTTCCTCCAAGAGAGATTTTTTCTTTGTGGATCCTAAACTCGGATCCCTCTAGGCTAGCTAACAGAGAATTTTGCCTAATTCAGAGGTTGCTACATGCCCGGTAGCTACCTTTGCCTCCACCACATTGTACTTATGCAAAATTCTGTGTTACCTGCACAAGTTCTGGAAAAGCAGGACACCCGTATGGGGGATCTACCTGAAGTCTGGCCAAATTGGGAAGTACGTGCATGCCCAGTAGCTACCCGTTCCTCCTCCCAGGCATACTTGGTGAAAGTTTTGGGGCTCTTCCAGAGAGAGAGGGACTTGTGGATTCGGTCCGCAGACCCCTTCAGGCTACGTACCCGACAACATTGGCCAATTTTGGAGGGAGGTGCATGCCAAGAGGCTTCTCTTGCCTCTGGCTCATCTTGGTTGCCAAAACTTTGTGGCTACCTCCACATACAGATTTAGTTTGGGATCCTCTCCTCAGATCGCTTCAGGGGAGGTACCTGACAACTTTGGCCAGTTTTCGAGGGAGCTACCTGCCTGGGTACCTTCACTTCCCTTCGCTCATCTTGTTTTGCAAAACTTCTGGGCTAGCTCCAAATACACAACTGCTTGTCAATACCAGCTGAAGACCCCCCCGCGTTAAGTCCCTCACAATTTTGGCTCTACTTTGGAGGTAGCTGCATGCCTGCTGGCTACCATTGCCTCCTCCAGGGAAGCTTCTGCAAATGTTTGGGATTCTGCCTGAGAAACATTTAGCTCTGGGTACCGGCTGCAAAGCCCTTCAGGGTAGGGACACCACAAGTTCGGCCAAGTTTAGAGGGAAGTGTATGCCTGGTAGCTACCCTTGCCTTCTCACCTCGGCATGCTTCTAGAAAAAAGACTTGGCTTCCTCCAAGAGAGATTTTTTCTTTGTGGATCCTAAACTCGGATCCCTCTAGGCTAGCTAACAGAGAATTTTGCCTAATTCAGAGGTTGCTACATGCCCGGTAGCTACCTTTGCCTCCATTACATTGTACTTATGCAAAATTCTGTGTTACCTGCACAAGTTCTGGAAAAGCAGGACACCCGTATGGGGGATCTACCTGAAGTCTGGCCAAATTGGGAAGTACGTGCATGCCCAGTAGCTACCCGTTCCTCCTCCCAGGCATACTTGGTGAAAGTTTTGGGGCTCTTCCAGAGAGAGAGGGACTTGTGGATTCGGTCCGCAGACCCCTTCAGGCTACGTACCCGACAACATTGGCTAATTTTGGAGGGAGGTGCATGCCAAGAGGCTTCTCTTGCCTCTGGCTCATCTTGGTTGCCAAAACTTTGTGGCTACCTCCACATACAGATTTAGTTTGGGATCCTCTCCTCAGATCGCTTCAGGGGAGGTACCTGACAACTTTGGCCAGTTTTCGAGGGAGCTACCTGCCTGGGTACCTTCACTTCCCTTCGCTCATCTTGTTTTGCAAAACTTCTGGGCTAGCTCCAAATACACAACTGCTTGTCAATACCAGCTGAAGACCCCCCCGCGTTAAGTCCCTCACAATTTTGGCTCTACTTTGGAGGTAGCTGCATGCCTGCTGGCTACCATTGCCTCCTCCAGGGAAGCTTCTGCAAATGTTTGGGATTCTGCCTGAGAAACATTTAGCTCTGGGTACCGGCTGCAAAGCCCTTCAGGGTAGGGACACCACAAGTTCGGCCAAGTTTAGAGGGAAGTGTATGCCTGGTAGCTACCCTTGCCTTCTCACCTCGGCATGCTTCTAGAAAAAAGACTTGGCTTCCTCCAAGAGAGATTTTTTCTTTGTGGATCCTAAACTCGGATCCCTCTAGGCTAGCTAACAGAGAATTTTGCCTAATTCAGAGGTTGCTACATGCCCGGTAGCTACCTTTGCCTCCATTACATTGTACTTATGCAAAATTCTGTGTTACCTGCACAAGTTCTGGAAAAGCAGGACACCCGTATGGGGGATCTACCTGAAGTCTGGCCAAATTGGGAAGTACGTGCATGCCCAGTAGCTACCCGTTCCTCCTCCCAGGCATACTTGGTGAAAGTTTTGGGGCTCTTCCAGAGAGAGAGGGACTTGTGGATTCGGTCCGCAGACCCCTTCAGGCTACGTACCCGACAACATTGGCCAATTTTGGAGGGAGGTGCATGCCAAGAGGCTTCCCTTGCCTCTGGCTCATCTTGGTTGCCAAAACTTTGTGGCTACCTCCACATACAGATTTAGTTTGGGATCCTCTCCTCAGATCGCTTCAGGGGAGGTACCTGACAACTTTGGCCAGTTTTCGAGGGAGCTACCTGCCTGGGTACCTTCACTTCCCTTCGCTCATCTTGTTTTGCAAAACTTTTGGGCTAGCTCCAAATACACAACTGCTTGTCAATACCAGCTGAAGACCCCCCCGCGTTAAGTCCCTCACAAGTTTGGCTCTACTTTGGAGGTAGCTGCATGCCTGCTGGCTACCATTGCCTCCTCCAGGGAAGCTTCTGCAAATGTTTGGGATTCTGCCTGAGAAACATTTAGCTCTGGGTACCGGCTGCAAAGCCCTTCAGGGTAGGGACACCACAAGTTCGGCCAAGTTTAGAGGGAAGTGTATGCCTGGTAGCTACCCTTGCCTTCTCACCTCGGCATGCTTCTAGAAAAAAGACTTGGCTTCCTCCAAGAGAGATTTTTTCTTTGTGGATCCTAAACTCGGATCCCTCTAGGCTAGCTAACAGAGAATTTTGCCTAATTCAGAGGTTGCTACATGCCCGGTAGCTACCTTTGCCTCCACTACATTGTACTTATGCAAAATTCTGTGTTACCTGCACAAGTTCTGGAAAAGCAGGACACCCGGATGGGGGATCTACCTGAAGTCTGGCCAAATTGGGAAGTACGTGCATGCCCAGTAGCTACCCGTTCCTCCTCCCAGGCATACTTGGTGAAAGTTTTGGGGCTCTTCCAGAGAGAGAGGGACTTGTGGATTCGGTCCGCAGACCCCTTCAGGCTACGTACCCGACAACATTGGCCAATTTTGGAGGGAGGTGCATGCCAAGAGGCTTCTCTTGCCTCTGGCTCATCTTGGTTGCCAAAACTTTGTGGCTACCTCCACATACAGATTTAGTTTGGGATCCTCTCCTCAGATCGCTTCAGGGGAGGTACCTGACAACTTTGGCCAGTTTTCGAGGGAGCTACCTGCCTGGGTACCTTCACTTCCCTTCGCTCATCTTGTTTTGCAAAACTTCTGGGCTAGCTCCAAATACACAACTGCTTGTCAATACCAGCTGAAGACCCCTCCGCGTTAAGTCCCTCACAATTTTTGCTCTACTTTGGAGGTAGCTGCATGCCTGCTGGCTACCATTGCCTCCTCCAGGGAAGCTTCTGCAAATGTTTGGGATTCTGCCTGAGAAACATTTAGCTCTGGGTACCGGCTGCAAAGCCCTTCAGGGTAGGGACACCACAAGTTCGGCCAAGTTTAGAGGGAAGTGTATGCCTGGTAGCTACCCTTGCCTTCTCACCTCGGCATGCTTCTAGAAAAAAGACTTGGCTTCCTCCAAGAGAGATTTTTTCTTTGTGGATCCTAAACTCGGATCCCTCTAGGCTAGCTAACAGAGAATTTTGCCTAATTCAGAGGTTGCTACATGCCCGGTAGCTACCTTTGCCTCCACCACATTGTACTTATGCAAAATTCTGTGTTACCTGCACAAGTTCTGGAAAAGCAGGACACCCGTATGGGGGATCTACCTGAAGTCTGGCCAAATTGGGAAGTACGTGCATGCCCAGTAGCTACCCGTTCCTCCTCCCAGGCATACTTGGTGAAAGTTTTGGGGCTCTTCCAGAGAGAGAGGGACTTGTGGATTCGGTCCGCAGACCCCTTCAGGCTACGTACCCGACAACATTGGCCAATTTTGGAGGGAGGTGCATGCCAAGAGGCTTCTCTTGCCTCTGGCTCATCTTGGTTGCCAAAACTTTGTGGCTACCTCCACATACAGATTTAGTTTGGGATCCTCTCCTCAGATCGCTTCAGGGGAGGTACCTGACAACTTTGGCCAGTTTTCGAGGGAGCTACCTGCCTGGGTACCTTCACTTCCCTTCGCTCATCTTGTTTTGCAAAACTTTTGGGCTAGCTCCAAATACACAACTGCTTGTCAATACCAGCTGAAGACCCCCCCGCGTTAAGTCCCTCACAAGTTTGGCTCTACTTTGGAGGTAGCTGCATGCCTGCTGGCTACCATTGCCTCCTCCAGGGAAGCTTCTGCAAATGTTTGGGATTCTGCCTGAGAAACATTTAGCTCTGGGTACCGGCTGCAAAGCCCTTCAGGGTAGGGACACCACAAGTTTGGCCAAGTTTAGAGGGAAGTGTATGCCTGGTAGCTACCCTTGCCTTCTCACCTCGGCATGCTTCTAGAAAAAAGACTTGGCTTCCTCCAAGAGAGATTTTTTCTTTGTGGATCCTAAACTCGGATCCCTCTGGGCTAGGTAACAGAGAATTTTGCCTAATTCAGAGGTTGCTACATGCCCGGTAGCTACCTTTGCCTCCACCACATTGTACTTATGCAAAATTCTGTGTTACCTGCACAAGTTCTGGAAAAGCAGGACACCCGTATGGGGGATCTGCCTGAAGTCTGGCCAAACTGGGAAGTACGTGCATGCCCAGTAGCTACCCGTTCCTCCTCCCAGGCATACTTGGTGAAAGTTTTGGGGCTCTTCCAGAGAGAGAGGGACTTGTGGATTCGGTCCGCAGACCCCTTCAGGCTACGTACCCGACAACATTGGCCAATTTTGGAGGGAGGTGCATGCCAAGAGGCTTCTCTTGCCTCTGGCTCATCTTGGTTGCCAAAACTTTGTGGCTACCTCCACATACAGATTTAGTTTGGGATCCTCTCCTCAGATCGCTTCAGGGGAGGTACCTGACAACTTTGGCCAGTTTTCGAGGGAGCTACCTGCCTGGGTACCTTCACTTCCCTTCGCTCATCTTGTTTTGCAAAACTTCTGGGCTAGCTCCAAATACACAACTGCTTGTCAATACCAGCTGAAGACCCCCCCGCGTTAAGTCCCTCACAATTTTGGCTCTACTTTGGAGGTAGCTGCATGCCTGCTGGCTACCATTGCCTCCTCCAGGGAAGCTTCTGCAAATGTTTGGGATTCTGCCTGAGAAACATTTAGCTCTGGGTACCGGCTGCAAAGCCCTTCAGGGTAGGGACACCACAAGTTCGGCCAAGTTTAGAGGGAAGTGTATGCCTGGTAGCTACCCTTGCCTTCTCACCTCGGCATGCTTCTAGAAAAAAGACTTGGCTTCCTCCAAGAGAGATTTTTTCTTTGTGGATCCTCAACTCGGATCCCTCTAGGCTAGCTAACAGAGAATTTTGCCTAATTCAGAGGTTGCTACATGCCCGGTAGCTACCTTTGCCTCCACCACATTGTACTTATGCAAAATTCTGTGTTACCTGCACAAGTTCTGGAAAAGCAGGACACCCGTATGGGGGATCTACCTGAAGTCTGGCCAAATTGGGAAGTACGTGCATGCCCAGTAGCTACCCGTTCCTCCTCCCAGGCATACTTGGTGAAAGTTTTGGGGCTCTTCCAGAGAGAGAGGGACTTGTGGATTCGGTCCGCAGACCCCTTCAGGCTACGTACCCGACAACATTGGCCAATTTTGGAGGGAGGTGCATGCCAAGAGGCTTCTCTTGCCTCTGGCTCATCTTGGTTGCCAAAACTTTGTGGCTACCTCCACATACAGATTTAGTTTGGGATCCTCTCCTCAGATCGCTTCAGGGGAGGTACCTGACAACTTTGGCCAGTTTTCGAGGGAGCTACCTGCCTGGGTACCTTCACTTCCCTTCGCTCATCTTGTTTTGCAAAACTTTTGGGCTAGCTCCAAATACACAACTGCTTGTCAATACCAGCTGAAGACCCCCCCGCGTTAAGTCCCTCACAATTTTGGCTCTACTTTGGAGGTAGCTGCATGCCTGCTGGCTACCACTGCCTCCTCCAGGGAAGCTTCTGCAAATGTTTGGGATTCTGCCTGAGAAACATTTAGCTCTGGGTACCGGCTGCAAAGCCCTTCAGGGTAGGGACACCACAAGTTCGGCCAAGTTTAGAGGGAAGTGTATGCCTGGTAGCTACCCTTGCCTTCTCACCTCGGCATGCTTCTAGAAAAAAGACTTGGCTTCCTCCAAGAGAGATTTTTTCTTTGTGGATCCTCAACTCGGATCCCTCTAGGCTAGCTAACAGAGAATTTTGCCTAATTCAGAGGTTGCTACATGCCCGGTAGCTACCTTTGCCTCCACCACATTGTACTTATGCAAAATTCTGTGTTACCTGCACAAGTTCTGGAAAAGCAGGACACCCGTATGGGGGATCTACCTGAAGTCTGGCCAAATTGGGAAGTACGTGCATGCCCAGTAGCTACCCGTTCCTCCTCCCAGGCATACTTGGTGAAAGTTTTGGGGCTCTTCCAGAGAGAGAGGGACTTGTGGATTCGGTCCGCAGACCCCTTCAGGCTACGTACCCGACAACATTGGCCAATTTTGGAGGGAGGTGCATGCCAAGAGGCTTCTCTTGCCTCTGGCTCATCTTGGTTGCCAAAACTTTGTGGCTACCTCCACATACAGATTTAGTTTGGGATCCTCTCCTCAGATCGCTTCAGGGGAGGTACCTGACAACTTTGGCCAGTTTTCGAGGGAGCTACCTGCCTGGGTACCTTCACTTCCCTTCGCTCATCTTGTTTTGCAAAACTTCTGGGCTAGCTCCAAATACACAACTGCTTGTCAATACCAGCTGAAGACCCCTCCGCGTTACGTCCCTCTCAACTTTGGCTCTACTTTGGACGTAGCTGCATGCCTGCTAGCAACCATCGCTTCCTCCACAAAAGTTTCTCAAAATGTATGGGATTCTGCCTGAGACACATTTAGCTCTGGGTACCAGCTGCAAAGCCCTTCAGGGTAGGGACACCACAAGGTTGGCCAAGTTTACAGGGAAGTGTATGCATGGTAGCTACCCTTGCCTTCTCACCTCGGCATGCTTCTAGAAAAAAGATTTGGCTTCCTCCAAGAGAGATTTTTTCTTTGAGGATCCTAAACCCGGATCCCTCTAGGCTAGGTAACAGAGAATTCTGGCTAATTTGGACGTTGGTACAGGCCCGCTAGCTACCTTTGCCTCCACCACATTTTACTTAGGGAAAATTTTTCCTTACCTGCGTTAGTTCTGGAAAAGCAGCTTACCTGTCTGGTATTTGTTACCTGCCTGTGTCTGCATGTCCTGTAGCTCTCACGGATTAGCTCAAATTGCACGGAGCTTCTCCAGGTTTTTCTCCATTTGTTGAGGTCTGGTCCTGTTTGCCCCTTAAGGCTCCTTCCAAGCGTCTCATTGAGCCTTTCCTTTTCGCATTCTCTGAACACAGCTGAAACCTCGGCTTGCTGCCTCAAACTCCTGCAAGGCTGTTGCTCTAGTTCGTTTGTGTCCATTGGTGTAGGTTCCCAACCCTGCAACAATGGAATAGACAGTGTTTGTTTCCTTTTGTTTTGTTTGGGTGTTTCTTTGCATTACGACCTTTTCTTTCTTTGGTCTTTCCTTCAATCCTACCACTTTTGTTAGTTTGAATCCTCCTCTTAGTTTTGTTGTTTCTTTGCTTTTTTCAAACATCAGCACCCCACCCCATATTCCTTGTGCACCGCCTCCCTCATAGAATCCTACAATGCCTGGGGTTGGAAGGGACCTTAAAGACCATCCAGCTCGAGCCCACCTGCACTGGTGCCCCAGGACCCTGTTGGGAGCCGCATGTCTGGGCTGGGGCCAGCTCTGCCTTGGGGGTGACTGAGGCTGTGCCTGTCAGCCCTGCACTGGGACATGGCGGTTGCCTAGCACCACTCTGGGTCACAATATGCACTGCCCCTCACAGCACAGGGCTGCCATGTGGTCACGGTCCCTGTCCTTGGCTTCCCAAGGAGCTGCGTCCCCATGCTTGGTCCTGAGCGAGGTGCTGCATGTGCGAGTCCAGGAGTCCCCAAGTGCCACAGGGCGGACTTCTCTCTCTTTCCCCTGGAGATGAACACTCTCTTTTGGTTCCACCATACCTCTGCCCCTGAGAAGCTCCACAGCCAGGACGTCCATGGCCCAGCTCTCTCAAGCTCACGGCTGGGCTGTCCTGCCCCAGGGGGTCCTGACAGGTGCCTGGAGCACACTGGAAAAGTTGGGCCTACATGCCTTAGTTCTGAACAAAAGCAGCATACCCAGGCTGTGCCAAACCCTCTTTGGGCATCAGAACAGAATCTTGAAGTCTGCGGTGCCCAGAGTGAAACCTTTTTCTTCATTCTTTATAAAATGAACATTAAAGTTAACTCTTAAAAAGATAAGGAGCTTGAGGAAGTACATACTAAACATAGAAGATTATAATACTCAATTTTTTGCCCAAATTATGCTCATTGTCATCCCAGGGTGGGACAGATAAGCTTAGGATATAAAAGTGTTAGCAGGTAGTGGTAAAAAAGTTAATGACAGCAAAACCCTAGAGTGAGGAAAAAGGGAGAGCTGGGGGGAGCGGGTGGGGAGAAGGCAGAAGGAATAATTGAAAACCTAGAAGAGGCAGTCGATGTTCTGTGCTCCTTCTCCACCAAGACAGGGACACCTCCTTGGTAAGCTCTGCACCTTCACCTTCACTTTGGTGAGGAATACCTGCGATAGCATTTATACGTTAAATAAACATATTAACTGCCTATTGGGTTAGGGGCATAGATTCATTTTAGCTGCCTATTGGGTCAGTGGAATAGACCCACAAGAAAGAGGACAATCCCTTCTCATGAAGACCTCAGGGTTCTCCCATTTGGCTGCATCTGTTCAAAAACCAGCCTGCATACAAGCGATGCAGGAGAAGGATCTCTTACGGAGATCCCCAAAGCTAGCCCTGATTCAGCTGGCAAGGTTAACTCCCCCTTACCTGTGGCCTCCCAGACACCATAAAGACACACGTAGCTAGTGTCCAAGACCACATACAAACTGCCTGTGCTAGGAATGCTGCCCTGGATGCCACACAGCTGGCTGATCTTCTTTGCCAAAACTTTGTGGCTACCTCCACATACAGATTTAGTTTGGGATCCTCTCCTCAGATCGCTTCAGGGGAGGTACCTGACAACTTTGGCCAGTTTTCGAGGGAGCTACCTGCCTGGGTACCTTCACTTCCCTTCGCTCATCTTGTTTTGCAAAACTTTTGGGCTAGCTCCAAATACACAACTGCTTGTCAATACCAGCTGAAGACCCCCCCGCGTTAAGTCCCTCACAATTTTGGCTCTACTTTGGAGGTAGCTGCATGCCTGCTGGCTACCATTGCCTCCTCCAGGGAAGCTTCTGCAAATGTTTGGGATTCTGCCTGAGAAACATTTAGCTCTGGGTACCGGCTGCAAAGCCCTTCAGGGTAGGGACACCACAAGTTCGGCCAAGTTTAGAGGGAAGTGTATGCCTGGTAGCTACCCTTGCCTTCTCACCTCGGCATGCTTCTAGAAAAAAGACTTGGCTTCCTCCAAGAGAGATTTTTTCTTTGTGGATCCTAAACTCGGATCCCTCTGGGCTAGGTAACAGAGAATTTTGCCTAATTCAGAGGTTGCTACATGCCCGGTAGCTACCTTTGCCTCCACCACATTGTACTTATGCAAAATTCTGTGTTACCTGCACAAGTTCTGGAAAAGCAGGACACCCATATGGGGGATCTGCCTGAAGTCTGGCCAAACTGGGAAGTACGTGCATGCCCAGTAGCTACCCGTTCCTCCTCCCAGGCATACTTGGTGAAAGTTTTGGGGCTCTTCCAGAGAGAGAGGGACTTGTGGATTCGGTCCGCAGACCCCTTCAGGCTACGTACCCGACAACATTGGCCAATTTTGGAGGGAGGTGCATGCCAAGAGGCTTCTCTTGCCTCTGGCTCATCTTGGTTGCCAAAACTTTGTGGCTACCTCCACATACAGATTTAGTTTGGGATCCTCTCCTCAGATCGCTTCAGGGGAGGTACCTGACAACTTTGGCCAGTTTTCGAGGGAGCTACCTGCCTGGGTACCTTCACTTCCCTTCGCTCATCTTGTTTTGCAAAACTTCTGGGCTAGCTCCAAATACACAACTGCTTGTCAATACCAGCTGAAGACCCCCCCGCGTTAAGTCCCTCACAATTTTGGCTCTACTTTGGAGGTAGCTGCATGCCTGCTGGCTACCATTGCCTCCTCCAGGGAAGCTTCTGCAAATGTTTGGGATTCTGCCTGAGAAACATTTAGCTCTGGGTACCGGCTGCAAAGCCCTTCAGGGTAGGGACACCACAAGTTCGGCCAAGTTTAGAGGGAAGTGTATGCCTGGTAGCTACCCTTGCCTTCTCACCTCGGCATGCTTCTAGAAAAAAGACTTGGCTTCCTCCAAGAGAGATTTTTTCTTTGTGGATCCTAAACTCGGATCCCTCTAGGCTAGCTAACAGAGAATTTTGCCTAATTCAGAGGTTGCTACATGCCCGGTAGCTACCTTTGCCTCCATTACATTGTACTTATGCAAAATTCTGTGTTACCTGCACAAGTTCTGGAAAAGCAGGACACCCGTATGGGGGATCTACCTGAAGTCTGGCCAAATTGGGAAGTACGTGCATGCCCAGTAGCTACCCGTTCCTCCTCCCAGGCATACTTGGTGAAAGTTTTGGGGCTCTTCCAGAGAGAGAGGGACTTGTGGATTCGGTCCGCAGACCCCTTCAGGCTACGTACCCGACAACATTGGCCAATTTTGGAGGGAGGTGCATGCCAAGAGGCTTCTCTTGCCTCTGGCTCATCTTGGTTGCCAAAACTTTGTGGCTACCTCCACATACAGATTTAGTTTGGGATCCTCTCCTCAGATCGCTTCAGGGGAGGTACCTGACAACTTTGGCCAGTTTTCGAGGGAGCTACCTGCCTGGGTACCTTCACTTCCCTTCGCTCATCTTGTTTTGCAAAACTTTTGGGCTAGCTCCAAATACACAACTGCTTGTCAATACCAGCTGAAGACCCCCCCGCGTTAAGTCCCTCACAATTTTGGCTCTACTTTGGAGGTAGCTGCATGCCTGCTGGCTACCATTGCCTCCTCCAGGGAAGCTTCTGCAAATGTTTGGGATTCTGCCTGAGAAACATTTAGCTCTGGGTACCGGCTGCAAAGCCCTTCAGGGTAGGGACACCACAAGTTCGGCCAAGTTTAGAGGGAAGTGTATGCCTGGTAGCTACCCTTGCCTTCTCACCTCGGCATGCTTCTAGAAAAAAGACTTGGCTTCCTCCAAGAGAGATTTTTTCTTTGTGGATCCTAAACTCGGATCCCTCTAGGCTAGCTAACAGAGAATTTTGCCTAATTCAGAGGTTGCTACATGCCCGGTAGCTACCTTTGCCTCCACCACATTGTACTTATGCAAAATTCTGTGTTACCTGCACAAGTTCTGGAAAAGCAGGACACCCGTATGGGGGATCTGCCTGAAGTCTGGCCAAATTGGGAATTACGTGCATGCCCAGTAGCTACCCGTTCCTCCTCCCAGGCATACTTGGTGAAAGTTTTGGGGCTCTTCCAGAGAGAGAGGGACTTGTGGATTCGGTCCGCAGACCCCTTCAGGCTACGTACCCAACAACATTGGCCAATTTTGGAGGGAGGTGCATGCCAAGAGGCTTCTCTTGCCTCTGGCTCATCTTGGTTGCCAAAACTTTGTGGCTACCTCCACATACAGATTTAGTTTGGGATCCTCTCCTCAGATCGCTTCAGGGGAGGTACCTGACAACTTTGGCCAGTTTTCGAGGGAGCTACCTGCCTGGGTACCTTCACTTCCCTTCGCTCATCTTGTTTTGCAAAACTTCTGGGCTAGCTCCAAATACACAACTGCTTGTCAATACCAGCTGAAGACCCCCCCGCGTTAAGTCCCTCACAATTTTGGCTCTACTTTGGAGGTAGCTGCATGCCTGCTGGCTACCATTGCCTCCTCCAGGGAAGCTTCTGCAAATGTTTGGGATTCTGCCTGAGAAACATTTAGCTCTGGGTACCGGCTGCAAAGCCCTTCAGGGTAGGGACACCACAAGTTCGGCCAAGTTTAGAGGGAAGTGTATGCCTGGTAGCTACCCTTGCCTTCTCACCTCGGCATGCTTCTAGAAAAAAGACTTGGCTTCCTCCAAGAGAGATTTTTTCTTTGTGGATCCTAAACTCGGATCCCTCTAGGCTAGCTAACAGAGAATTTTGCCTAATTCAGAGGTTGCTACATGCCCGGTAGCTACCTTTGCCTCCACCACATTGTACTTATGCAAAATTCTGTGTTACCTGCACAAGTTCTGGAAAAGCAGGACACCCGGATGGGGGATCTACCTGAAGTCTGGCCAAACTGGGAAGTACGTGCATGCCCAGTAGCTACCCGTTCCTCCTCCCAGGCATACTTGGTGAAAGTTTTGGGGCTCTTCCAGAGAGAGAGGGACTTGTGGATTCGGTCCGCAGACCCCTTCAGGCTACGTACCCGACAACATTGGCCAATTTTGG
Source organism: Anser anser (assembly GCF_964211835.1). Classification (NCBI taxonomy): domain Eukaryota; kingdom Metazoa; phylum Chordata; class Aves; order Anseriformes; family Anatidae; genus Anser; species Anser anser. The sequence goes on from NC_139739.1 coordinate 14,257,390, forward strand.
AGGGAGGTGCATGCCAAGAGGCTTCTCTTGCCTCTGGCTCATCTTGGTTGCCAAAACTTTGTGGCTACCTCCACATACAGATTTAGTTTGGGATCCTCTCCTCAGATCGCTTCAGGGGAGGTACCTGACAACTTTGGCCAGTTTTTGAGGGAGCTACCTGCCTGGGTACCTTCACTTCCCTTCGCTCATCTTGTTTTGCAAAACTTCTGGGCTAGCTCCAAATACACAACTGCTTGTCAATACCAGCTGAAGACCCCCCCGCGTTAAGTCCCTCACAATTTTGGCTCTACTTTGGAGGTAGCTGCATGCCTGCTGGCTACCATTGCCTCCTCCAGGGAAGCTTCTGCAAATGTTTGGGATTCTGCCTGAGAAACATTTAGCTCTGGGTACCGGCTGCAAAGCCCTTCAGGGTAGGGACACCACAAGTTCGGCCAAGTTTAGAGGGAAGTGTATGCCTGGTAGCTACCCTTGCCTTCTCACCTCGGCATGCTTCTAGAAAAAAGACTTGGCTTCCTCCAAGAGAGATTTTTTCTTTGTGGATCCTCAACTCGGATCCCTCTAGGCTAGCTAACAGAGAATTTTGCCTAATTCAGAGGTTGCTACATGCCCGGTAGCTACCTTTGCCTCCACCACATTGTACTTATGCAAAATTCTGTGTTGCCTGCACAAGTTCTGGAAAAGCAGGACACCCGTATGGGGGATCTACCTGAAGTCTGGCCAAATTGGGAAGTACGTGCATGCCCAGTAGCTACCCGTTCCTCCTCCCAGGCATACTTGGTGAAAGTTTTGGGGCTCTTCCAGAGAGAGAGGGACTTGTGGATTCGGTCCGCAGACCCCTTCAGGCTACGTACCCAACAACATTGGCCAATTTTGGAGGGAGGTGCATGCCAAGAGGCTTCTCTTGCCTCTGGCTCATCTTGGTTGCCAAAACTTTGTGGCTACCTCCACATACAGATTTAGTTTGGGATCCTCTCCTCAGATCGCTTCAGGGGAGGTACCTGACAACTTTGGCCAGTTTTTGAGGGAGCTACCTGCCTGGGTACCTTCACTTCCCTTCGCTCATCTTGTTTTGCAAAACTTCTGGGCTAGCTCCAAATACACAACTGCTTGTCAATACCAGCTGAAGACCCCTCTGCGTTACGTCCCTCTCAACTTTGGCCCTACTTTGGACGTAGCTGCATGCCTGCTAGCAACCATCGCTTCCTCCACAAAAGTTTCTCAAAATGTATGGGATTCTGCCTGAGACACATTTAGCTCTGGGTACCAGCTGCAAAGCCCTTCAGGGTAGGGACACCACAAGGTTGGCCAAGTTTACAGGGAAGTGTATGCATGGTAGCTACCCTTGCCTTCTCACCTCGGCATGCTTCTAGAAAAAAGATTTGGCTTCCTCCAACAGAGATTTTTTCTTTGAGGATCCTAAACCCGGATCCCTCTAGGCTAGGTAACAGAGAATTCTGGCTAATTTGGACGTTGGTACAGGCCCGCTAGCTACCTTTGCCTCCACCACATTTTACTTAGGGAAAATTTTTCCTTACCTGCTTTAGTTCTGGAAAAGCAGCTTACCTGTCTGGTATTTGTTACCTGCCTGTGTCTGCATGTCCTGTAGCTCTCACGGATTAGCTCAAATTGCACGGAGCTTCCCCAGGTTTTTCTCCATTTGTTGAGGTCTGGTCCTGTTTGCCCCTTAAGGCTCCTTCCAAGCATCTCATTGAGCCTTTCCTTTTCGCATTCTCTGAACACAGCTGAAACCTCGGCTTGCTGCCTCAAACTCCTCCAAGGCTGTTGCTCTAGTTCGTTTGTGTCCATTGGTGTAGGTTCCCAACCCTGCAACAATGGAATAGACAGTGTTTGTTTCCTTTTGTTTTGTTTGGGTGTTTCTTTGCATTACGACCTTTTCTTTCTTTGGTCTTTCCTTCAATCCTACCACTTTTGTTAGTTTGAATCCTCCTCTTAGTTTTGTTGTTTCTTTGCTTTTTTCAAACATCAGCACCCCACCCCATATTCCTTGTGCACCGCCTCCCTCATAGAATCCTACAATGCCTGGGGTTGGAAGGGACCTTAAAGACCATCCAGCTCGAGCCCACCTGCACTGGTGCCCCAGGACCCTGTTGTGAGCCGCACGTCTGGGCTGGGGCCAGCTCTGCCTTGGGGGTGACTGAGGCTGTGCCTGTCAGCCCTGCACTGGGACATGGCGGTTGCCTAGCACCACTCTGGGTCACAATATGCACTGCCCCTCACAGCACACGGCTGCCATGTGGTCACGGTCCCTGTCCTTGGCTTCCCAAGGAGCTGCGTCCCCATGCTTGGTCCTGAGCGAGGTGCTGCATGTGCGAGTCCAGGAGTCCCCAAGTGCCACAGGGCGGACTTCTCTCTCTTTCCCCTGGAGATGAACACTCTCTTTTGGTTCCACCATACCTCTGCCCCTGAGAAGCTCCACAGCCAGGACGTCCATGGCCCAGCTCTCTCAAGCTCACGGCTGGGCTGTCCTGCCCCAGGGGGTCCTGACAGGTGCCTGGAGCACACTGGAAAAGTTGGGCCTACATGCCTTAGTCCTGAACAAAAGCAGCATACCCAGGCTGTGCCAAACCCTCTTTGGGCATCAGAACAGAATCTTGAAGTCTGCGGTGCCCAGAGTGAAACCTTTTTCTTCATTCTTTATAAAATGAACATTAAAGTTAACTCTTAAAAAGATAAGGAGCTTGAGGAAGTACATACTAAACATAGAAGATTATAATACTCAATTTTTTGCCCAAATTATGCTCATTGTCATCCCAGGGTGGGACAGATAAGCTTAGGATATAAAAGTGTTAGCAGGTAGTGGTAAAAAAATTCATGACAGCAAAACCCTAGAGTGAGGAAAAAGGGAGAGCTGGGGGGAGCGGGTGGGGAGAGGGCAGAAGGAATAATTGAAAACCTAGAAGAGGCAGTCGATGTTCTGTGCTCCTTCTCCACCAAGACAGGGACACCTCCTTGGTAAGCTCTGCACCTTCACCTTCACTTTGGTGAGGAATACCTGCGATAGCATTTATACGTTAAATAAACATATTAACTGCCTATAGGGTTAGTGGCATAGATTCATTTTAGCTGCCTATTGGGTCAGTGGAATAGACCCACAAGAAAGAGGACAATCCCTTCTCATGAAGACCTCAGGGTTCTCCCATTTGGCTGCATCTGTTCAAAAACCAGCCTGCATACAAGCGATGCAGGAGAAGGATCTCTTACGGAGATCCCCAAAGCAAGCCCTGATTCAGCTGGCAAGGTTAACTCCCCCTTACCTGTGGCCTCCCAGTCACCATAAAGACACACGTAGCTAGTGTCCAAGACCACATACAAACTGCCTGTGCTAGGAATGCTGCCCTGGATGCCACACAGCTGGCTGATCTTCTTTGCCAAATCTTTGTGGCTACCTCCACATACAGATTTAGTTTCGGATCCTCTCCTCAGATCGCTTCAGGGGAGGTACCTGACAACTTTGGCCAGTTTTCGAGGGAGCTACCTGCCTGGGTACCTTCACTTCCCTTCGCTCATCTTGTTTTGCAAAACTTTTGGGCTAGCTCCAAATACACAACTGCTTGTCAATACCAGCTGAAGACCCCCCCGCGTTAAGTCCCTCACAAGTTTGGCTCTACTTTGGAGGTAGCTGCATGCCTGCTGGCTACCATTGCCTCCTCCAGGGAAGCTTCTGCAAATGTTTGGGATTCTGCCTGAGAAACATTTAGCTCTGGGTACCGGCTGCAAAGCCCTTCAGGGTAGGGACACCACAAGTTCGGCCAAGTTTAGAGGGAAGTGTATGCCTGGTAGCTACCCTTGCCTTCTCACCTCGGCATGCTTCTAGAAAAAAGACTTGGCTTCCTCCAAGAGAGATTTTTTCTTTGTGGATCCTAAACTCGGATCCCTCTAGGCTAGCTAACAGAGAATTTTGCCTAATTCAGAGGTTGCTACATGCCCGGTAGCTACCTTTGCCTCCACTACATTGTACTTATGCAAAATTCTGTGTTACCTGCACAAGTTCTGGAAAAGCAGGACACCCGTATGGGGGATCTACCTGAAGTCTGGCCAAATTGGGAAGTACGTGCATGCCCAGTAGCTACCCGTTCCTCCTCCCAGGCATACTTGGTGAAAGTTTTGGGGCTCTTCCAGAGAGAGAGGGACTTGTGGATTCGGTCCGCAGACCCCTTCAGGCTACGTACCCGACAACATTGGCCAATTTTGGAGGGAGGTGCATGCCAAGAGGCTTCTCTTGCCTCTGGCTCATCTTGGTTGCCAAAACTTTGTGGCTACCTCCACATACAGATTTAGTTTGGGATCCTCTCCTCAGATCGCTTCAGGGGAGGTACCTGACAACTTTGGCCAGTTTTCGAGGGAGCTACCTGCCTGGGTACCTTCACTTCCCTTCGCTCATCTTGTTTTGCAAAACTTCTGGGCTAGCTCCAAATACACAACTGCTTGTCAATACCAGCTGAAGACCCCTCCGCGTTAAGTCCCTCACAATTTTTGCTCTACTTTGGAGGTAGCTGCATGCCTGCTGGCTACCATTGCCTCCTCCAGGGAAGCTTCTGCAAATGTTTGGGATTCTGCCTGAGAAACATTTAGCTCTGGGTACCGGCTGCAAAGCCCTTCAGGGTAGGGACACCACAAGTTCGGCCAAGTTTAGAGGGAAGTGTATGCCTGGTAGCTACCCTTGCCTTCTCACCTCGGCATGCTTCTAGAAAAAAGACTTGGCTTCCTCCAAGAGAGATTTTTTCTTTGTGGATCCTAAACTCGGATCCCTCTAGGCTAGCTAACAGAGAATTTTGCCTAATTCAGAGGTTGCTACATGCCCGGTAGCTACCTTTGCCTCCACCACATTGTACTTATGCAAAATTCTGTGTTACCTGCACAAGTTCTGGAAAAGCAGGACACCCGTATGGGGGATCTACCTGAAGTCTGGCCAAATTGGGAAGTACGTGCATGCCCAGTAGCTACCCGTTCCTCCTCCCAGGCATACTTGGTGAAAGTTTTGGGGCTCTTCCAGAGAGAGAGGGACTTGTGGATTCGGTCCGCAGACCCCTTCAGGCTACGTACCCGACAACATTGGCCAATTTTGGAGGGAGGTGCATGCCAAGAGGCTTCTCTTGCCTCTGGCTCATCTTGGTTGCCAAAACTTTGTGGCTACCTCCACATACAGATTTAGTTTGGGATCCTCTCCTCAGATCGCTTCAGGGGAGGTACCTGACAACTTTGGCCAGTTTTCGAGGGAGCTACCTGCCTGGGTACCTTCACTTCCCTTCGCTCATCTTGTTTTGCAAAACTTCTGGGCTAGCTCCAAATACACAACTGCTTGTCAATACCAGCTGAAGACCCCTCCGCGTTACGTCCCTCTCAACTTTGGCCCTACTTTGGACGTAGCTGCATGCCTGCTAGCAACCATCGCTTCCTCCACAAAAGTTTCTCAAAATGTATGGGATTCTGCCTGAGACACATTTAGCTCTGGGTACCAGCTGCAAAGCCCTTCAGGGTAGGGACACCACAAGGTTGGCCAAGTTTAGAGGGAAGTGTATGCATGGTAGCTACCCTTGCCTTCTCACCTCGGCATGCTTCTAGAAAAAAGATTTGGCTTCCTCCAAGAGAGATTTTTTCTTTGAGGATCCTAAACCCGGATCCCTCTAGGCTAGGTAACAGAGAATTCTGGCTAATTTGGACGTTGGTACAGGCCCGCTAGCTACCTTTGCCTCCACCACATTTTACTTAGGGAAAATTTTTCCTTACCTGCTTTAGTTCTGGAAAAGCAGCTTACCTGTCTGGTATTTGTTACCTGCCTGTGTCTGCATGTCCTGTAGCTCTCACGGATTAGCTCAAATTGCACGGAGCTTCCCCAGGTTTTTCTCCATTTGTTGAGGTCTGGTCCTGTTTGCCCCTTAAGGCTCCTTCCAAGCATCTCATTGAGCCTTTCCTTTTCGCATTCTCTGAACACAGCTGAAACCTCGGCTTGCTGCCTCAAACTCCTCCAAGGCTGTTGCTCTAGTTCGTTTGTGTCCATTGGTGTAGGTTCCCAACCCTGCAACAATGGAATAGACAGTGTTTGTTTCCTTTTGTTTTGTTTGGGTGTTTCTTTGCATTACGACCTTTTCTTTCTTTGGTCTTTCCTTCAATCCTACCACTTTTGTTACTTTGAATCCTCCTCTTAGTTTTGTTGTTTCTTTGCTTTTTTCAAACATCAGCACCCCACCCCATATTCCTTGTGCACCGCCTCCCTCATAGAATCCTACAATGCCTGGGGTTGGAAGGGACCTTAAAGACCATCCAGCTCGAGCCCACCTGCACTGGTGCCCCAGGACCCTGTTGGGAGCCGCACGTCTGGGCTGGGGCCAGCTCTGCCTTGGGGGTGACTGAGGCTGTGCCTGTCAGCCCTGCACTGGGACATGGCGGTTGCCTAGCACCACTCTGGGTCACAATATGCACTGCACCTCACAGCACAGGGCTGCCATGTGGTCACGGTCCCTGTCCTTGGCTTCCCAAGGAGCTGCGTCCCCATGCTTGGTCCTGAGCGAGGTGCTGGATGTGCGAGTCCAGGAGTCCCCAAGTGCCACAGGGCGGACTTCTCTCTCTTTCCCCTGGAGATGAACACTCTCTTTTGGTTCCACCATACCTCTGCCCCTGAGAAGCTCCACAGCCAGGACGTCCATGGCCCAGCTCTCTCAAGCTCACGGCTGGGCTGTCCTGCCCCAGGGGGTCCTGACAGGTGCCTGGAGCACACTGGAAAAGTTGGGCCTACATGCCTTAGTTCTGAACAAAAGCAGCATACCCAGGCTGTGCCAAACCCTCTTTGGGCATCAGAACAGAATCTTGAAGTCTGCGGTGCCCAGAGTGAAACCTTTTTCTTCATTCTTTATAAAATGAACATTAAAGTTAACTCTTAAAAAGATAAGGAGCTTGAGGAAGTACATACTAAACATAGAAGATTATAATACTCAATTTTTTGCCCAAATTATGCTCATTGTCATCCCAGGGTGGGACAGATAAGCTTAGGATATAAAAGTGTTAGCAGGTAGTGGTAAAAAAATTCATGACAGCAAAACCCTAGAGTGAGGAAAAAGGGAGAGCTGGGGGGAGCGGGTGGGGAGAGGGCAGAAGGAATAATTGAAAACCTAGAAGAGGCAGTCGATGTTCTGTGCTCCTTCTCCACCAAGACAGGGACACCTCCTTGGTAAGCTCTGCACCTTCACCTTCACTTTGGTGAGGAATACCTGCGATAGCATTTATACGTTAAATAAACATATTAACTGCCTATAGGGTTAGTGGCATAGATTCATTTTAGCTGCCTATTGGGTCAGTGGAATAGACCCACAAGAAAGAGGACAATCCCTTCTCATGAAGACCTCAGGGTTCTCCCATTTGGCTGCATCTGTTCAAAAACCAGCCTGCATACAAGCGATGCAGGAGAAGGATCTCTTACGGAGATCCCCAAAGCTAGCCCTGATTCAGCTGGCAAGGTTAACTCCCCCTTACCTGTGGCCTCCCAGTCACCATAAAGACACACGTAGCTAGTGTCCAAGACCACATACAAACTGCCTGTGCTAGGAATGCTGCCCTGGATGCCACACAGCTGGCTGATCTTCTTTGCCAAAACTTTGTGGCTACCTCCACATACAGATTTAGTTTGGGATCCTCTCCTCAGATCGCTTCCGGGGAGGTACCTGACAACTTTGGCCAGTTTTCGAGGGAGCTACCTGTCTGGGTACCTTCACTTCCCTTCGCTCAACTTGTTTTGCAAAACTTCTGGGCTAGCTCCAAATACACAACTGCTTGTCAATACCAGCTGAAGACCCCCCCGCGTTAAGTCCCTCACAATTTTGGCTCTACTTTGGAGGTAGCTGCATGCCTGCTGGCTACCATTGCCTCCTCCAGGGAAGCTTCTGCAAATGTTTGGGATTCTGCCTGAGAAACATTTAGCTCTGGGTACCGGCTGCAAAGCCCTTCAGGGTAGGGACACCACAAGTTCGGCCAAGTTTAGAGGGAAGTGTATGCCTGGTAGCTACCCTTGCCTTCTCACCTCGGCATGCTTCTAGAAAAAAGACTTGGCTTCCTCCAAGAGAGATTTTTTCTTTGTGGATCCTCAACTCGGATCCCTCTAGGCTAGCTAACAGAGAATTTTGCCTAATTCAGAGGTTGCTACATGCCCGGTAGCTACCTTTGCCTCCACAACATTGTACTTATGCAAAATTCTGTGTTGCCTGCACAAGTTCTGGAAAAGCAGGACACCCGTATGGGGGATCTACCTGAAGTCTGGCCAAATTGGGAAGTACGTGCATGCCCAGTAGCTACCCGTTCCTCCTCCCAGGCATACTTGGTGAAAGTTTTGGGGCTCTTCCAGAGAGAGAGGGACTTGTGGATTCGGTCCGCAGACCCCTTCAGGCTACGTACCCGACAACATTGGCCAATTTTGGAGGGAGGTGCATGCCAAGAGGCTTCTCTTGCCTCTGGCTCATCTTGGTTGCCAAAACTTTGTGGCTACCTCCACATACAGATTTAGTTTGGGATCCTCTCCTCAGATCGCTTCAGGGGAGGTACCTGACAACTTTGGCCAGTTTTCGAGGGAGCTACCTGCCTGGGTACCTTCACTTCCCTTCGCTCATCTTGTTTTGCAAAACTTCTGGGCTAGCTCCAAATACACAACTGCTTGTCAATACCAGCTGAAGACCCCTCCGCGTTAAGTCCCTCACAAGTTTGGCTCTACTTTGGAGGTAGCTGCATGCCTGCTGGCTACCATTGCCTCCTCCAGGGAAGCTTCTGCAAATGTTTGGGATTCTGCCTGAGAAACATTTAGCTCTGGGTACCGGCTGCAAAGCCCTTCAGGGTAGGGACACCACAAGTTTGGCCAAGTTTAGAGGGAAGTGTATGCCTGGTAGCTACCCTTGCCTTCTCACCTCGGCATGCTTCTAGAAAAAAAGACTTGGCTTCCTCCAAGAGAGATTTTTTCTTTGTGGATCCTCAACTCGGATCCCTCTAGGCTAGCTAACAGAGAATTTTGCCTAATTCAGAGGTTGCTACATGCCCGGTAGCTACCTTTGCCTCCACCACATTGTACTTATGCAAAATTCTGTGTTACCTGCACAAGTTCTGGAAAAGCAGGACACCCGTATGGGGGATCTACCTGAAGTCTGGCCAAATTGGGAAGTACGTGCATGCCCAGTAGCTACCCGTTCCTCCTCCCAGGCATACTTGGTGAAAGTTTTGGGGCTCTTCCAGAGAGAGAGGGACTTGTGGATTCGGTCCGCAGACCCCTTCAGGCTACGTACCCGACAACATTGGCCAATTTTGGAGGGAGGTGCATGCCAAGAGGCTTCTCTTGCCTCTGGCTCATCTTGGTTGCCAAAACTTTGTGGCTACCTCCACATACAGATTTAGTTTGGGATCCTCTCCTCAGATCGCTTCAGGGGAGGTACCTGACAACTTTGGCCAGTTTTCGAGGGAGCTACCTGCCTGGGTACCTTCACTTCCCTTCGCTCATCTTGTTTTGCAAAACTTCTGGGCTAGCTCCAAATACACAACTGCTTGTCAATACCAGCTGAAGACCCCCCCGCGTTAAGTCCCTCACAATTTTGGCTCTACTTTGGAGGTAGCTGCATGCCTGCTGGCTACCATTGCCTCCTCCAGGGAAGCTTCTGCAAATGTTTGGGATTCTGCCTGAGAAACATTTAGCTCTGGGTACCGGCTGCAAAGCCCTTCAGGGTAGGGACACCACAAGTTCGGCCAAGTTTAGAGGGAAGTGTATGCCTGGTAGCTACCCTTGCCTTCTCACCTCGGCATGCTTCTAGAAAAAAGACTTGGCTTCCTCCAAGAGAGATTTTTTCTTTGTGGATCCTAAACTCGGATCCCTCTAGGCTAGCTAACAGAGAATTTTGCCTAATTCAGAGGTTGCTACATGCCCGGTAGCTACCTTTGCCTCCACCACATTGTACTTATGCAAAATTCTGTGTTACCTGCACAAGTTCTGGAAAAGCAGGACACCCGTATGGGGGATCTACCTGAAGTCTGGCCAAATTGGGAAGTACGTGCATGCCCAGTAGCTACCCGTTCCTCCTCCCAGGCATACTTGGTGAAAGTTTTCGGGCTCTTCCAGAGAGAGAGGGACTTGTGGATTCGGTCCGCAGACCCCTTCAGGCTACGTACCCGACAACATTGGCCAATTTTGGAGGGAGGTGCATGCCAAGAGGCTTCTCTTGCCTCTGGCTCATCTTGGTTGCCAAAACTTTGTGGCTACCTCCACATACAGATTTAGTTTGGGATCCTCTCCTCAGATCGCTTCAGGGGAGGTACCTGACAACTTTGGCCAGTTTTCGAGGGAGCTACCTGCCTGGGTACCTTCACTTCCCTTCGCTCATCTTGTTTTGCAAAACTTCTGGGCTAGCTCCAAATACACAACTGCTTGTCAATACCAGCTGAAGACCCCCCCGCGTTAAGTCCCTCACAATTTTGGCTCTACTTTGGAGGTAGCTGCATGCCTGCTGGCTACCATTGCCTCCTCCAGGGAAGCTTCTGCAAATGTTTGGGATTCTGCCTGAGAAACATTTAGCTCTGGGTACCGGCTGCAAAGCCCTTCAGGGTAGGGACACCACAAGTTCGGCCAAGTTTAGAGGGAAGTGTATGCCTGGTAGCTACCCTTGCCTTCTCACCTCGGCATGCTTCTAGAAAAAAGACTTGGCTTCCTCCAAGAGAGATTTTTTCTTTGTGGATCCTAAACTCGGATCCCTCTAGGCTAGCTAACAGAGAATTTTGCCTAATTCAGAGGTTGCTACATGCCCGGTAGCTACCTTTGCCTCCATTACATTGTACTTATGCAAAATTCTGTGTTACCTGCACAAGTTCTGGAAAAGCAGGACACCCGTATGGGGGATCTACCTGAAGTCTGGCCAAATTGGGAAGTACGTGCATGCCCAGTAGCTACCCGTTCCTCCTCCCAGGCATACTTGGTGAAAGTTTTGGGGCTCTTCCAGAGAGAGAGGGACTTGTGGATTCGGTCCGCAGACCCCTTCAGGCTACGTACCCGACAACATTGGCTAATTTTGGAGGGAGGTGCATGCCAAGAGGCTTCTCTTGCCTCTGGCTCATCTTGGTTGCCAAAACTTTGTGGCTACCTCCACATACAGATTTAGTTTGGGATCCTCTCCTCAGATCGCTTCAGGGGAGGTACCTGACAACTTTGGCCAGTTTTCGAGGGAGCTACCTGCCTGGGTACCTTCACTTCCCTTCGCTCATCTTGTTTTGCAAAACTTCTGGGCTAGCTCCAAATACACAACTGCTTGTCAATACCAGCTGAAGACCCCCCCGCGTTAAGTCCCTCACAATTTTGGCTCTACTTTGGAGGTAGCTGCATGCCTGCTGGCTACCATTGCCTCCTCCAGGGAAGCTTCTGCAAATGTTTGGGATTCTGCCTGAGAAACATTTAGCTCTGGGTACCGGCTGCAAAGCCCTTCAGGGTAGGGACACCACAAGTTCGGCCAAGTTTAGAGGGAAGTGTATGCCTGGTAGCTACCCTTGCCTTCTCACCTCGGCATGCTTCTAGAAAAAAGACTTGGCTTCCTCCAAGAGAGATTTTTTCTTTGTGGATCCTAAACTCGGATCCCTCTAGGCTAGCTAACAGAGAATTTTGCCTAATTCAGAGGTTGCTACATGCCCGGTAGCTACCTTTGCCTCCATTACATTGTACTTATGCAAAATTCTGTGTTACCTGCACAAGTTCTGGAAAAGCAGGACACCCGTATGGGGGATCTACCTGAAGTCTGGCCAAATTGGGAAGTACGTGCATGCCCAGTAGCTACCCGTTCCTCCTCCCAGGCATACTTGGTGAAAGTTTTGGGGCTCTTCCAGAGAGAGAGGGACTTGTGGATTCGGTCCGCAGACCCCTTCAGGCTACGTACCCGACAACATTGGCCAATTTTGGAGGGAGGTGCATGCCAAGAGGCTTCCCTTGCCTCTGGCTCATCTTGGTTGCCAAAACTTTGTGGCTACCTCCACATACAGATTTAGTTTGGGATCCTCTCCTCAGATCGCTTCAGGGGAGGTACCTGACAACTTTGGCCAGTTTTCGAGGGAGCTACCTGCCTGGGTACCTTCACTTCCCTTCGCTCATCTTGTTTTGCAAAACTTTTGGGCTAGCTCCAAATACACAACTGCTTGTCAATACCAGCTGAAGACCCCCCCGCGTTAAGTCCCTCACAAGTTTGGCTCTACTTTGGAGGTAGCTGCATGCCTGCTGGCTACCATTGCCTCCTCCAGGGAAGCTTCTGCAAATGTTTGGGATTCTGCCTGAGAAACATTTAGCTCTGGGTACCGGCTGCAAAGCCCTTCAGGGTAGGGACACCACAAGTTCGGCCAAGTTTAGAGGGAAGTGTATGCCTGGTAGCTACCCTTGCCTTCTCACCTCGGCATGCTTCTAGAAAAAAGACTTGGCTTCCTCCAAGAGAGATTTTTTCTTTGTGGATCCTAAACTCGGATCCCTCTAGGCTAGCTAACAGAGAATTTTGCCTAATTCAGAGGTTGCTACATGCCCGGTAGCTACCTTTGCCTCCACTACATTGTACTTATGCAAAATTCTGTGTTACCTGCACAAGTTCTGGAAAAGCAGGACACCCGGATGGGGGATCTACCTGAAGTCTGGCCAAATTGGGAAGTACGTGCATGCCCAGTAGCTACCCGTTCCTCCTCCCAGGCATACTTGGTGAAAGTTTTGGGGCTCTTCCAGAGAGAGAGGGACTTGTGGATTCGGTCCGCAGACCCCTTCAGGCTACGTACCCGACAACATTGGCCAATTTTGGAGGGAGGTGCATGCCAAGAGGCTTCTCTTGCCTCTGGCTCATCTTGGTTGCCAAAACTTTGTGGCTACCTCCACATACAGATTTAGTTTGGGATCCTCTCCTCAGATCGCTTCAGGGGAGGTACCTGACAACTTTGGCCAGTTTTCGAGGGAGCTACCTGCCTGGGTACCTTCACTTCCCTTCGCTCATCTTGTTTTGCAAAACTTCTGGGCTAGCTCCAAATACACAACTGCTTGTCAATACCAGCTGAAGACCCCTCCGCGTTAAGTCCCTCACAATTTTTGCTCTACTTTGGAGGTAGCTGCATGCCTGCTGGCTACCATTGCCTCCTCCAGGGAAGCTTCTGCAAATGTTTGGGATTCTGCCTGAGAAACATTTAGCTCTGGGTACCGGCTGCAAAGCCCTTCAGGGTAGGGACACCACAAGTTCGGCCAAGTTTAGAGGGAAGTGTATGCCTGGTAGCTACCCTTGCCTTCTCACCTCGGCATGCTTCTAGAAAAAAGACTTGGCTTCCTCCAAGAGAGATTTTTTCTTTGTGGATCCTAAACTCGGATCCCTCTAGGCTAGCTAACAGAGAATTTTGCCTAATTCAGAGGTTGCTACATGCCCGGTAGCTACCTTTGCCTCCACCACATTGTACTTATGCAAAATTCTGTGTTACCTGCACAAGTTCTGGAAAAGCAGGACACCCGTATGGGGGATCTACCTGAAGTCTGGCCAAATTGGGAAGTACGTGCATGCCCAGTAGCTACCCGTTCCTCCTCCCAGGCATACTTGGTGAAAGTTTTGGGGCTCTTCCAGAGAGAGAGGGACTTGTGGATTCGGTCCGCAGACCCCTTCAGGCTACGTACCCGACAACATTGGCCAATTTTGGAGGGAGGTGCATGCCAAGAGGCTTCTCTTGCCTCTGGCTCATCTTGGTTGCCAAAACTTTGTGGCTACCTCCACATACAGATTTAGTTTGGGATCCTCTCCTCAGATCGCTTCAGGGGAGGTACCTGACAACTTTGGCCAGTTTTCGAGGGAGCTACCTGCCTGGGTACCTTCACTTCCCTTCGCTCATCTTGTTTTGCAAAACTTTTGGGCTAGCTCCAAATACACAACTGCTTGTCAATACCAGCTGAAGACCCCCCCGCGTTAAGTCCCTCACAAGTTTGGCTCTACTTTGGAGGTAGCTGCATGCCTGCTGGCTACCATTGCCTCCTCCAGGGAAGCTTCTGCAAATGTTTGGGATTCTGCCTGAGAAACATTTAGCTCTGGGTACCGGCTGCAAAGCCCTTCAGGGTAGGGACACCACAAGTTTGGCCAAGTTTAGAGGGAAGTGTATGCCTGGTAGCTACCCTTGCCTTCTCACCTCGGCATGCTTCTAGAAAAAAAGACTTGGCTTCCTCCAAGAGAGATTTTTTCTTTGTGGATCCTCAACTCGGATCCCTCTAGGCTAGCTAACAGAGAATTTTGCCTAATTCAGAGGTTGCTACATGCCCGGTAGCTACCTTTGCCTCCACCACATTGTACTTATGCAAAATTCTGTGTTACCTGCACAAGTTTTGGAAAAGCAGGACACCCGTATGGGGGATCTACCTGAAGTCTGGCCAAATTGGGAAGTACGTGCATGCCCAGTAGCTACCCGTTCCTCCTCCCAGGCATACTTGGTGAAAGTTTTGGGGCTCTTCCAGAGAGAGAGGGACTTGTGATTCGGTCCGCAGACCCCTTCAGGCTACGTACCCGACAACATTGGCCAATTTTGGAGGGAGGTGCATGCCAAGAGGCTTCTCTTGCCTCTGGCTCATCTTGGTTGCCAAAACTTTGTGGCTACCTCCACATACAGATTTAGTTTGGGATCCTCTCCTCAGATCGCTTCAGGGGAGGTACCTGACAACTTTGGCCAGTTTTCGAGGGAGCTACCTGCCTGGGTACCTTCACTTCCCTTCGCTCATCTTGTTTTGCAAAACTTCTGGGCTAGCTCCAAATACACAACTGCTTGTCAATACCAGCTGAAGACCCCCCCCGCGTTAAGTCCCTCACAATTTTGGCTCTACTGTGGAGGTAGCTGCATGCCTGCTGGCTACCATTGCCTCCTCCAGGGAAGCTTCTGCAAATGTTTGGGATTCTGCCTGAGAAACATTTAGCTCTGGGTACCGGCTGCAAAGCCCTTCAGGGTAGGGACACCACAAGTTCGGCCAAGTTTAGAGGGAAGTGTATGCCTGGTAGCTACCCTTGCCTTCTCACCTCGGCATGCTTCTAGAAAAAGACTTGGCTTCCTCCAAGAGAGATTTTTTCTTTGTGGATCCTAAACTCGGATCCCTCTAGGCTAGCTAACAGAGAATTTTGCCTAATTCAGAGGTTGCTACATGCCCGGTAGCTACCTTTGCCTCCACCACATTGTACTTATGCAAAATTCTGTGTTACCTGCACAAGTTCTGGAAAAGCAGGAAACCCGTATGGGGGATCTACCTGAAGTCTGGCCAAATTGGGAAGTACGTGCATGCCCAGTAGCTACCCGTTCCTCCTCCCAGGCATACTTGGTGAAAGTTTTGGGGCTCTTCCAGAGAGAGAGGGACTTGTGGATTCGGTCCGCAGACCCCTTCAGGCTACGTACCCGACAACATTGGCCAATTTTGGAGGGAGGTGCATGCCAAGAGGCTTCTCTTGCCTCTGGCTCATCTTGGTTGCCAAAACTTTGTGGCTACCTCCACATACAGATTTAGTTTGGGATCCTCTCCTCAGATCGCTTCAGGGGAGGTACCTGACAACTTTGGCCAGTTTTCGAGGGAGCTACCTGCCTGGGTACCTTCACTTCCCTTCGCTCATCTTGTTTTGCAAAACTTCTGGGCTAGCTCCAAATACACAACTGCTTGTCAATACCAGCTGAACACCCCTCCGCGTTAAGTTCCTCACAATTTTGGCTCTACTTTGGAGGTAGCTGCATGCCTGCTGGCTACCATTGCCTCCTCCAGGGAAGCTTCTGCAAATGTTTGGGATTCTGCCTGAGAAACATTTAGCTCTGGGTACCGGCTGCAAAGCCCTTCAGGGTAGGGACACCACAAGTTCGGCCAAGTTTAGAGGGAAGTGTATGCCTGGTAGCTACCCTTGCCTTCTCACCTCGGCATGCTTCTAGAAAAAAGACTTGGCTTCCTCCAAGAGAGATTTTTTCTTTGTGGATCCTAAACTCGGATCCCTCTAGGCTAGCTAACAGAGAATTTTGCCTAATTCAGAGGTTGCTACATGCCCGGTAGCTACCTTTGCCTCCACCACATTGTACTTATGCAAAATTCTGTGTTACCTGCACAAGTTCTGGAAAAGCAGGACACCCGTATGGGGGATCTACCTGAAGTCTGGCCAAATTGGGAAGTACGTGCATGCCCAGTAGCTACCCGTTCCTCCTCCCAGGCATACTTGGTGAAAGTTTTGGGGCTCTTCCAGAGAGAGAGGGACTTGTGGATTCGGTCCGCAGACCCCTTCAGGCTACGTACCCGACAACATTGGCCAATTTTGGAGGGAGGTGCATGCCAAGAGGCTTCTCTTGCCTCTGGCTCATCTTGGTTGCCAAAACTTTGTGGCTACCTCCACATACAGATTTAGTTTGGGATCCTCTCCTCAGATCGCTTCAGGGGAGGTACCTGACAACTTTGGCCAGTTTTCGAGGGAGCTACCTGCCTGGGTACCTTCACTTCCCTTCGCTCATCTTGTTTTGCAAAACTTCTGGGCTAGCTCCAAATACACAACTGCTTGTCAATACCAGCTGAAGACCCCCCCGCGTTAAGTCCCTCACAATTTTGGCTCTACTTTGGAGGTAGCTGCATGCCTGCTGGCTACCATTGCCTCCTCCAGGGAAGCTTCTGCAAATGTTTGGGATTCTGCCTGAGAAACATTTAGCTCTGGGTACCGGCTGCAAAGCCCTTCAGGGTAGGGACACCACAAGTTCGGCCAAGTTTAGAGGGAAGTGTATGCCTGGTAGCTACCCTTGCCTTCTCACCTCGGCATGCTTCTAGAAAAAAGACTTGGCTTCCTCCAAGAGAGATTTTTTCTTTGTGGATCCTAAACTCGGATCCCTCTAGGCTAGCTAACAGAGAATTTTGCCTAATTCAGAGGTTGCTACATGCCCGGTAGCTACCTTTGCCTCCACTACATTGTACTTATGCAAAATTCTTTGTTACCTGCACAAGTTCTGGAAAAGCAGGACACCCGGATGGGGGATCTACCTGAAGTCTGGCCAAATTGGGAAGTACGTGCATGCCCAGTAGCTACCCGTTCCTCCTCCCAGGCATACTTGGTGAAAGTTTTGGGGCTCTTCCAGAGAGAGAGGGACTTGTGGATTCGGTCCGCAGACCCCTTCAGGCTACGTACCCGACAACATTGGCTAATTTTGGAGGGAGGTGCATGCCAAGAGGCTTCTCTTGCCTCTGGCTCATCTTGGTTGCCAAAACTTTGTGGCTACCTCCACATACAGATTTAGTTTGGGATCCTCTCCTCAGATCGCTTCAGGGGAGGTACCTGACAACTTTGGCCAGTTTTCGAGGGAGCTACCTGCCTGGGTACCTTCACTTCCCTTCGCTCATCTTGTTTTGCAAAACTTCTGGGCTAGCTCCAAATACACAACTGCTTGTCAATACCAGCTGAAGACCCCTCCGCGTTAAGTTCCTCACAATTTTGGCTCTACTTTGGAGGTAGCTGCATGCCTGCTGGCTACCATTGCCTCCTCCAGGGAAGCTTCTGCAAATGTTTGGGATTCTGCCTGAGAAACATTTAGCTCTGGGTACCGGCTGCAAAGCCCTTCAGGGTAGGGACACCACAAGTTCGGCCAAGTTTAGAGGGAAGTGTATGCCTGGTAGCTACCCTTGCCTTCTCACCTCGGCATGCTTCTAGAAAAAAGACTTGGCTTCCTCCAAGAGAGATTTTTTCTTTGTGGATCCTAAACTCGGATCCCTCTAGGCTAGCTAACAGAGAATTTTGCCTAATTCAGAGGTTGCTACATGCCCGGTAGCTACCTTTGCCTCCACCACATTGTACTTATGCAAAATTCTGTGTTACCTGCACAAGTTCTGGAAAAGCAGGACACCCGTATGGGGGATCTACCTGAAGTCTGGCCAAATTGGGAAGTACGTGCATGCCCAGTAGCTACCCGTTCCTCCTCCCAGGCATACTTGGTGAAAGTTTTGGGGCTCTTCCAGAGAGAGAGGGACTTGTGGATTCGGTCCGCAGACCCCTTCAGGCTACGTACCCGACAACATTGGCCAATTTTGGAGGGAGGTGCATGCCAAGAGGCTTCTCTTGCCTCTGGCTCATCTTGGTTGCCAAAACTTTGTGGCTACCTCCACATACAGATTTAGTTTGGGATCCTCTCCTCAGATCGCTTCAGGGGAGGTACCTGACAACTTTGGCCAGTTTTCGAGGGAGCTACCTGCCTGGGTACCTTCACTTCCCTTCGCTCATCTTGTTTTGCAAAACTTTTGGGCTAGCTCCAAATACACAACTGCTTGTCAATACCAGCTGAAGACCCCCCCGCGTTAAGTCCCTCACTATTTTGGCTCTACTTTGGAGGTAGCTGCATGCCTGCTGGCTACCATTGCCTCCTCCAGGGAAGCTTCTGCAAATGTTTGGGATTCTGCCTGAGAAACATTTAGCTCTGGGTACCGGATGCAAAGCCCTTCAGGGTAGGGACACCACAAGTTCGGCCAAGTTTAGAGGGAAGTGTATGCCTGGTAGCTACCCTTGCCTTCTCACCTCGGCATGCTTCTAGAAAAAAGACTTGGCTTCCTCCAAGAGAGATTTTTTCTTTGTGGATCCTAAACTCGGATCCCTCTAGGCTAGCTAACAGAGAATTTTGCCTAATTCAGAGGTTGCTACATGCCCGGTAGCTACCTTTGCCTCCACCACATTGTACTTATGCAAAATTCTGTGTTGCCTGCACAAGTTCTGGAAAAGCAGGACACCCGTATGGGGGATCTACCTGAAGTCTGGCCAAATTGGGAAGTACGTGCATGCCCAGTAGCTACCCGTTCCTCCTCCCAGGCATACTTGGTGAAAGTTTTGGGGCTCTTCCAGAGAGAGAGGGACTTGTGGATTCGGTCCGCAGACCCCTTCAGGCTACGTACCCGACAACATTGGCCAATTTTGGAGGGAGGTGCATGCCAAGAGGCTTCTCTTGCCTCTGGCTCATCTTGGTTGCCAAAACTTTGTGGCTACCTCCACATACAGATTTAGTTTGGGATCCTCTCCTCAGATCGCTTCAGGGGAGGTACCTGACAACTTTGGCCAGTTTTCGAGGGAGCTACCTGCCTGGGTACCTTCACTTCCCTTCGCTCATCTTGTTTTGCAAAACTTCTGGGCTAGCTCCAAATACACAACTGCTTGTCAATACCAGCTGAAGACCCCTCCGCGTTAAGTTCCTCACAATTTTGGCTCTACTTTGGAGGTAGCTGCATGCCTGCTGGCTACCATTGCCTCCTCCAGGGAAGCTTCTGCAAATGTTTGGGATTCTGCCTGAGAAACATTTAGCTCTGGGTACCGGCTGCAAAGCCCTTCAGGGTAGGGACACCACAAGTTCGGCCAAGTTTAGAGGGAAGTGTATGCCTGGTAGCTACCCTTGCCTTCTCACCTCGGCATGCTTCTAGAAAAAAGACTTGGCTTCCTCCAAGAGAGATTTTTTCTTTGTGGATCCTAAACTCGGATCCCTCTAGGCTAGCTAACAGAGAATTTTGCCTAATTCAGAGGTTGCTACATGCCCGGTAGCTACCTTTGCCTCCACTACATTGTACTTATGCAAAATTCTTTGTTACCTGCACAAGTTCTGGAAAAGCAGGACACCCGGATGGGGGATCTACCTGAAGTCTGGCCAAATTGGGAAGTACGTGCATGCCCAGTAGCTACCCGTTCCTCCTCCCAGGCATACTTGGTGAAAGTTTTGGGGCTCTTCCAGAGAGAGAGGGACTTGTGGATTCGGTCCGCAGACCCCTTCAGGCTACGTACCCGACAACATTGGCTAATTTTGGAGGGAGGTGCATGCCAAGAGGCTTCTCTTGCCTCTGGCTCATCTTGGTTGCCAAAACTTTGTGGCTACCTCCACATACAGATTTAGTTTGGGATCCTCTCCTCAGATCGCTTCAGGGGAGGTACCTGACAACTTTGGCCAGTTTTCGAGGGAGCTACCTGCCTGGGTACCTTCACTTCCCTTCGCTCATCTTGTTTTGCAAAACTTCTGGGCTAGCTCCAAATACACAACTGCTTGTCAATACCAGCTGAAGACCCCTCCGCGTTAAGTTCCTCACAATTTTGGCTCTACTTTGGAGGTAGCTGCATGCCTGCTGGCTACCATTGCCTCCTCCAGGGAAGCTTCTGCAAATGTTTGGGATTCTGCCTGAGAAACATTTAGCTCTGGGTACCGTCTGCAAAGCCCTTCAGGGTAGGGACACCACAAGTTCGGCCAAGTTTAGAGGGAAGTGTATGCCTGGTAGCTACCCTTGCCTTCTCACCTCGGCATGCTTCTAGAAAAAAGACTTGGCTTCCTCCAAGAGAGATTTTTTCTTTGTGGATCCTAAACTCGGATCCCTCTAGGCTAGCTAACAGAGAATTTTGCCTAATTCAGAGGTTGCTACATGCCCGGTAGCTACCTTTGCCTCCACCACATTGTACTTATGCAAAATTCTGTGTTACCTGCACAAGTTCTGGAAAAGCAGGACACCCGTATGGGGGATCTACCTGAAGTCTGGCCAAATTGGGAAGTACGTGCATGCCCAGTAGCTACCCGTTCCTCCTCCCAGGCATACTTGGTGAAAGTTTTGGGGCTCTTCCAGAGAGAGAGGGACTTGTGGATTCGGTCCGCAGACCCCTTCAGGCTACGTACCCGACAACATTGGCCAATTTTGGAGGGAGGTGCATGCCAAGAGGCTTCTCTTGCCTCTGGCTCATCTTGGTTGCCAAAACTTTGTGGCTACCTCCACATACAGATTTAGTTTGGGATCCTCTCCTCAGATCGCTTCAGGGGAGGTACCTGACAACTTTGGCCAGTTTTCGAGGGAGCTACCTGCCTGGGTACCTTCACTTCCCTTCGCTCATCTTGTTTTGCAAAACTTCTGGGCTAGCTCCAAATACACAACTGCTTGTCAATACCAGCTGAAGACCCCTCCGCGTTAAGTTCCTCACAATTTTGGCTCTACTTTGGAGGTAGCTGCATGCCTGCTGGCTACCATTGCCTCCTCCAGGGAAGCTTCTGCAAATGTTTGGGATTCTGCCTGAGAAACATTTAGCTCTGGGTACCGGCTGCAAAGCCCTTCAGGGTAGGGACACCACAAGTTCGGCCAAGTTTAGAGGGAAGTGTATGCCTGGTAGCTACCCTTGCCTTCTCACCTCGGCATGCTTCTAGAAAAAAGACTTGGCTTCCTCCAAGAGAGATTTTTTCTTTGTGGATCCTAAACTCGGATCCCTCTAGGCTAGCTAACAGAGAATTTTGCCTAATTCAGAGGTTGCTACATGCCCGGTAGCTACCTTTGCCTCCACCACATTGTACTTATGCAAAATTCTGTGTTACCTGCACAAGTTCTGGAAAAGCAGGACACCCGTATGGGGGATCTACCTGAAGTCTGGCCAAATTGGGAAGTACGTGCATGCCCAGTAGCTACCCGTTCCTCCTCCCAGGCATACTTGGTGAAAGTTTTGGGGCTCTTCCAGAGAGAGAGGGACTTGTGGATTCGGTCCGCAGACCCCTTCAGGCTACGTACCCGACAACATTGGCCAATTTTGGAGGGAGGTGCATGCCAAGAGGCTTCTCTTGCCTCTGGCTCATCTTGGTTGCCAAAACTTTGTGGCTACCTCCACATACAGATTTAGTTTGGGATCCTCTCCTCAGATCGCTTCAGGGGAGGTACCTGACAACTTTGGCCAGTTTTCGAGGGAGCTACCTGCCTGGGTACCTTCACTTCCCTTCGCTCATCTTGTTTTGCAAAACTTTTGGGCTAGCTCCAAATACACAACTGCTTGTCAATACCAGCTGAAGACCCCCCCGCGTTAAGTCCCTCACAATTTTGGCTCTACTTTGGAGGTAGCTGCATGCCTGCTGGCTACCATTGCCTCCTCCAGGGAAGCTTCTGCAAATGTTTGGGATTCTGCCTGAGAAACATTTAGCTCTGGGTACCGGCTGCAAAGCCCTTCAGGGTAGGGACACCACAAGTTCGGCCAAGTTTAGAGGGAAGTGTATGCCTGGTAGCTACCCTTGCCTTCTCACCTCGGCATGCTTCTAGAAAAAAGACTTGGCTTCCTCCAAGAGAGATTTTTTCTTTGTGGATCCTAAACTCGGATCCCTCTAGGCTAGCTAACAGAGAATTTTGCCTAATTCAGAGGTTGCTACATGCCCGGTAGCTACCTTTGCCTCCACCACATTGTACTTATGCAAAATTCTGTGTTACCTGCACAAGTTCTGGAAAAGCAGGACACCCGTATGGGGGATCTACCTGAAGTCTGGCCAAATTGGGAAGTACGTGCATGCCCAGTAGCTACCCGTTCCTCCTCCCAGGCATACTTGGTGAAAGTTTTGGGGCTCTTCCAGAGAGAGAGGGACTTGTGGATTCGGTCCGCAGACCCCTTCAGGCTACGTACCCGACAACATTGGCCAATTTTGGAGGGAGGTGCATGCCAAGAGGCTTCTCTTGCCTCTGGCTCATCTTGGTTGCCAAAACTTTGTGGCTACCTCCACATACAGATTTAGTTTGGGATCCTCTCCTCAGATCGCTTCAGGGGAGGTACCTGACAACTTTGGCCAGTTTTCGAGGGAGCTACCTGCCTGGGTACCTTCACTTCCCTTCGCTCATCTTGTTTTGCAAAACTTCTGGGCTAGCTCCAAATACACAACTGCTTGTCAATACCAGCTGAAGACCCCTCCGCGTTAAGTTCCTCACAATTTTGGCTCTACTTTGGAGGTAGCTGCATGCCTGCTGGCTACCATTGCCTCCTCCAGGGAAGCTTCTGCAAATGTTTGGGATTCTGCCTGAGAAACATTTAGCTCTGGGTACCGGCTGCAAAGCCCTTCAGGGTAGGGACACCACAAGTTCGGCCAAGTTTAGAGGGAAGTGTATGCCTGGTAGCTACCCTTGCCTTCTCACCTCGGCATGCTTCTAGAAAAAAGACTTGGCTTCCTCCAAGAGAGATTTTTTCTTTGTGGATCCTAAACTCGGATCCCTCTAGGCTAGCTAACAGAGAATTTTGCCTAATTCAGAGGTTGCTACATGCCCGGTAGCTACCTTTGCCTCCACTACATTGTACTTATGCAAAATTCTTTGTTACCTGCACAAGTTCTGGAAAAGCAGGACACCCGGATGGGGGATCTACCTGAAGTCTGGCCAAATTGGGAAGTACGTGCATGCCCAGTAGCTACCCGTTCCTCCTCCCAGGCATACTTGGTGAAAGTTTTGGGGCTCTTCCAGAGAGAGAGGGACTTGTGGATTCGGTCCGCAGACCCCTTCAGGCTACGTACCCGACAACATTGGCTAATTTTGGAGGGAGGTGCATGCCAAGAGGCTTCTCTTGCCTCTGGCTCATCTTGGTTGCCAAAACTTTGTGGCTACCTCCACATACAGATTTAGTTTGGGATCCTCTCCTCAGATCGCTTCAGGGGAGGTACCTGACAACTTTGGCCAGTTTTCGAGGGAGCTACCTGCCTGGGTACCTTCACTTCCCTTCGCTCATCTTGTTTTGCAAAACTTCTGGGCTAGCTCCAAATACACAACTGCTTGTCAATACCAGCTGAAGACCCCTCCGCGTTAAGTTCCTCACAATTTTGGCTCTACTTTGGAGGTAGCTGCATGCCTGCTGGCTACCATTGCCTCCTCCAGGGAAGCTTCTGCAAATGTTTGGGATTCTGCCTGAGAAACATTTAGCTCTGGGTACCGGCTGCAAAGCCCTTCAGGGTAGGGACACCACAAGTTCGGCCAAGTTTAGAGGGAAGTGTATGCCTGGTAGCTACCCTTGCCTTCTCACCTCGGCATGCTTCTAGAAAAAAGACTTGGCTTCCTCCAAGAGAGATTTTTTCTTTGTGGATCCTAAACTCGGATCCCTCTAGGCTAGCTAACAGAGAATTTTGCCTAATTCAGAGGTTGCTACATGCCCGGTAGCTACCTTTGCCTCCACCACATTGTACTTATGCAAAATTCTGTGTTACCTGCACAAGTTCTGGAAAAGCAGGACACCCGTATGGGGGATCTACCTGAAGTCTGGCCAAATTGGGAAGTACGTGCATGCCCAGTAGCTACCCGTTCCTCCTCCCAGGCATACTTGGTGAAAGTTTTGGGGCTCTTCCAGAGAGAGAGGGACTTGTGGATTCGGTCCGCAGACCCCTTCAGGCTACGTACCCGACAACATTGGCCAATTTTGGAGGGAGGTGCATGCCAAGAGGCTTCTCTTGCCTCTGGCTCATCTTGGTTGCCAAAACTTTGTGGCTACCTCCACATACAGATTTAGTTTGGGATCCTCTCCTCAGATCGCTTCAGGGGAGGTACCTGACAACTTTGGCCAGTTTTCGAGGGAGCTACCTGCCTGGGTACCTTCACTTCCCTTCGCTCATCTTGTTTTGCAAAACTTCTGGGCTAGCTCCAAATACACAACTGCTTGTCAATACCAGCTGAAGACCCCTCCGCGTTAAGTTCCTCACAATTTTGGCTCTACTTTGGAGGTAGCTGCATGCCTGCTGGCTACCATTGCCTCCTCCAGGGAAGCTTCTGCAAATGTTTGGGATTCTGCCTGAGAAACATTTAGCTCTGGGTACCGGCTGCAAAGCCCTTCAGGGTAGGGACACCACAAGTTCGGCCAAGTTTAGAGGGAAGTGTATGCCTGGTAGCTACCCTTGCCTTCTCACCTCGGCATGCTTCTAGAAAAAAGACTTGGCTTCCTCCAAGAGAGATTTTTTCTTTGTGGATCCTAAACTCGGATCCCTCTAGGCTAGCTAACAGAGAATTTTGCCTAATTCAGAGGTTGCTACATGCCCGGTAGCTACCTTTGCCTCCACTACATTGTACTTATGCAAAATTCTTTGTTACCTGCACAAGTTCTGGAAAAGCAGGACACCCGTATGGGGGATCTACCTGAAGTCTGGCCAAATTGGGAAGTACGTGCATGCCCAGTAGCTACCCGTTCCTCCTCCCAGGCATACTTGGTGAAAGTTTTGGGGCTCTTCCAGAGAGAGAGGGACTTGTGGATTCGGTCCGCAGACCCCTTCAGGCTACGTACCCGACAACATTGGCTAATTTTGGAGGGAGGTGCATGCCAAGAGGCTTCTCTTGCCTCTGGCTCATCTTGGTTGCCAAAACTTTGTGGCTACCTCCACATACAGATTTAGTTTGGGATCCTCTCCTCAGATCGCTTCAGGGGAGGTACCTGACAACTTTGGCCAGTTTTCGAGGGAGCTACCTGCCTGGGTACCTTCACTTCCCTTCGCTCATCTTGTTTTGCAAAACTTCTGGGCTAGCTCCAAATACACAACTGCTTGTCAATACCAGCTGAAGACCCCTCCGCGTTAAGTTCCTCACAATTTTGGCTCTACTTTGGAGGTAGCTGCATGCCTGCTGGCTACCATTGCCTCCTCCAGGGAAGCTTCTGCAAATGTTTGGGATTCTGCCTGAGAAACATTTAGCTCTGGGTACCGGCTGCAAAGCCCTTCAGGGTAGGGACACCACA
Source organism: Anser anser (assembly GCF_964211835.1). NCBI lineage: Eukaryota > Metazoa > Chordata > Aves > Anseriformes > Anatidae > Anser > Anser anser. Next base: position 14,282,847 of record NC_139739.1, read on the forward strand.
AGTTCGGCCAAGTTTAGAGGGAAGTGTATGCCTGGTAGCTACCCTTGCCTTCTCACCTCGGCATGCTTCTAGAAAAAAGACTTGGCTTCCTCCAAGAGAGATTTTTTCTTTGTGGATCCTAAACTCGGATCCCTCTAGGCTAGCTAACAGAGAATTTTGCCTAATTCAGAGGTTGCTACATGCCCGGTAGCTACCTTTGCCTCCACCACATTGTACTTATGCAAAATTCTGTGTTACCTGCACAAGTTCTGGAAAAGCAGGACACCCGTATGGGGGATCTACCTGAAGTCTGGCCAAATTGGGAAGTACGTGCATGCCCAGTAGCTACCCGTTCCTCCTCCCAGGCATACTTGGTGAAAGTTTTGGGGCTCTTCCAGAGAGAGAGGGACTTGTGGATTCGGTCCGCAGACCCCTTCAGGCTACGTACCCGACAACATTGGCCAATTTTGGAGGGACGTGCATGCCAAGAGGCTTCTCTTGCCTCTGGCTCATCTTGGTTGCCAAAACTTTGTGGCTACCTCCACATACAGATTTAGTTTGGGATCCTCTCCTCAGATCGCTTCAGGGGAGGTACCTGACAACTTTGGCCAGTTTTCGAGGGAGCTACCTGCCTGGGTACCTTCACTTCCCTTCGCTCATCTTGTTTTGCAAAACTTCTGGGCTAGCTCCAAATACACAACTGCTTGTCAATACCAGCTGAAGACCCCTCCGCGTTAAGTTCCTCACAATTGTGGCTCTACTTTGGAGGTAGCTGCATGCCTGCTGGCTACCATTGCCTCCTCCAGGGAAGCTTCTGCAAATGTTTGGGATTCTGCCTGAGAAACATTTAGCTCTGGGTACCGTCTGCAAAGCCCTTCAGGGTAGGGACACCACAAGTTCGGCCAAGTTTAGAGGGAAGTGTATGCCTGGTAGCTACCCTTGCCTTCTCACCTCGGCATGCTTCTAGAAAAAAGACTTGGCTTCCTCCAAGAGAGATTTTTTCTTTGTGGATCCTAAACTCGGATCCCTCTAGGCTAGCTAACAGAGAATTTTGCCTAATTCAGAGGTTGCTACATGCCCGGTAGCTACCTTTGCCTCCACCACATTGTACTTATGCAAAATTCTGTGTTACCTGCACAAGTTCTGGAAAAGCAGGACACCCGTATGGGGGATCTACCTGAAGTCTGGCCAAATTGGGAAGTACGTGCATGCCCAGTAGCTACCCGTTCCTCCTCCCAGGCATACTTGGTGAAAGTTTTGGGGCTCTTCCAGAGAGAGAGGGACTTGTGGATTCGGTCCGCAGACCCCTTCAGGCTACGTACCCGACAACATTGGCCAATTTTGGAGGGAGGTGCATGCCAAGAGGCTTCTCTTGCCTCTGGCTCATCTTGGTTGCCAAAACTTTGTGGCTACCTCCACATACAGATTTAGTTTGGGATCCTCTCCTCAGATCGCTTCAGGGGAGGTACCTGACAACTTTGGCCAGTTTTCGAGGGAGCTACCTGCCTGGGTACCTTCACTTCCCTTCGCTCATCTTGTTTTGCAAAACTTTTGGGCTAGCTCCAAATACACAACTGCTTGTCAATACCAGCTGAAGACCCCCCCGCGTTAAGTCCCTCACAATTTTGGCTCTACTTTGGAGGTAGCTGCATGCCTGCTGGCTACCATTGCCTCCTCCAGGGAAGCTTCTGCAAATGTTTGGGATTCTGCCTGAGAAACATTTAGCTCTGGGTACCGGCTGCAAAGCCCTTCAGGGTAGGGACACCACAAGTTCGGCCAAGTTTAGAGGGAAGTGTATGCCTGGTAGCTACCCTTGCCTTCTCACCTCGGCATGCTTCTAGAAAAAAGACTTGGCTTCCTCCAAGAGAGATTTTTTCTTTGTGGATCCTAAACTCGGATCCCTCTAGGCTAGCTAACAGAGAATTTTGCCTAATTCAGAGGTTGCTACATGCCCGGTAGCTACCTTTGCCTCCACCACATTGTACTTATGCAAAATTCTGTGTTACCTGCACAAGTTCTGGAAAAGCAGGACACCCGTATGGGGGATCTACCTGAAGTCTGGCCAAATTGGGAAGTACGTGCATGCCCAGTAGCTACCCGTTCCTCCTCCCAGGCATACTTGGTGAAAGTTTTGGGGCTCTTCCAGAGAGAGAGGGACTTGTGGATTCGGTCCGCAGACCCCTTCAGGCTACGTACCCGACAACATTGGCCAATTTTGGAGGGAGGTGCATGCCAAGAGGCTTCTCTTGCCTCTGGCTCATCTTGGTTGCCAAAACTTTGTGGCTACCTCCACATACAGATTTAGTTTGGGATCCTCTCCTCAGATCGCTTCAGGGGAGGTACCTGACAACTTTGGCCAGTTTTCGAGGGAGCTACCTGCCTGGGTACCTTCACTTCCCTTCGCTCATCTTGTTTTGCAAAACTTCTGGGCTAGCTCCAAATACACAACTGCTTGTCAATACCAGCTGAAGACCCCTCCGCGTTAAGTCCCTCACTATTTTGGCTCTACTTTGGAGGTAGCTGCATGCCTGCTGGCTACCATTGCCTCCTCCAGGGAAGCTTCTGCAAATGTTTGGGATTCTGCCTGAGAAACATTTAGCTCTGGGTACCGGCTGCAAAGCCCTTCAGGGTAGGGACACCACAAGTTCGGCCAAGTTTAGAGGGAAGTGTATGCCTGGTAGCTACCCTTGCCTTCTCACCTCGGCATGCTTCTAGAAAAAAGACTTGGCTTCCTCCAAGAGAGATTTTTTCTTTGTGGATCCTAAACTCGGATCCCTCTAGGCTAGCTAACAGAGAATTTTGCCTAATTCAGAGGTTGCTACATGCCCGGTAGCTACCTTTGCCTCCACCACATTGTACTTATGCAAAATTCTGTGTTACCTGCACAAGTTCTGGAAAAGCAGGACACCCGTATGGGGGATCTACCTGAAGTCTGGCCAAATTGGGAAGTACGTGCATGCCCAGTAGCTACCCGTTCCTCCTCCCAGGCATACTTGGTGAAAGTTTTGGGGCTCTTCCAGAGAGAGAGGGACTTGTGGATTCGGTCCGCAGACCCCTTCAGGCTACGTACCCGACAACATTGGCCAATTTTGGAGGGAGGTGCATGCCAAGAGGCTTCTCTTGCCTCTGGCTCATCTTGGTTGCCAAAACTTTGTGGCTACCTCCACATACAGATTTAGTTTGGGATCCTCTCCTCAGATCGCTTCAGGGGAGGTACCTGACAACTTTGGCCAGTTTTCGAGGGAGCTACCTGCCTGGGTACCTTCACTTCCCTTCGCTCATCTTGTTTTGCAAAACTTCTGGGCTAGCTCCAAATACACAACTGCTTGTCAATACCAGCTGAAGACCCCCCCGCGTTAAGTCCCTCACTATTTTGGCTCTACTTTGGAGGTAGCTGCATGCCTGCTGGCTACCATTGCCTCCTCCAGGGAAGCTTCTGCAAATGTTTGGGATTCTGCCTGAGAAACATTTAGCTCTGGGTACCGGATGCAAAGCCCTTCAGGGTAGGGACACCACAAGTTCGGCCAAGTTTAGAGGGAAGTGTATGCCTGGTAGCTACCCTTGCCTTCTCACCTCGGCATGCTTCTAGAAAAAAGACTTGGCTTCCTCCAAGAGAGATTTTTTCTTTGTGGATCCTAAACTCGGATCCCTCTAGGCTAGCTAACAGAGAATTTTGCCTAATTCAGAGGTTGCTACATGCCCGGTAGCTACCTTTGCCTCCACCACATTGTACTTATGCAAAATTCTGTGTTACCTGCACAAGTTCTGGAAAAGCAGGACACCCGTATGGGGGATCTACCTGAAGTCTGGCCAAATTGGGAAGTACGTGCATGCCCAGTAGCTACCCGTTCCTCCTCCCAGGCATACTTGGTGAAAGTTTTGGGGCTCTTCCAGAGAGAGAGGGACTTGTGGATTCGGTCCGCAGACCCCTTCAGGCTACGTACCCGACAACATTGGCCAATTTTGGAGGGACGTGCATGCCAAGAGGCTTCTCTTGCCTCTGGCTCATCTTGGTTGCCAAAACTTTGTGGCTACCTCCACATACAGATTTAGTTTGGGATCCTCTCCTCAGATCGCTTCAGGGGAGGTACCTGACAACTTTGGCCAGTTTTCGAGGGAGCTACCTGCCTGGGTACCTTCACTTCCCTTCGCTCATCTTGTTTTGCAAAACTTCTGGGCTAGCTCCAAATACACAACTGCTTGTCAATACCAGCTGAAGACCCCTCCGCGTTAAGTCCCTCACAAGTTTGGCTCTACTTTGGAGGTAGCTGCATGCCTGCTGGCTACCATTGCCTCCTCCAGGGAAGCTTCTGCAAATGTTTGGGATTCTGCCTGAGAAACATTTAGCTCTGGGTACCGGCTGCAAAGCCCTTCAGGGTAGGGACACCACAAGTTCGGCCAAGTTTAGAGGGAAGTGTATGCCTGGTAGCTACCCTTGCCTTCTCACCTCGGCATGCTTCTAGAAAAAAGACTTGGCTTCCTCCAAGAGAGATTTTTTCTTTGTGGATCCTAGACTCGGATCCCTCTAGGCTAGCTAACAGAGAATTTTGCCTAATTCAGAGGTTGCTACATGCCCGGTAGCTACCTTTGCCTCCACCACATTGTACTTATGCAAAATTCTGTGTTACCTGCACAAGTTCTGGAAAAGCAGGACACTCGTATGGGGGATCTACCTGAAGTCTGGCCAAATTGGGAAGTACGTGCATGCCCAGTAGCTACCCGTTCCTCCTCCCAGGCATACTTGGTGAAAGTTTTGGGGCTCTTCCAGAGAGAGAGGGACTTGTGGATTCGGTCCGCAGACCCCTTCAGGCTACGTACCCGACAACATTGGCCAATTTTGGAGGGAGGTGCATGCCAAGAGGCTTCTCTTGCCTCTGGCTCATCTTGGTTGCCAAAACTTTGTGGCTACCTCCACATACAGATTTAGTTTGGGATCCTCTCCTCAGATCGCTTCCGGGGAGGTACCTGACAACTTTGGCCAGTTTTTGAGGGAGCTACCTGCCTGGGTACCTTCACTTCCCTTCGCTCATCTTGTTTTGCAAAAGTTTTGGGTTAGCTCCAAATACACAACTGCTTGTCAATACCAGCTGAAGACCCCCCCGCGTTAAGTCCCTCACAATTTTGGCTCTACTTTGGAGGTAGCTGCATGCCTGCTGGCTACCATTGCCTCCTCCAGGGAAGCTTCTGCAAATGTTTGGGATTCTGCCTGAGAAACATTTAGCTCTGGGTACCGGCTGCAAAGCCCTTCAGGGTAGGGACACCACAAGTTCGGCCAAGTTTAGAGGGAAGTGTATGCCTGGTAGCTACCCTTGCCTTCTCACCTCGGCATGCTTCTAGAAAAAAGACTTGGCTTCCTCCAAGAGAGATTTTTTCTTTGTGGATCCTAAACTCGGATCCCTCTAGGCTAGCTAACAGAGAATTTTGCCTAATTCAGAGGTTGCTACATGCCCGGTAGCTACCTTTGCCTCCACCACATTGTACTTATGCAAAATTCTGTGTTACCTGCACAAGTTCTGGAAAAGCAGGACACCCGTATGGGGGATCTACCTGAAGTCTGGCCAAATTGGGAAGTACGCGCATGCCCAGTAGCTACCCGTTCCTCCTCCCAGGCATACTTGGTGAAAGTTTTGGGGCTCTTCCAGAGAGAGAGGGACTTGTGGATTCGGTCCGCAGACCCCTTCAGGCTACGTACCCGACAACATTGGCTAATTTTGGAGGGAGGTGCATGCCAAGAGGCTTCTCTTGCCTCTGGCTCATCTTGGTTGCCAAAACTTTGTGGCTACCTCCACATACAGATTTAGTTTGGGATCCTCTCCTCAGATCGCTTCAGGGGAGGTACCTGACAACTTTGGCCAGTTTTCGAGGGAGCTACCTGCCTGGGTACCTTCACTTCCCTTCGCTCATCTTGTTTTGCAAAACTTCTGGGCTAGCTCCAAATACACAACTGCTTGTCAATACCAGCTGAACACCCCTCCGCGTTAAGTTCCTCACAATTTTGGCTCTACTTTGGAGGTAGCTGCATGCCTGCTGGCTACCATTGCCTCCTCCAGGGAAGCTTCTGCAAATGTTTGGGATTCTGCCTGAGAAACATTTAGCTCTGGGTACCGGCTGCAAAGCCCTTCAGGGTAGGGACACCACAAGTTCGGCCAAGTTTAGAGGGAAGTGTATGCCTGGTAGCTACCCTTGCCTTCTCACCTCGGCATGCTTCTAGAAAAAAGACTTGGCTTCCTCCAAGAGAGATTTTTTTCTTTGTGGATCCTAAACTCGGATCCCTCTAGGCTAGCTAACAGAGAATTTTGCCTAATTCAGAGGTTGCTACATGCCCGGTAGCTACCTTTGCCTCCACCACATTGTACTTATGCAAAATTCTGTGTTACCTGCACAAGTTCTGGAAAAGCAGGACACCCGTATGGGGGATCTACCTGAAGTCTGGCCAAATTGGGAAGTACGTGCATGCCCAGTAGCTACCCGTTCCTCCTCCCAGGCATACTTGGTGAAAGTTTTGGGGCTCTTCCAGAGAGAGAGGGACTTGTGGATTCGGTCCGCAGACCCCTTCAGGCTACGTACCCGACAACATTGGCCAATTTTGGAGGGACGTGCATGCCAAGAGGCTTCTCTTGCCTCTGGCTCATCTTGGTTGCCAAAACTTTGTGGCTACCTCCACATACAGATTTAGTTTGGGATCCTCTCCTCAGATCGCTTCAGGGGAGGTACCTGACAACTTTGGCCAGTTTTCGAGGGAGCTACCTGCCTGGGTACCTTCACTTCCCTTCGCTCATCTTGTTTTGCAAAACTTCTGGGCTAGCTCCAAATACACAACTGCTTGTCAATACCAGCTGAAGACCCCTCCGCGTTAAGTCCCTCACAATTTTGGCTCTACTTTGGAGGTAGCTGCATGCCTGCTGGCTACCATTGCCTCCTCCAGGGAAGCTTCTGCAAATGTTTGGGATTCTGCCTGAGAAACATTTAGCTCTGGGTACCGGCTGCAAAGCCCTTCAGGGTAGGGACACCACAAGTTCGGCCAAGTTTAGAGGGAAGTGTATGCCTGGTAGCTACCCTTGCCTTCTCACCTCGGCATGCTTCTAGAAAAAAGACTTGGCTTCCTCCAAGAGAGATTTTTTCTTTGTGGATCCTAAACTCGGATCCCTCTAGGCTAGCTAACAGAGAATTTTGCCTAATTCAGAGGTTGCTACATGCCCGGTAGCTACCTTTGCCTCCACCACATTGTACTTATGCAAAATTCTGTGTTACCTGCACAAGTTCTGGAAAAGCAGGACACTCGTATGGGGGATCTACCTGAAGTCTGGCCAAATTGGGAAGTACGTGCATGCCCAGTAGCTACCCGTTCCTCCTCCCAGGCATACTTGGTGAAAGTTTTGGGGCTCTTCCAGAGAGAGAGGGACTTGTGGATTCGGTCCGCAGACCCCTTCAGGCTACGTACCCGACAACATTGGCCAATTTTGGAGGGAGGTGCATGCCAAGAGGCTTCTCTTGCCTCTGGCTCATCTTGGTTGCCAAAACTTTGTGGCTACCTCCACATACAGATTTAGTTTGGGATCCTCTCCTCAGATCGCTTCAGGGGAGGTACCTGACAACTTTGGCCAGTTTTTGAGGGAGCTACCTGCCTGGGTACCTTCACTTCCCTTCGCTCATCTTGTTTTGCAAAAGTTTTGGGTTAGCTCCAAATACACAACTGCTTGTCAATACCAGCTGAAGACCCCCCCGCGTTAAGTCCCTCACTATTTTGGCTCTACTTTGGAGGTAGCTGCATGCCTGCTGGCTACCATTGCCTCCTCCAGGGAAGCTTCTGCAAATGTTTGGGATTCTGCCTGAGAAACATTTAGCTCTGGGTACCCGCTGCAAAGCCCTTCAGGGTAGGGACACCACAAGTTCGGCCAAGTTTAGAGGGAAGTGTATGCCTGGTAGCTACCCTTGCCTTCTCACCTCGGCATGCTTCTAGAAAAAAGACTTGGCTTCCTCCAAGAGAGATTTTTTCTTTGTGGATCCTAAACTCGGATCCCTCTAGGCTAGCTAACAGAGAATTTTGCCTAATTCAGAGGTTGCTACATGCCCGGTAGCTACCTTTGCCTCCACTACATTGTACTTATGCAAAATTCTTTGTTACCTGCACAAGTTCTGGAAAAGCAGGACACCCGTATGGGGGATCTACCTGAAGTCTGGCCAAATTGGGAAGTACGTGCATGCCCAGTAGCTACCCGTTCCTCCTCCCAGGCATACTTGGTGAAAGTTTTGGGGCTCTTCCAGGGAGAGAGGGACTTGTGGATTCGGTCCGCAGACCCCTTCAGGCTACGTACCCGACAACATTGGCCAATTTTGGAGGGAGGTGCATGCCAAGAGGCTTCTCTTGCCTCTGGCTCATCTTGGTTGCCAAAACTTTGTGGCTACCTCCACATACAGATTTAGTTTGGGATCCTCTCCTCAGATCGCTTCAGGGGAGGTACCTGACAACTTTGGCCAGTTTTCGAGGGAGCTACCTGCCTGGGTACCTTCACTTCCCTTCGCTCATCTTGTTTTGCAAAACTTCTGGGCTAGCTCCAAATACACAACTGCTTGTCAATACCAGCTGAAGACCCCTCCGCGTTAAGTCCCTCACAAGTTTGGCTCTACTTTGGAGGTAGCTGCATGCCTGCTGGCTACCATTGCCTCCTCCAGGGAAGCTTCTGCAAATGTTTGGGATTCTGCCTGAGAAACATTTAGCTCTGGGTACCGGCTGCAAAGCCCTTCAGGGTAGGGACACCACAAGTTCGGCCAAGTTTAGAGGGAAGTGTATGCCTGGTAGCTACCCTTGCCTTCTCACCTCGGCATGCTTCTAGAAAAAAGACTTGGCTTCCTCCAAGAGAGATTTTTTCTTTGTGGATCCTAAACTCGGATCCCTCTAGGCTAGCTAACAGAGAATTTTGCCTAATTCAGAGGTTGCTACATGCCCGGTAGCTACCTTTGCCTCCATTACATTGTACTTATGCAAAATACTTTGTTACCTGCACAAGTTCTGGAAAAGCAGGACACCCGTATGGGGGATCTACCTGAAGTCTGGCCAAATTGGGAAGTACGTGCATGCCCAGTAGCTACCCGTTCCTCCTCCCAGGCATACTTGGTGAAAGTTTTGGGGCTCTTCCAGAGAGAGAGGGACTTGTGGATTCGGTCCGCAGACCCCTTCAGGCTACGTACCCGACAACATTGGCTAATTTTGGAGGGAGGTGCATGCCAAGAGGCTTCTCTTGCCTCTGGCTCATCTTGGTTGCCAAAACTTTGTGGCTACCTCCACATACAGATTTAGTTTGGGATCCTCTCCTCAGATCGCTTCAGGGGAGGTACCTGACAACTTTGGCCAGTTTTCGAGGGAGCTACCTGCCTGGGTACCTTCACTTCCCTTCGCTCATCTTGTTTTGCAAAACTTCTGGGCTAGCTCCAAATACACAACTGCTTGTCAATACCAGCTGAAGACCCCTCCGCGTTAAGTTCCTCACAATTTTGGCTCTACTTTGGAGGTAGCTGCATGCCTGCTGGCTACCATTGCCTCCTCCAGGGAAGCTTCTGCAAATGTTTGGGATTCTGCCTGAGAAACATTTAGCTCTGGGTACCGGCTGCAAAGCCCTTCAGGGTAGGGACACCACAAGTTCGGCCAAGTTTAGAGGGAAGTGTATGCCTGGTAGCTACCCTTGCCTTCTCACCTCGGCATGCTTCTAGAAAAAAGACTTGGCTTCCTCCAAGAGAGATTTTTTTCTTTGTGGATCCTAAACTCGGATCCCTCTAGGCTAGCTAACAGAGAATTTTGCCTAATTCAGAGGTTGCTACATGCCCGGTAGCTACCTTTGCCTCCACCACATTGTACTTATGCAAAATTCTGTGTTACCTGCACAAGTTCTGGAAAAGCAGGACACCCGTATGGGGGATCTACCTGAAGTCTGGCCAAATTGGGAAGTACGTGCATGCCCAGTAGCTACCCGTTCCTCCTCCCAGGCATACTTGGTGAAAGTTTTGGGGCTCTTCCAGAGAGAGAGGGACTTGTGGATTCGGTCCGCAGACCCCTTCAGGCTACGTACCCGACAACATTGGCCAATTTTGGAGGGACGTGCATGCCAAGAGGCTTCTCTTGCCTCTGGCTCATCTTGGTTGCCAAAACTTTGTGGCTACCTCCACATACAGATTTAGTTTGGGATCCTCTCCTCAGATCGCTTCAGGGGAGGTACCTGACAACTTTGGCCAGTTTTCGAGGGAGCTACCTGCCTGGGTACCTTCACTTCCCTTCGCTCATCTTGTTTTGCAAAACTTCTGGGCTAGCTCCAAATACACAACTGCTTGTCAATACCAGCTGAAGACCCCTCCGCGTTAAGTCCCTCACAATTTTGGCTCTACTTTGGAGGTAGCTGCATGCCTGCTGGCTACCATTGCCTCCTCCAGGGAAGCTTCTGCAAATGTTTGGGATTCTGCCTGAGAAACATTTAGCTCTGGGTACCGGCTGCAAAGCCCTTCAGGGTAGGGACACCACAAGTTCGGCCAAGTTTAGAGGGAAGTGTATGCCTGGTAGCTACCCTTGCCTTCTCACCTCGGCATGCTTCTAGAAAAAAGACTTGGCTTCCTCCAAGAGAGATTTTTTCTTTGTGGATCCTCAACTCGGATCCCTCTAGGCTAGCTAACAGAGAATTTTGCCTAATTCAGAGGTTGCTACATGCCCGGTAGCTACCTTTGCCTCCACCACATTGTACTTATGCAAAATTCTGTGTTGCCTGCACAAGTTCTGGAAAAGCAGGACACCCGTATGGGGGATCTACCTGAAGTCTGGCCAAATTGGGAAGTACGTGCATGCCCAGTAGCTACCCGTTCCTCCTCCCAGGCATACTTGGTGAAAGTTTTGGGGCTCTTCCAGAGAGAGAGGGACTTGTGGATTCGGTCCGCAGACCCCTTCAGGCTACGTACCCGACAACATTGGCCAATTTTGGAGGGAGGTGCATGCCAAGAGGCTTCTCTTGCCTCTGGCTCATCTTGGTTGCCAAAACTTTGTGGCTACCTCCACATACAGATTTAGTTTGGGATCCTCTCCTCAGATCGCTTCAGGGGAGGTACCTGACAACTTTGGCCAGTTTTCGAGGGAGCTACCTGCCTGGGTACCTTCACTTCCCTTCGCTCATCTTGTTTTGCAAAACTTCTGGGCTAGCTCCAAATACACAACTGCTTGTCAATACCAGCTGAAGACCCCCCCGCGTTAAGTCCCTCACAAGTTTGGCTCTACTTTGGAGGTAGCTGCATGCCTGCTGGCTACCATTGCCTCCTCCAGGGAAGCTTCTGCAAATGTTTGGGATTCTGCCTGAGAAACATTTAGCTCTGGGTACCGGATGCAAAGCCCTTCAGGGTAGGGACACCACAAGTTCGGCCAAGTTTAGAGGGAAGTGTATGCCTGGTAGCTACCCTTGCCTTCTCACCTCGGCATGCTTCTAGAAAAAAGACTTGGCTTCCTCCAAGAGAGATTTTTTCTTTGTGGATCCTAAACTCGGATCCCTCTAGGCTAGCTAACAGAGAATTTTGCCTAATTCAGAGGTTGCTACATGCCCGGTAGCTACCTTTGCCTCCACTACATTGTACTTATGCAAAATTCTTTGTTACCTGCACAAGTTCTGGAAAAGCAGGAAACCCGTATGGGGGATCTACCTGAAGTCTGGCCAAATTGGGAAGTACGTGCATGCCCAGTAGCTACCCGTTCCTCCTCCCAGGCATACTTGGTGAAAGTTTTGGGGCTCTTCCAGGGAGAGAGGGACTTGTGGATTCGGTCCGCAGACCCCTTCAGGCTACGTACCCGACAACATTGGCCAATTTTGGAGGGAGGTGCATGCCAAGAGGCTTCTCTTGCCTCTGGCTCATCTTGGTTGCCAAAACTTTGTGGCTACCTCCACATACAGATTTAGTTTGGGATCCTCTCCTCAGATCGCTTCAGGGGAGGTACCTGACAACTTTGGCCAGTTTTCGAGGGAGCTACCTGCCTGGGTACCTTCACTTCCCTTCGCTCATCTTGTTTTGCAAAACTTCTGGGCTAGCTCCAAATACACAACTGCTTGTCAATACCAGCTGAAGACCCCTCCGCGTTAAGTCCCTCACAATTTTGGCTCTACTTTGGAGGTAGCTGCATGCCTGCTGGCTACCATTGCCTCCTCCAGGGAAGCTTCTGCAAATGTTTGGGATTCTGCCTGAGAAACATTTAGCTCTGGGTACCGGCTGCAAAGCCCTTCAGGGTAGGGACACCACAAGTTCGGCCAAGTTTAGAGGGAAGTGTATGCCTGGTAGCTACCCTTGCCTTCTCACCTCGGCATGCTTCTAGAAAAAAGACTTGGCTTCCTCCAAGAGAGATTTTTTCTTTGTGGATCCTAAACTCGGATCCCTCTAGGCTAGCTAACAGAGAATTTTGCCTAATTCAGAGGTTGCTACATGCCCGGTAGCTACCTTTGCCTCCACCACATTGTACTTATGCAAAATTCTGTGTTACCTGCACAAGTTCTGGAAAAGCAGGACACCCGTATGGGGGATCTACCTGAAGTCTGGCCAAATTGGGAAGTACGTGCATGCCCAGTAGCTACCCGTTCCTCCTCCCAGGCATACTTGGTGAAAGTTTTGGGGCTCTTCCAGAGAGAGAGGGACTTGTGGATTCGGTCCGCAGACCCCTTCAGGCTACGTACCCGACAACATTGGCCAATTTTGGAGGGAGGTGCATGCCAAGAGGCTTCTCTTGCCTCTGGCTCATCTTGGTTGCCAAAACTTTGTGGCTACCTCCACATACAGATTTAGTTTGGGATCCTCTCCTCAGATCGCTTCAGGGGAGGTACCTGACAACTTTGGCCAGTTTTCGAGGGAGCTACCTGCCTGGGTACCTTCACTTCCCTTCGCTCATCTTGTTTTGCAAAACTTCTGGGCTAGCTCCAAATACACAACTGCTTGTCAATACCAGCTGAAGACCCCTCCGCGTTAAGTTCCTCACAATTTTGGCTCTACTTTGGAGGTAGCTGCATGCCTGCTGGCTACCATTGCCTCCTCCAGGGAAGCTTCTGCAAATGTTTGGGATTCTGCCTGAGAAACATTTAGCTCTGGGTACCGGCTGCAAAGCCCTTCAGGGTAGGGACACCACAAGTTCGGCCAAGTTTAGAGGGAAGTGTATGCCTGGTAGCTACCCTTGCCTTCTCACCTCGGCATGCTTCTAGAAAAAAGACTTGGCTTCCTCCAAGAGAGATTTTTTCTTTGTGGATCCTAAACTCGGATCCCTCTAGGCTAGCTAACAGAGAATTTTGCCTAATTCAGAGGTTGCTACATGCCCGGTAGCTACCTTTGCCTCCACCACATTGTACTTATGCAAAATTCTGTGTTACCTGCACAAGTTCTGGAAAAGCAGGACACCCGTATGGGGGATCTACCTGAAGTCTGGCCAAATTGGGAAGTACGTGCATGCCCAGTAGCTACCCGTTCCTCCTCCCAGGCATACTTGGTGAAAGTTTTGGGGCTCTTCCAGAGAGAGAGGGACTTGTGGATTCGGTCCGCAGACCCCTTCAGGCTACGTACCTGACAACATTGGCCAATTTTGGAGGGAGGTGCATGCCAAGAGGCTTCTCTTGCCTCTGGCTCATCTTGGTTGCCAAAACTTTGTGGCTACCTCCACATACAGATTTAGTTTGGGATCCTCTCCTCAGATCGCTTCAGGGGAGGTACCTGACAACTTTGGCCAGTTTTCGAGGGAGCTACCTGCCTGGGTACCTTCACTTCCCTTCGCTCATCTTGTTTTGCAAAACTTCTGGGCTAGCTCCAAATACACAACTGCTTGTCAATACCAGCTGAAGACCCCTCCGCGTTAAGTTCCTCACAATTTTGGCTCTACTTTGGAGGTAGCTGCATGCCTGCTGGCTACCATTGCCTCCTCCAGGGAAGCTTCTGCAAATGTTTGGGATTCTGCCTGAGAAACATTTAGCTCTGGGTACCAGCTGCAAAGCCCTTCAGGGTAGGGACACCACAAGTTCGGCCAAGTTTAGAGGGAAGTGTATGCCTGGTAGCTACCCTTGCCTTCTCACCTCGGCATGCTTCTAGAAAAAAGATTTGGCTTCCTCCAACAGAGATTTTTTCTTTGAGGATCCTAAACCCGGATCCCTCTAGGCTAGGTAACAGAGAATTCTGGCTAATTTGGACGTTGGTACATGCCCGCTAGCTACCTTTGCCTCCACCACATTTTACTTAGGGAAAATTTTTCCTTACCTGCTTTAGTTCTGGAAAAGCAGCTTACCTGTCTGGTATTTGTTACCTGCCTGTGTCTGCATGTCCTGTAGCTCTCACGGATTAGCTCAAATTGCACGGAGCTTCCCCAGGTTTTTCTCCATTTGTTGAGGTCTGGTCCTGTTTGCCCCTTAAGGCTCCTTCCAAGCATCTCATTGAGCCTTTCCTTTTCGCATTCTCTGAACACAGCTGAAACCTCGGCTTGCTGCCTCAAACTCCTCCAAGGCTGTTGCTCTAGTTCGTTTGTGTCCATTGGTGTAGGTTCCCAACCCTGCAACAATGGAATAGACAGTGTTTGTTTCCTTTTGTTTTGTTTGGGTGTTTCTTTGCATTACGACCTTTTCTTTCTTTGGTCTTTCCTTCAATCCTACCACTTTTGTTACTTTGAATCTCCTCTTAGTTTTGTTGTTTCTTTGCTTTTTCCAAACATCAGCACCCCACCCCATATTCCTTGTGCACCGCCTCCCTCATAGAATCCTACAATGCCTGGGGTTGGAAGGGACCTTAAAGACCATCCAGCTCGAGCCCACCTGCACTGGTGCCCCAGGACCCTGTTGGGAGCCGCACGTCTGGGCTGGGGCCAGCTCTGCCTTGGGGGTGACTGAGGCTGTGCCTGTCAGCCCTGCACTGGGACATGGCGGTTGCCTAGCACCACTCTGGGTCACAATATGCACTGCCCCTCACAGCACAGGGCTGCCATGTGGTCACGGTCCCTGTCCTTGGCTTCCCAAGGAGCTGCGTCCCCATGCTTGGTCCTGAGCGAGGTGCTGCATGTGCGAGTCCAGGAGTCCCCAAGTGCCACAGGGCGGACTTCTCTCTCTTTCCCCTGGAGATGAACACTCTCTTTTGGTTCCACCATACCTCTGCCCCTGAGAAGCTCCGCAGCCAGGACGTCCATGGCCCAGCTCTCTCAAGCTCACGGCTGGGCTGTCCTGCCCCAGGGGGTCCTGACAGGTGCCTGGAGCACACTGGAAAAGTTGGGCCTACATGCCTTAGTTCTGAACAAAAGCAGCGTACCCAGGCTGTGCCAAACCCTCTTTGGGCATCAGAACAGAATCTTGAAGTCTGCGGTGCCCAGAGTGAAACCTTTTTCTTCATTCTTTATAAAATGAACATTAAAGTTAACTCTTAAAAAGATAAGGAGCTTGAGGAAGTACATACTAAACATAGAAGATTATAATACTCAATTTTTTGCCCAAATTATGCTCATTGTCATCCCAGGGTGGGACAGATAAGCTTAGGATATAAAAGTGTTAGCAGGTAGTGGTAAAAAAATTCATGACAGCAAAACCCTAGAGTGAGGAAAAAGGGAGAGCTGGGGGGAGCGGGTGGGGAGAGGGCAGAAGGAATAATTGAAAACCTAGAAGAGGCAGTCGATGTTCTGTGCTCCTTCTCCACCAAGACAGGGACACCTCCTTGGTAAGCTCTGCACCTTCACCTACACTTTGGTGAGGAATACCTGCGATAGCATTTATACGTTAAATAAACATATTAACTGCCTATAGGGTTAGTGGCATAGATTCATTTTAGCTGCCTATTGGGTCAGTGGAATAGACCCACAAGAAAGAGGACAATCCCTTCTCATGAAGATCTCAGGGTTCTCCCATTTGGCTGCATCTGTTCAAAAACCAGCCTGCATACAAGCGATGCAGGAGAAGGATCTCTTACGGAGATCACCAAAGCTAGCCCTGATTCAGCTGGCAAGGTTAACTCCCCCTTATCTGTGGCCTCCCAGACACCATAAAGACACACGTAGCTAGTGTCCAAGACCACATACAAACTGCCTGTGCTAGGAATGCTGCCCTGGAATGCCACACAGCTGGCTGATCTTCTTTGCCAAACCTTTGTGGCTACCTCCACATACAGATTTAGTTTGGGATCCTCTCCTCAGATCGCTTCAGGGGAGGTACCTGACAACTTTGGCCAGTTTTCGAGGGAGCTACCTGCCTGGGTACCTTCACTTCCCTTCGCTCATCTTGTTTTGCAAAACTTCTGGGCTAGCTCCAAATACACAACTGCTTGTCAATACCAGCTGAAGACCCCTCCGCGTTACGTCCCTCTCAACTTTGGCCCTACTTTGGACGTAGCTGCATGCCTGCTAGCAACCATCGCTTCCTCCACAAAAGTTTCTCAAAATGTATGGGATTCTGCCTGAGACACATTTAGCTCTGGGTTCCAGCTGCAAAGCCCTTCAGGGTAGGGACACCACAAGTTCGGCCAAGTTTAGAGGGAAGTGTATGCCTGGTAGCTACCCTTGCCTTCTCACCTCGGCATGCTTCTAGAAAAAAGACTTGGCTTCCTCCAAGAGAGATTTTTTCTTTGTGGATCCTAAACTCGGATCCCTCTAGGCTAGCTAACAGAGAATTTTGCCTAATTCAGAGGTTGCTACATGCCCGGTAGCTACCTTTGCCTCCACCACATTGTACTTATGCAAAATTCTGTGTTACCTGCACAAGTTCTGGAAAAGCAGGACACCCGTATGGGGGATCTACCTGAAGTCTGGCCAAATTGGGAAGTACGTGCATGCCCAGTAGCTACCCGTTCCTCCTCCCAGGCATACTTGGTGAAAGTTTTGGGGCTCTTCCAGAGAGAGAGGGACTTGTGGATTCGGTCCGCAGACCCCTTCAGGCTACGTACCTGACAACATTGGCCAATTTTGGAGGGAGGTGCATGCCAAGAGGCTTCTCTTGCCTCTGGCTCATCTTGGTTGCCAAAACTTTGTGGCTACCTCCACATACAGATTTAGTTTGGGATCCTCTCCTCAGATCGCTTCAGGGGAGGTACCTGACAACTTTGGCCAGTTTTCGAGGGAGCTACCTGCCTGGGTACCTTCACTTCCCTTCGCTCATCTTGTTTTGCAAAACTTCTGGGCTAGCTCCAAATACACAACTGCTTGTCAATACCAGCTGAAGACCCCTCCGCGTTAAGTTCCTCACAATTTTGGCTCTACTTTGGAGGTAGCTGCATGCCTGCTGGCTACCATTGCCTCCTCCAGGGAAGCTTCTGCAAATGTTTGGGATTCTGCCTGAGAAACATTTAGCTCTGGGTACCAGCTGCAAAGCCCTTCAGGGTAGGGACACCACAAGTTCGGCCAAGTTTAGAGGGAAGTGTATGCCTGGTAGCTACCCTTGCCTTCTCACCTCGGCATGCTTCTAGAAAAAAGATTTGGCTTCCTCCAAGAGAGATTTTTTCTTTGAGGATCCTAAACCCGGATCCCTCTAGGCTAGGTAACAGAGAATTCTGGCTAATTTGGACGTTGGTACATGCCCGCTAGCTACCTTTGCCTCCACCACATTTTACTTAGGGAAAATTTTTCCTTACCTGCGTTAGTTCTGGAAAAGCAGCTTACCTGTCTGGTATTTGTTACCTGCCTGTGTCTGCATGTCCTGTAGCTCTCACGGATTAGCTCAAATTGCACGGAGCTTCCCCAGGTTTTTCTCCATTTGTTGAGGTCTGGTCCTGTTTGCCCCTTAAGGCTCCTTCCAAGCATCTCATTGAGCCTTTCCTTTTCGCATTCTCTGAACACAGCTGAAACCTCGGCTTGCTGCCTCAAACTCCTCCAAGGCTGTTGCTCTAGTTCGTTTGTGTCCATTGGTGTAGGTTCCCAACCCTGCAACAATGGAATAGACAGTGTTTGTTTCCTTTTGTTTTGTTTGGGTGTTTCTTTGCATTACGACCTTTTCTTTCTTTGGTCTTTCCTTCAATCCTACCACTTTTGTTACTTTGAATCTCCTCTTAGTTTTGTTGTTTCTTTGCTTTTTCCAAACATCAGCACCCCACCCCATATTCCTTGTGCACCGCCTCCCTCATAGAATCCTACAATGCCTGGGGTTGGAAGGGACCTTAAAGACCATCCAGCTCGAGCCCACCTGCACTGGTGCCCCAGGACCCTGTTGGGAGCCGCACGTCTGGGCTGGGGCCAGCTCTGCCTTGGGGGTGACTGAGGCTGTGCCTGTCAGCCCTGCACTGGGACATGGCGGTTGCCTAGCACCACTCTGGGTCACAATATGCACTGCACCTCACAGCACACGGCTGCCATGTGGTCACGGTCCCTGTCCTTGGCTTCCCAAGGAGCTGCGTCCCCATGCTTGGTCCTGAGCGAGGTGCTGCATGTGCGAGTCCAGGAGTCCCCAAGTGCCACAGGGCGGACTTCTCTCTCTTTCCCCTGGAGATGAACACTCTCTTTTGGTTCCACCATACCTCTGCCCCTGAGAAGCTCCGCAGCCAGGACGTCCATGGCCCAGCTCTCTCAAGCTCACGGCTGGGCTGTCCTGCCCCAGGGGGTCCTGACAGGTGCCTGGAGCACACTGGAAAAGTTGGGCCTACATGCCTTAGTTCTGAACAAAAGCAGCGTACCCAGGCTGTGCCAAACCCTCTTTGGGCATCAGAACAGAATCTTGAAGTCTGCGGTGCCCAGAGTGAAACCTTTTTCTTCATTCTTTATAAAATGA
The DNA here is from genome assembly GCF_964211835.1 of Anser anser. Classification (NCBI taxonomy): domain Eukaryota; kingdom Metazoa; phylum Chordata; class Aves; order Anseriformes; family Anatidae; genus Anser; species Anser anser. Next base: position 14,301,539 of record NC_139739.1, read on the forward strand.
ACATTAAAGTTAACTCTTAAAAAGATAAGGAGCTTGAGGAAGTACATACTAAACATAGAAGATTATAATACTCAATTTTTTGCCCAAATTATGCTCATTGTCATCCCAGGGTGGGACAGATAAGCTTAGGATATAAAAGTGTTAGCAGGTAGTGGTAAAAAAATTCATGACAGCAAAACCCTAGAGTGAGGAAAAAGGGAGAGCTGGGGGGAGCGGGTGGGGAGAGGGCAGAAGGAATAATTGAAAACCTAGAAGAGGCAGTCGATGTTCTGTGCTCCTTCTCCACCAAGACAGGGACACCTCCTTGGTAAGCTCTGCACCTTCACCTTCACTTTGGTGAGGAATACCTGCGATAGCATTTATACGTTAAATAAACATATTAACTGCCTATAGGGTTAGTGGCATAGATTCATTTTAGCTGCCTATTGGGTCAGTGGAATAGACCCACAAGAAAGAGGACAATCCCTTCTCAGGAAGACCTCAGGGTTCTCCCATTTGGCTGCATCTGTTCAAAAACCAGCCTGCATACAAGCGATGCAGGAGAAGGATCTCTTACGGAGATCCCCAAAGCAAGCCCTGATTCAGCTGGCAAGGTTAACTCCCCCTTACCTGTGGCCTCCCAGACACCATAAAGACACACGTAGCTAGTGTCCAAGACCACATACAAACTGCCTGTGCTAGGAATGCTGCCCTGGATGCCACACAGCTGGCTGATCTTCTTTGCCAAAACTTTGTGGCTACCTCCACATACAGATTTAGTTTGGGATCCTCTCCTCAGATCGCTTCAGGGGAGGTACCTGACAACTTTGGCCAGTTTTCGAGGGAGCTACCTGCCTGGGTACCTTCACTTCCCTTCGCTCATCTTGTTTTGCAAAACTTCTGGGCTAGCTCCAAATACACAACTGCTTGTCAATACCAGCTGAAGACCCCCCCGCGTTAAGTCCCTCACTATTTTGGCTCTACTTTGGAGGTAGCTGCATGCCTGCTGGCTACCATTGCCTCCTCCAGGGAAGCTTCTGCAAATGTTTGGGATTCTGCCTGAGAAACATTTAGCTCTGGGTACCGGCTGCAAAGCCCTTCAGGGTAGGGACACCACAAGTTCGGCCAAGTTTAGAGGGAAGTGTATGCCTGGTAGCTACCCTTGCCTTCTCACCTCGGCATGCTTCTAGAAAAAAGACTTGGCTTCCTCCAAGAGAGATTTTTTCTTTGTGGATCCTCAACTCGGATCCCTCTAGGCTAGCTAACAGAGAATTTTGCCTAATTCAGAGGTTGCTACATGCCCGGTAGCTACCTTTGCCTCCACCACATTGTACTTATGCAAAATTCTGTGTTACCTGCACAAGTTCTGGAAAAGCAGGACACCCGTATGGGGGATCTACCTGAAGTCTGGCCAAATTGGGAAGTACGTGCATGCCCAGTAGCTACCCGTTCCTCCTCCCAGGCATACTTGGTGAAAGTTTTGGGGCTCTTCCAGAGAGAGAGGGACTTGTGGATTCGGTCCGCAGACCCCTTCAGGCTACGTACCCGACAACATTGGCCAATTTTGGAGGGAGGTGCATGCCAAGAGGCTTCTCTTGCCTCTGGCTCATCTTGGTTGCCAAAACTTTGTGGCTACCTCCACATACAGATTTAGTTTGGGATCCTCTCCTCAGATCGCTTCAGGGGAGGTACCTGACAACTTTGGCCAGTTTTCGAGGGAGCTACCTGCCTGGGTACCTTCACTTCCCTTCGCTCATCTTGTTTTGCAAAACTTCTGGGCTAGCTCCAAATACACAACTGCTTGTCAATACCAGCTGAAGACCCCTCCGCGTTAAGTTCCTCACAATTTTGGCTCTACTTTGGAGGTAGCTGCATGCCTGCTGGCTACCATTGCCTCCTCCAGGGAAGCTTCTGCAAATGTTTGGGATTCTGCCTGAGAAACATTTAGCTCTGGGTACCGGCTGCAAAGCCCTTCAGGGTAGGGACACCACAAGTTCGGCCAAGTTTAGAGGGAAGTGTATGCCTGGTAGCTACCCTTGCCTTCTCACCTCGGCATGCTTCTAGAAAAAAGACTTGGCTTCCTCCAAGAGAGATTTTTTCTTTGTGGATCCTCAACTCGGATCCCTCTAGGCTAGCTAACAGAGAATTTTGCCTAATTCAGAGGTTGCTACATGCCCGGTAGCTACCTTTGCCTCCACCACATTGTACTTATGCAAAATTCTGTGTTACCTGCACAAGTTCTGGAAAAGCAGGACACCCGTATGGGGGATCTACCTGAAGTCTGGCCAAACTGGGAAGTACGTGCATGCCCAGTAGCTACCCGTTCCTCCTCCCAGGCATACTTGGTGAAAGTTTTGGGGCTCTTCCAGAGAGAGAGGGACTTGTGGATTCGGTCCGCAGACCCCTTCAGGCTACGTACCCGACAACATTGGCCAATTTTGGAGGGAGGTGCATGCCAAGAGGCTTCTCTTGCCTCTGGCTCATCTTGGTTGCCAAAACTTTGTGGCTACCTCCACATACAGATTTAGTTTGGGATCCTCTCCTCAGATCGCTTCAGGGGAGGTACCTGACAACTTTGGCCAGTTTTCGAGGGAGCTACCTGCCTGGGTACCTTCACTTCCCTTCGCTCATCTTGTTTTGCAAAACTTTTGGGCTAGCTCCAAATACACAACTGCTTGTCAATACCAGCTGAAGACCCCTCCGCGTTAAGTCCCTCACAATTTTGGCTCTACTTTGGAGGTAGCTGCATGCCTGCTGGCTACCATTGCCTCCTCCAGGGAAGCTTCTGCAAATGTTTGGGATTCTGCCTGAGAAACATTTAGCTCTGGGTACCGGCTGCAAAGCCCTTCAGGGTAGGGACACCACAAGTTCGGCCAAGTTTAGAGGGAAGTGTATGCCTGGTAGCTACCCTTGCCTTCTCACCTCGGCATGCTTCTAGAAAAAAGACTTGGCTTCCTCCAAGAGAGATTTTTTCTTTGTGGATCCTAAACTCGGATCCCTCTAGGCTAGCTAACAGAGAATTTTGCCTAATTCAGAGGTTGCTACATGCTCGGTAGCTACCTTTGCCTCCACCACATTGTACTTATGCAAAATTCTGTGTTACCTGCACAAGTTCTGGAAAAGCAGGACACCCGTATGGGGGATCTACCTGAAGTCTGGCCAAATTGGGAAGTACGTGCATGCCCAGTAGCTACCCGTTCCTCCTCCCAGGCATACTTGGTGAAAGTTTTGGGGCTCTTCCAGAGAGAGAGGGACTTGTGGATTCGGTCCGCAGACCCCTTCAGGCTACGTACCCGACAACATTGGCCAATTTTGGAGGGACGTGCATGCCAAGAGGCTTCTCTTGCCTCTGGCTCATCTTGGTTGCCAAAACTTTGTGGCTACCTCCACATACAGATTTAGTTTGGGATCCTCTCCTCAGATCGCTTCAGGGGAGGTACCTGACAACTTTGGCCAGTTTTCGAGGGAGCTACCTGCCTGGGTACCTTCACTTCCCTTCGCTCATCTTGTTTTGCAAAACTTTTGGGCTAGCTCCAAATACACAACTGCTTGTCAATACCAGCTGAAGACCCCCCCGCGTTAAGTCCCTCACAATTTTGGCTCTACTTTGGAGGTAGCTGCATGCCTGCTGGCTACCATTGCCTCCTCCAGGGAAGCTTCTGCAAATGTTTGGGATTCTGCCTGAGAAACATTTAGCTCTGGGTACCGGCTGCAAAGCCCTTCAGGGTAGGGACACCACAAGTTCGGCCAAGTTTAGAGGGAAGTGTATGCCTGGTAGCTACCCTTGCCTTCTCACCTCGGCATGCTTCTAGAAAAAAGACTTGGCTTCCTCCAAGAGAGATTTTTTCTTTGTGGATCCTAAACTCGGATCCCTCTAGGCTAGCTAACAGAGAATTTTGCCTAATTCAGAGGTTGCTACATGCCCGGTAGCTACCTTTGCCTCCACCACATTGTACTTATGCAAAATTCTGTGTTGCCTGCACCAGTTCTGGAAAAGCAGGACACCCGTATGGGGGATCTACCTGAAGTCTGGCCAAATTGGGAAGTACGTGCATGCCCAGTAGCTACCCGTTCCTCCTCCCAGGCATACTTGGTGAAAGTTTTGGGGCTCTTCCAGAGAGAGAGGGACTTGTGGATTCGGTCCGCAGACCCCTTCAGGCTACGTACCCGACAACATTGGCCAATTTTGGAGGGACGTGCATGCCAAGAGGCTTCTCTTGCCTCTGGCTCATCTTGGTTGCCAAAACTTTGTGGCTACCTCCACATACAGATTTAGTTTGGGATCCTCTCCTCAGATCGCTTCAGGGGAGGTACCTGACAACTTTGGCCAGTTTTCGAGGGAGCTACCTGCCTGGGTACCTTCACTTCCCTTCGCTCATCTTGTTTTGCAAAACTTCTGGGCTAGCTCCAAATACACAACTGCTTGTCAATACCAGCTGAAGACCCCCCCGCGTTAAGTCCCTCACAATTTTGGCTCTACTTTGGAGGTAGCTGCATGCCTGCTGGCTACCATTGCCTCCTCCAGGGAAGCTTCTGCAAATGTTTGGGATTCTGCCTGAGAAACATTTAGCTCTGGGTACCGGCTGCAAAGCCCTTCAGGGTAGGGACACCACAAGTTCGGCCAAGTTTAGAGGGAAGTGTATGCCTGGTAGCTACCCTTGCCTTCTCACCTCGGCATGCTTCTAGAAAAAAGACTTGGCTTCCTCCAAGAGAGATTTTTTCTTTGTGGATCCTAAACTCGGATCCCTCTAGGCTAGCTAACAGAGAATTTTGCCTAATTCAGAGGTTGCTACATGCCCGGTAGCTACCTTTGCCTCCACCACATTGTACTTATGCAAAATTCTGTGTTACCTGCACAAGTTCTGGAAAAGCAGGACACCCGTATGGGGGATCTACCTGAAGTCTGGCCAAATTGGGAAGTACGTGCATGCCCAGTAGCTACCCGTTCCTCCTCCCAGGCATACTTGGTGAAAGTTTTGGGGCTCTTCCAGAGAGAGAGGGACTTGTGGATTCGGTCCGCAGACCCCTTCAGGCTACGTACCCGACAACATTGGCCAATTTTGGAGGGAGGTGCATGCCAAGAGGCTTCTCTTGCCTCTGGCTCATCTTGGTTGCCAAAACTTTGTGGCTACCTCCACATACAGATTTAGTTTGGGATCCTCTCCTCAGATCGCTTCAGGGGAGGTACCTGACAACTTTGGCCAGTTTTCGAGGGAGCTACCTGCCTGGGTACCTTCACTTCCCTTCGCTCATCTTGTTTTGCAAAACTTCTGGGCTAGCTCCAAATACACAACTGCTTGTCAATACCAGCTGAAGACCCCCCCGCGTTAAGTCCCTCACAATTTTGGCTCTACTTTGGAGGTAGCTGCATGCCTGCTGGCTACCATTGCCTCCTCCAGGGAAGCTTCTGCAAATGTTTGGGATTCTGCCTGAGAAACATTTAGCTCTGGGTACCGGCTGCAAAGCCCTTCAGGGTAGGGACACCACAAGTTCGGCCAAGTTTAGAGGGAAGTGTATGCCTGGTAGCTACCCTTGCCTTCTCACCTCGGCATGCTTCTAGAAAAAAGACTTGGCTTCCTCCAAGAGAGATTTTTTCTTTGTGGATCCTAAACTCGGATCCCTCTAGGCTAGCTAACAGAGAATTTTGCCTAATTCAGAGGTTGCTACATGCCCGGTAGCTACCTTTGCCTCCACCACATTGTACTTATGAAAAATTCTGTGTTACCTGCACAAGTTCTGGAAAAGCAGGACACCCGTATGGGGGATCTACCTGAAGTCTGGCCAAACTGGGAAGTACGTGCATGCCCAGTAGCTACCCGTTCCTCCTCCCAGGCATACTTGGTGAAAGTTTTGGGGCTCTTCCAGAGAGAGAGGGACTTGTGGATTCGGTCCGCAGACCCCTTCAGGCTACGTACCCGACAACATTGGCCAATTTTGGAGGGAGGTGCATGCCAAGAGGCTTCTCTTGCCTCTGGCTCATCTTGGTTGCCAAAACTTTGTGGCTACCTCCACATACAGATTTAGTTTGGGATCCTCTCCTCAGATCGCTTCAGGGGAGGTACCTGACAACTTTGGCCAGTTTTCGAGGGAGCTACCTGCCTGGGTACCTTCACTTCCCTTCGCTCATCTTGTTTTGCAAAACTTTTGGGCTAGCTCCAAATACACAACTGCTTGTCAATACCAGCTGAAGACCCCCCCGCGTTAAGTCCCTCACAAGTTTGGCTCTACTTTGGAGGTAGCTGCATGCCTGCTGGCTACCATTGCCTCCTCCAGGGAAGCTTCTGCAAATGTTTGGGATTCTGCCTGAGAAACATTTAGCTCTGGGTACCGGCTGCAAAGCCCTTCAGGGTAGGGACACCACAAGTTCGGCCAAGTTTAGAGGGAAGTGTATGCCTGGTAGCTACCCTTGCCTTCTCACCTCGGCATGCTTCTAGAAAAAAGACTTGGCTTCCTCCAAGAGAGATTTTTTCTTTGTGGATCCTAAACTCGGATCCCTCTAGGCTAGCTAACAGAGAATTTTGCCTAATTCAGAGGTTGCTACATGCCCGGTAGCTACCTTTGCCTCCACCACATTGTACTTATGCAAAATTCTGTGTTGCCTGCACAAGTTCTGGAAAAGCAGGACACCCGTATGGGGGATCTACCTGAAGTCTGGCCAAATTGGGAAGTACGTGCATGCCCAGTAGCTACCCGTTCCTCCTCCCAGGCATACTTGGTGAAAGTTTTGGGGCTCTTCCAGAGAGAGAGGGACTTGTGGATTCGGTCCGCAGACCCCTTCAGGCTACGTACCCGACAACATTGGCCAATTTTGGAGGGAGGTGCATGCCAAGAGGCTTCTCTTGCCTCTGGCTCATCTTGGTTGCCAAAACTTTGTGGCTACCTCCACATACAGATTTAGTTTGGGATCCTCTCCTCAGATCGCTTCAGGGGAGGTACCTGACAACTTTGGCCAGTTTTCGAGGGAGCTACCTGCCTGGGTACCTTCACTTCCCTTCGCTCATCTTGTTTTGCAAAACTTTTGGGCTAGCTCCAAATACACAACTGCTTGTCAATACCAGCTGAAGACCCCCCCGCGTTAAGTCCCTCACAATTTTGGCTCTACTTTGGAGGTAGCTGCATGCCTGCTGGCTACCATTGCCTCCTCCAGGGAAGCTTCTGCAAATGTTTGGGATTCTGCCTGAGAAACATTTAGCTCTGGGTACCGGCTGCAAAGCCCTTCAGGGTAGGGACACCACAAGTTCGGCCAAGTTTAGAGGGAAGTGTATGCCTGGTAGCTACCCTTGCCTTCTCACCTCGGCATGCTTCTAGAAAATAGACTTGGCTTCCTCCAAGAGAGATTTTTTCTTTGTGGATCCTAAACTCGGATCCCTCTAGGCTAGCTAACAGAGAATTTTGCCTAATTCAGAGGTTGCTACATGCCCGGTAGCTACCTTTGCCTCCACCACATTGTACTTATGCAAAATTCTGTGTTACCTGCACAAGTTCTGGAAAAGCAGGACACCCGTATGGGGGATCTACCTGAAGTCTGGCCAAATTGGGAAGTACGTGCATGCCCAGTAGCTACCCGTTCCTCCTCCCAGGCATACTTGGTGAAAGTTTTGGGGCTCTTCCAGAGAGAGAGGGACTTGTGGATTCGGTCCGCAGACCCCTTCAGGCTACGTACCCGACAACATTGGCCAATTTTGGAGGGACGTGCATGCCAAGAGGCTTCTCTTGCCTCTGGCTCATCTTGGTTGCCAAAACTTTGTGGCTACCTCCACATACAGATTTAGTTTGGGATCCTCTCCTCAGATCGCTTCAGGGGAGGTACCTGACAACTTTGGCCAGTTTTCGAGGGAGCTACCTGCCTGGGTACCTTCACTTCCCTTCGCTCATCTTGTTTTGCAAAACTTTTGGGCTAGCTCCAAATACACAACTGCTTGTCAATACCAGCTGAAGACCCCCCCGCGTTAAGTCCCTCACAAGTTTGGCTCTACTTTGGAGGTAGCTGCATGCCTGCTGGCTACCATTGCCTCCTCCAGGGAAGCTTCTGCAAATGTTTGGGATTCTGCCTGAGAAACATTTAGCTCTGGGTACCGGCTGCAAAGCCCTTCAGGGTAGGGACACCACAAGTTCGGACAAGTTTAGAGGGAAGTGTATGCCTGGTAGCTACCCTTGCCTTCTCACCTCGGCATGCTTCTAGAAAAAAGACTTGGCTTCCTCCAAGAGAGATTTTTTCTTTGTGGATCCTAAACTCGGATCCCTCTAGGCTAGCTAACAGAGAATTTTGCCTAATTCAGAGGTTGCTACATGCCAGGTAGCTACCTTTGCCTCCACCACATTGTACTTATGCAAAATTCTGTGTTGCCTGCACAAGTTCTGGAAAAGCAGGACACCCGTATGGGGGATCTACCTGAAGTCTTGCCAAATTGGGAAGTACGTGCATGCCCAGTAGCTACCTGTTCCTCCTCCCAGGCATACTTGGTGAAAGTTTTGGGGCTCTTCCAGAGAGAGAGGGACTTGTGGATTCGGTCCGCAGACCCCTTCAGGCTACGTACCCGACAACATTGGCCAATTTTGGAGGGAGGTGCATGCCAAGAGGCTTCTCTTGCCTCTGGCTCATCTTGGTTGCCAAAACTTTGTGGCTACCTCCACATACAGATTTAGTTTGGGATCCTCTCCTCAGATCGCTTCAGGGGAGGTACCTGACAACTTTGGCCAGTTTTCGAGGGAGCTACCTGCCTGGGTACCTTCACTTCCCTTCGCTCATCTTGTTTTGCAAAACTTTTGGGCTAGCTCCAAATACACAACTGCTTGTCAATACCAGCTGAAGACCCCCCCGCGTTAAGTCCCTCACAAGTTTGGCTCTACTTTGGAGGTAGCTGCATGCCTGCTGGCTACCATTGCCTCCTCCAGGGAAGCTTCTGCAAATGTTTGGGATTCTGCCTGAGAAACATTTAGCTCTGGGTACCGGCTGCAAAGCCCTTCAGGGTAGGGACACCACAAGTTCGGCCAAGTTTAGAGGGAAGTGTATGCCTGGTAGCTACCCTTGCCTTCTCACCTCGGCATGCTTCTAGAAAAAAGACTTGGCTTCCTCCAAGAGAGATTTTTTCTTTGTGGATCCTAAACTCGGATCCCTCTAGGCTAGCTAACAGAGAATTTTGCCTAATTCAGAGGTTGCTACATGCCCGGTAGCTACCTTTGCCTCCACCACATTGTACTTATGAAAAATTCTGTGTTGCCTGCACCAGTTCTGGAAAAGCAGGACACCCGTATGGGGGATCTACCTGAAGTCTGGCCAAATTGGGAAGTACGTGCATGCCCAGTAGCTACCCGTTCCTCCTCCCAGGCATACTTGGTGAAAGTTTTGGGGCTCTTCCAGAGAGAGAGGGACTTGTGGATTCGGTCCGCAGACCCCTTCAGGCTACGTACCCGACAACATTGGCCAATTTTGGAGGGAGGTGCATGCCAAGAGGCTTCTCTTGCCTCTGGCTCATCTTGGTTGCCAAAACTTTGTGGCTACCTCCACATACAGATTTAGTTTGGGATCCTCTCCTCAGATCGCTTCAGGGGAGGTACCTGACAACTTTGGCCAGTTTTCGAGGGAGCTACCTGCCTGGGTACCTTCACTTCCCTTCGCTCATCTTGTTTTGCAAAACTTCTGGGCTAGCTCCAAATACACAACTGCTTGTCAATACCAGCTGAAGACCCCTCCGCGTTAAGTTCCTCACAATTTTGGCTCTACTTTGGAAGTAGCTGCATGCCTGCTGGCTACCATTGCCTCCTCCAGGGAAGCTTCTGCAAATGTTTGGGATTCTGCCTGAGAAACATTTAGCTCTGGGTACCGGCTGCAAAGCCCTTCAGGGTAGGGACACCACAAGTTCGGCCAAGTTTAGAGGGAAGTGTATGCCTGGTAGCTACCCTTGCCTTCTCACCTCGGCATGCTTCTAGAAAAAAGACTTGGCTTCCTCCAAGAGAGATTTTTTCTTTGTGGATCCTCAACTCGGATCCCTCTAGGCTAGCTAACAGAGAATTTTGCCTAATTCAGAGGTTGCTACATGCCCGGTAGCTACCTTTGCCTCCACTACATTGTACTTATGCAAAATTCTGTGTTACCTGCACAAGTTCTGGAAAAGCAGGACACCCGTATGGGGGATCTACCTGAAGTCTGGCCAAATTGGGAAGTACGTGCATGCCCAGTAGCTACCCGTTCCTCCTCCCAGGCATACTTGGTGAAAGTTTTGGGGCTCTTCCAGAGAGAGAGGGACTTGTGGATTCGGTCCGCAGACCCCTTCAGGCTACGTACCCGACAACATTGGCCAATTTTGGAGGGAGGTGCATGCCAAGAGGCTTCTCTTGCCTCTGGCTCATCTTGGTTGCCAAAACTTTGTGGCTACCTCCACATACAGATTTAGTTTGGGATCCTCTCCTCAGATCGCTTCAGGGGAGGTACCTGACAACTTTGGCCAGTTTTCGAGGGAGCTACCTGCCTGGGTACCTTCACTTCCCTTCGCTCATCTTGTTTTGCAAAACTTCTGGGCTAGCTCCAAATACACAACTGCTTGTCAATACCAGCTGAAGACCCCTCCGCGTTAAGTCCCTCACAATTTTTGCTCTACTTTGGAGGTAGCTGCATGCCTGCTGGCTACCATTGCCTCCTGCAGGGAAGCTTCTGCAAATGTTTGGGATTCTGCCTGAGAAACATTTAGCTCTGGGTACCGGCTGCAAAGCCCTTCAGGGTAGGGACACCACAAGTTCGGCCAAGTTTAGAGGGAAGTGTATGCCTGGTAGCTACCCTTGCCTTCTCACCTCGGCATGCTTCTAGAAAAAAAGACTTGGCTTCCTCCAAGAGAGATTTTTTCTTTGTGGATCCTAAACTCGGATCCCTCTAGGCTAGCTAACAGAGAATTTTGCCTAATTCAGAGGTTGCTACATGCCCGGTAGCTACCTTTGCCTCCACCACATTGTACTTATGCAAAATTCTGTGTTACCTGCACAAGTTCTGGAAAAGCAGGACACCCGTATGGGGGATCTACCTGAAGTCTGGCCAAACTGGGAAGTACGTGCATGCCCAGTAGCTACCCGTTCCTCCTCCCAGGCATACTTGGTGAAAGTTTTGGGGCTCTTCCAGAGAGAGAGGGACTTGTGGATTCGGTCCGCAGACCCCTTCAGGCTACGTACCCGACAACATTGGCCAATTTTGGAGGGAGGTGCATGCCAAGAGGCTTCTCTTGCCTCTGGCTCATCTTGGTTGCCAAAACTTTGTGGCTACCTCCACATACAGATTTAGTTTGGGATCCTCTCCTCAGATCGCTTCAGGGGAGGTACCTGACAACTTTGGCCAGTTTTCGAGGGAGCTACCTGCCTGGGTACCTTCACTTCCCTTCGCTCATCTTGTTTTGCAAAACTTTTGGGCTAGCTCCAAATACACAACTGCTTGTCAATACCAGCTGAAGACCCCCCCGCGTTAAGTCCCTCACAAGTTTGGCTCTACTTTGGAGGTAGCTGCATGCCTGCTGGCTACCATTGCCTCCTCCAGGGAAGCTTCTGCAAATGTTTGGGATTCTGCCTGAGAAACATTTAGCTCTGGGTACCGGCTGCAAAGCCCTTCAGGGTAGGGACACCACAAGTTCGGCCAAGTTTAGAGGGAAGTGTATGCCTGGTAGCTACCCTTGCCTTCTCACCTCGGCATGCTTCTAGAAAAAAGACTTGGCTTCCTCCAAGAGAGATTTTTTCTTTGTGGATCCTAAACTCGGATCCCTCTAGGCTAGCTAACAGAGAATTTTGCCTAATTCAGAGGTTGCTACATGCCCGGTAGCTACCTTTGCCTCCACCACATTGTACTTATGCAAAATTCTGTGTTGCCTGCACAAGTTCTGGAAAAGCAGGACACCCGTATGGGGGATCTACCTGAAGTCTGGCCAAATTGGGAAGTACGTGCATGCCCAGTAGCTACCCGTTCCTCCTCCCAGGCATACTTGGTGAAAGTTTTGGGGCTCTTCCAGAGAGAGAGGGACTTGTGGATTCGGTCCGCAGACCCCTTCAGGCTACGTACCCGACAACATTGGCCAATTTTGGAGGGAGGTGCATGCCAAGAGGCTTCTCTTGCCTCTGGCTCATCTTGGTTGCCAAAACGTTGTGGCTACCTCCACATACAGATTTAGTTTGGGATCCTCTCCTCAGATCGCTTCCGGGGAGGTACCTTTCAACTTTGGCCAGTTTTCGAGGGAGCTACCTGCCTGGGTACCTTCACTTCCCTTCGCTCATCTTGTTTTGCAAAACTTTTGGGCTAGCTCCAAATACACAACTGCTTGTCAATACCAGCTGAAGACCCCCCCGCGTTAAGTCCCTCACAAGTTTGGCTCTACTTTGGAGGTAGCTGCATGCCTGCTGGCTACCATTGCCTCCTCCAGGGAAGCTTCTGCAAATGTTTGGGATTCTGCCTGAGAAACATTTAGCTCTGGGTACCGGCTGCAAAGCCCTTCAGGGTAGGGACACCACAAGTTCGGCCAAGTTTAGAGGGAAGTGTATGCCTGGTAGCTACCCTTGCCTTCTCACCTCGGCATGCTTCTAGAAAAGACTTGGCTTCCTCCAAGAGAGATTTTTTCTTTGTGGATCCTAAACTCGGATCCCTCTAGGCTAGCTAACAGAGAATTTTGCCTAATTCAGAGGTTGCTACATGCCCGGTAGCTACCTTTGCCTCCACCACATTGTACTTATGCAAAATTCTGTGTTACCTGCACAAGTTCTGGAAAAGCAGGACACCCGTATGGGGGATCTACCTGAAGTCTGGCCAAATTGGGAAGTACGTGCATGCCCAGTAGCTACCCGTTCCTCCTCCCAGGCATACTTGGTGAAAGTTTTGGGGCTCTTCCAGAGAGAGAGGGACTTGTGGATTCGGTCCGCAGACCCCTTCAGGCTACGTACCCGACAACATTGGCCAATTTTGGAGGGAGGTGCATGCCAAGAGGCTTCTCTTGCCTCTGGCTCATCTTGGTTGCCAAAACTTTGTGGCTACCTCCACATACAGATTTAGTTTGGGATCCTCTCCTCAGATCGCTTCAGGGGAGGTACCTGACAACTTTGGCCAGTTTTCGAGGGAGCTACCTGCCTGGGTACCTTCATTTCCCTTCGCTCATCTTGTTTTGCAAAACTTTTGGGCTAGCTCCAAATACACAACTGCTTGTCAATACCAGCTGAAGACCCCCCCGCGTTAAGTCCCTCACAATTTTGGCTCTACTTTGGAGGTAGCTGCATGCCTGCTGGCTACCATTGCCTCCTGCAGGGAAGCTTCTGCAAATGTTTGGGATTCTGCCTGAGAAACATTTAGCTCTGGGTACCGGCTGCAAAGCCCTTCAGGGTAGGGACACCACAAGTTCGGCCAAGTTTAGAGGGAAGTGTATGCCTGGTAGCTACCCTTGCCTTCTCACCTCGGCATGCTTCTAGAAAAAAGACTTGGCTTCCTCCAAGAGAGATTTTTTCTTTGTGGATCCTAAACTCGGATCCCTCTAGGCTAGCTAACAGAGAATTTTGCCTAATTCAGAGGTTGCTACATGCCCGGTAGCTACCTTTGCCTCCACCACATTGTACTTATGCAAAATTCTGTGTTACCTGCACAAGTTCTGGAAAAGCAGGACACCCGTATGGGGGATCTACCTGAAGTCTGGCCAAATTGGGAAGTACGTGCATGCCCAGTAGCTACCCGTTCCTCCTCCCAGGCATACTTGGTGAAAGTTTTGGGGCTCTTCCAGAGAGAGAGGGACTTGTGGATTCGGTCCGCAGACCCCTTCAGGCTACGTACCCGACAACATTGGCCAATTTTGGAGGGAGGTGCATGCCAAGAGGCTTCTCTTGCCTCTGGCTCATCTTGGTTGCCAAAACTTTGTGGCTACCTCCACATACAGATTTAGTTTGGGATCCTCTCCTCAGATCGCTTCAGGGGAGGTACCTGACAACTTTGGCCAGTTTTCGAGGGAGCTACCTGCCTGGGTACCTTCACTTCCCTTCGCTCATCTTGTTTTGCAAAACTTTTGGGCTAGCTCCAAATACACAACTGCTTGTCAATACCAGCTGAAGACCCCCCCGCGTTAAGTCCCTCACAAGTTTGGCTCTACTTTGGAGGTAGCTGCATGCCTGCTGGCTACCATTGCCTCCTCCAGGGAAGCTTCTGCAAATGTTTGGGATTCTGCCTGAGAAACATTTAGCTCTGGGTACCGGCTGCAAAGCCCTTCAGGGTAGGGACACCACAAGTTCGGCCAAGTTTAGAGGGAAGTGTATGCCTGGTAGCTACCCTTGCCTTCTCACCTCGGCATGCTTCTAGAAAAAAGACTTGGCTTCCTCCAAGAGAGATTTTTTCTTTGTGGATCCTAAACTCGGATCCCTCTAGGCTAACTAACAGAGAATTTTGCCTAATTCAGAGGTTGCTACATGCCCGGTAGCTACCTTTGCCTCCACCACATTGTACTTATGCAAAATTCTGTGTTACCTGCACAAGTTCTGGAAAAGCAGGACACCCGTATGGGGGATCTACCTGAAGTCTGGCCAAATTGGGAAGTACGTGCATGCCCAGTAGCTACCCGTTCCTCCTCCCAGGCATACTTGGTGAAAGTTTTGGGGCTCTTCCAGAGAGAGAGGGACTTGTGGATTCGGTCCGCAGACCCCTTCAGGCTACGTACCCGACAACATTGGCCAATTTTGGAGGGAGGTGCATGCCAAGAGGCTTCTCTTGCCTCTGGCTCATCTTGGTTGCCAAAACTTTGTGGCTACCTCCACATACAGATTTAGTTTGGGATCCTCTCCTCAGATCGCTTCAGGGGAGGTACCTGACAACTTTGGCCAGTTTTCGAGGGAGCTACCTGCCTGGGTACCTTCACTTCCCTTCGCTCATCTTGTTTTGCAAAACTTTTGGGCTAGCTCCAAATACACAACTGCTTGTCAATACCAGCTGAAGACCCCCCCGCGTTAAGTCCCTCACAAGTTTGGCTCTACTTTGGAGGTAGCTGCATGCCTGCTGGCTACCATTGCCTCCTCCAGGGAAGCTTCTGCAAATGTTTGGGATTCTGCCTGAGAAACATTTAGCTCTGGGTACCGGCTGCAAAGCCCTTCAGGGTAGGGACACCACAAGTTCGGCCAAGTTTAGAGGGAAGTGTATGCCTGGTAGCTACCCTTGCCTTCTCACCTCGGCATGCTTCTAGAAAAAAGACTTGGCTTCCTCCAAGAGAGATTTTTTCTTTGTGGATCCTAAACTCGGATCCCTCTAGGCTAGCTAACAGAGAATTTTGCCTAATTCAGAGGTTGCTACATGCCCGGTAGCTACCTTTGCCTCCACTACATTGTACTTATGCAAAATTCTGTGTTACCTGCACAAGTTCTGGAAAAGCAGGACACCCGTATGGGGGATCTACCTGAAGTCTGGCCAAATTGGGAAGTACGTGCATGCCCAGTAGCTACCCGTTCCTCCTCCCAGGCATACTTGGTGAAAGTTTTGGGGCTCTTCCAGAGAGAGAGGGACTTGTGGATTCGGTCCGCAGACCCCTTCAGGCTACGTACCCGACAACATTGGCCAATTTTGGAGGGAGGTGCATGCCAAGAGGCTTCTCTTGCCTCTGGCTCATCTTGGTTGCCAAAACTTTGTGGCTACCTCCACATACAGATTTAGTTTGGGATCCTCTCCTCAGATCGCTTCAGGGGAGGTACCTGACAACTTTGGCCAGTTTTCGAGGGAGCTACCTGCCTGGGTACCTTCACTTCCCTTCGCTCATCTTGTTTTGCAAAACTTTTGGGCTAGCTCCAAATACACAACTGCTTGTCAATACCAGCTGAAGACCCCCCCGCGTTAAGTCCCTCACAAGTTTGGCTCTACTTTGGAGGTAGCTGCATGCCTGCTGGCTACCATTGCCTCCTCCAGGGAAGCTTCTGCAAATGTTTGGGATTCTGCCTGAGAAACATTTAGCTCTGGGTACCGGCTGCAAAGCCCTTCAGGGTAGGGACACCACAAGTTCGGCCAAGTTTAGAGGGAAGTGTATGCCTGGTAGCTACCCTTGCCTTCTCACCTCGGCATGCTTCTAGAAAAAAGACTTGGCTTCCTCCAAGAGAGATTTTTTCTTTGTGGATCCTAAACTCGGATCCCTCTAGGCTAACTAACAGAGAATTTTGCCTAATTCAGAGGTTGCTACATGCCCGGTAGCTACCTTTGCCTCCACCACATTGTACTTATGCAAAATTCTGTGTTACCTGCACAAGTTCTGGAAAAGCAGGACACCCGTATGGGGGATCTACCTGAAGTCTGGCCAAATTGGGAAGTACGTGCATGCCCAGTAGCTACCCGTTCCTCCTCCCAGGCATACTTGGTGAAAGTTTTGGGGCTCTTCCAGAGAGAGAGGGACTTGTGGATTCGGTCCGCAGACCCCTTCAGGCTACGTACCCGACAACATTGGCCAATTTTGGAGGGAGGTGCATGCCAAGAGGCTTCTCTTGCCTCTGGCTCATCTTGGTTGCCAAAACTTTGTGGCTACCTCCACATACAGATTTAGTTTGGGATCCTCTCCTCAGATCGCTTCAGGGGAGGTACCTGACAACTTTGGCCAGTTTTCGAGGGAGCTACCTGCCTGGGTACCTTCACTTCCCTTCGCTCATCTTGTTTTGCAAAACTTTTGGGCTAGCTCCAAATACACAACTGCTTGTCAATACCAGCTGAAGACCCCCCCGCGTTAAGTCCCTCACAAGTTTGGCTCTACTTTGGAGGTAGCTGCATGCCTGCTGGCTACCATTGCCTCCTCCAGGGAAGCTTCTGCAAATGTTTGGGATTCTGCCTGAGAAACATTTAGCTCTGGGTACCGGCTGCAAAGCCCTTCAGGGTAGGGACACCACAAGTTCGGCCAAGTTTAGAGGGAAGTGTATGCCTGGTAGCTACCCTTGCCTTCTCACCTCGGCATGCTTCTAGAAAAAAGACTTGGCTTCCTCCAAGAGAGATTTTTTCTTTGTGGATCCTAAACTCGGATCCCTCTAGGCTAGCTAACAGAGAATTTTGCCTAATTCAGAGGTTGCTACATGCCCGGTAGCTACCTTTGCCTCCACTACATTGTACTTATGCAAAATTCTGTGTTACCTGCACAAGTTCTGGAAAAGCAGGACACCCGTATGGGGGATCTACCTGAAGTCTGGCCAAATTGGGAAGTACGTGCATGCCCAGTAGCTACCCGTTCCTCCTCCCAGGCATACTTGGTGAAAGTTTTGGGGCTCTTCCAGAGAGAGAGGGACTTGTGGATTCGGTCCGCAGACCCCTTCAGGCTACGTACCCGACAACATTGGCCAATTTTGGAGGGAGGTGCATGCCAAGAGGCTTCTCTTGCCTCTGGCTCATCTTGGTTGCCAAAACTTTGTGGCTACCTCCACATACAGATTTAGTTTGGGATCCTCTCCTCAGATCGCTTCAGGGGAGGTACCTGACAACTTTGGCCAGTTTTCGAGGGAGCTACCTGCCTGGGTACCTTCACTTCCCTTCGCTCATCTTGTTTTGCAAAACTTTTGGGCTAGCTCCAAATACACAACTGCTTGTCAATACCAGCTGAAGACCCCCCCGCGTTAAGTCCCTCACAAGTTTGGCTCTACTTTGGAGGTAGCTGCATGCCTGCTGGCTACCATTGCCTCCTCCAGGGAAGCTTCTGCAAATGTTTGGGATTCTGCCTGAGAAACATTTAGCTCTGGGTACCGGCTGCAAAGCCCTTCAGGGTAGGGACACCACAAGTTCGGCCAAGTTTAGAGGGAAGTGTATGCCTGGTAGCTACCCTTGCCTTCTCACCTCGGCATGCTTCTAGAAAAAAGACTTGGCTTCCTCCAAGAGAGATTTTTTCTTTGTGGATCCTAAACTCGGATCCCTCTAGGCTAACTAACAGAGAATTTTGCCTAATTCAGAGGTTGCTACATGCCCGGTAGCTACCTTTGCCTCCACCACATTGTACTTATGCAAAATTCTGTGTTACCTGCACAAGTTCTGGAAAAGCAGGACACCCGTATGGGGGATCTACCTGAAGTCTGGCCAAATTGGGAAGTACGTGCATGCCCAGTAGCTACCCGTTCCTCCTCCCAGGCATACTTGGTGAAAGTTTTGGGGCTCTTCCAGAGAGAGAGGGACTTGTGGATTCGGTCCGCAGACCCCTTCAGGCTACGTACCCGACAACATTGGCCAATTTTGGAGGGAGGTGCATGCCAAGAGGCTTCTCTTGCCTCTGGCTCATCTTGGTTGCCAAAACTTTGTGGCTACCTCCACATACAGATTTAGTTTGGGATCCTCTCCTCAGATCGCTTCAGGGGAGGTACCTGACAACTTTGGCCAGTTTTCGAGGGAGCTACCTGCCTGGGTACCTTCACTTCCCTTCGCTCATCTTGTTTTGCAAAACTTTTGGGCTAGCTCCAAATACACAACTGCTTGTCAATACCAGCTGAAGACCCCCCCGCGTTAAGTCCCTCACAAGTTTGGCTCTACTTTGGAGGTAGCTGCATGCCTGCTGGCTACCATTGCCTCCTCCAGGGAAGCTTCTGCAAATGTTTGGGATTCTGCCTGAGAAACATTTAGCTCTGGGTACCGGCTGCAAAGCCCTTCAGGGTAGGGACACCACAAGTTCGGCCAAGTTTAGAGGGAAGTGTATGCCTGGTAGCTACCCTTGCCTTCTCACCTCGGCATGCTTCTAGAAAAAAGACTTGGCTTCCTCCAAGAGAGATTTTTTCTTTGTGGATCCTAAACTCGGATCCCTCTAGGCTAGCTAACAGAGAATTTTGCCTAATTCAGAGGTTGCTACATGCCCGGTAGCTACCTTTGCCTCCACTACATTGTACTTATGCAAAATTCTGTGTTACCTGCACAAGTTCTGGAAAAGCAGGACACCCGTATGGGGGATCTACCTGAAGTCTGGCCAAATTGGGAAGTACGTGCATGCCCAGTAGCTACCCGTTCCTCCTCCCAGGCATACTTGGTGAAAGTTTTGGGGCTCTTCCAGAGAGAGAGGGACTTGTGGATTCGGTCCGCAGACCCCTTCAGGCTACGTACCCGACAACATTGGCCAATTTTGGAGGGACGTGCATGCCAAGAGGCTTCTCTTGCCTCTGGCTCATCTTGGTTGCCAAAACTTTGTGGCTACCTCCACATACAGATTTAGTTTGGGATCCTCTCCTCAGATCGCTTCAGGGGAGGTACCTGACAACTTTGGCCAGTTTTCGAGGGAGCTACCTGCCTGGGTACCTTCACTTCCCTTCGCTCATCTTGTTTTGCAAAACTTTTGGGCTAGCTCCAAATACACAACTGCTTGTCAATACCAGCTGAAGACCCCCCCGCGTTAAGTCCCTCACAATTTTGGCTCTACTTTGGAGGTAGCTGCATGCCTGCTGGCTACCATTGCCTCCTCCAGGGAAGCTTCTGCAAATGTTTGGGATTCTGCCTGAGAAACATTTAGCTCTGGGTACCGGCTGCAAAGCCCTTCAGGGTAGGGACACCACAAGTTCGGCCAAGTTTAGAGGGAAGTGTATGCCTGGTAGCTACCCTTGCCTTCTCACCTCGGCATGCTTCTAGAAAAAAGACTTGGCTTCCTCCAAGAGAGATTTTTTCTTTGTGGATCCTAAACTCGGATCCCTCTAGGCTAGCTAACAGAGAATTTTGCCTAATTCAGAGGTTGCTACATGCCCGGTAGCTACCTTTGCCTCCACCACATTGTACTTATGCAAAATTCTGTGTTACCTGCACAAGTTCTGGAAAAGCAGGACACCCGTATGGGGGATCTACCTGAAGTCTGGCCAAATTGGGAAGTACGTGCATGCCCAGTAGCTACCCGTTCCTCCTCCCAGGCATACTTGGTGAAAGTTTTGGGGCTCTTCCAGAGAGAGAGGGACTTGTGGATTCGGTCCGCAGACCCCTTCAGGCTACGTACCCGACAACATTGGCCAATTTTGGAGGGAGGTGCATGCCAAGAGGCTTCTCTTGCCTCTGGCTCATCTTGGTTGCCAAAACTTTGTGGCTACCTCCACATACAGATTTAGTTTGGGATCCTCTCCTCAGATCGCTTCCGGGGAGGTACCTGACAACTTTGGCCAGTTTTCGAGGGAGCTACCTGCCTGGGTACCTTCACTTCCCTTCGCTCATTATGTTTTGCAAAACTTCTGGGCTAGCTCCAAATACACAACTGCTTGTCAATACCAGCTGAAGACCCCCCCGCGTTAAGTCCCTCACAAGTTTGGCTCTACTTTGGAGGTAGCTGCATGCCTGCTGGCTACCATTGCCTCCTCCAGGGAAGCTTCTGCAAATGTTTGGGATTCTGCCTGAGAAACATTTAGCTCTGGGTACCGGCTGCAAAGCCCTTCAGGGTAGGGACACCACAAGTTCGGCCAAGTTTAGAGGGAAGTGTATGCCTGGTAGCTACCCTTGCCTTCTCACCTCGGCATGCTTCTAGAAAAAAGACTTGGCTTCCTCCAAGAGAGATTTTTTCTTTGTGGATCCTCAACTCGGATCCCTCTAGGCTAGCTAACAGAGAATTTTGCCTAATTCAGAGGTTGCTACATGCCCGGTAGCTACCTTTGCCTCCACCACATTGTACTTATGCAAAATTCTGTGTTACCTGCACAAGTTCTGGAAAAGCAGGACACCCGTATGGGGGATCTACCTGAAGTCTGGCCAAATTGGGAAGTACGTGCATGCCCAGTAGCTACCCGTTCCTCCTCCCAGGCATACTTGGTGAAAGTTTTGGGGCTCTTCCAGAGAGAGAGGGACTTGTGGATTCGGTCCGCAGACCCCTTCAGGCTACGTACCCGACAACATTGGCCAATTTTGGAGGGAGGTGCATGCCAAGAGGCTTCTCTTGCCTCTGGCTCATCTTGGTTGCCAAAACTTTGTGGCTACCTCCACATACAGATTTAGTTTGGGATCCTCTCCTCAGATCGCTTCAGGGGAGGTACCTGACAACTTTGGCCAGTTTTCGAGGGAGCTACCTGCCTGGGTACCTTCACTTCCCTTCGCTCATCTTGTTTTGCAAAACTTCTGGGCTAGCTCCAAATACACAACTGCTTGTCAATACCAGCTGAAGACCCCCCCGCGTTAAGTCCCTCACAATTTTGGCTCTACTTTGGAGGTAGCTGCATGCCTGCTGGCTACCATTGCCTCCTCCAGGGAAGCTTCTGCAAATGTTTGGGATTCTGCCTGAGAAACATTTAGCTCTTGGTACCGGCTGCAAAGCCCTTCAGGGTAGGGACACCACAAGTTCGGCCAAGTTTAGAGGGAAGTGTATGCCTGGTAGCTACCCTTGCCTTCTCACCTCGGCATGCTTCTAGAAAAAAGACTTGGCTTCCTCCAAGAGAGATTTTTTCTTTGTGGATCCTCAACTCGGATCCCTCTAGGCTAGCTAACAGAGAATTTTGCCTAATTCAGAGGTTGCTACATGCCCGGTAGCTACCTTTGCCTCCACCACATTGTACTTATGCAAAATTCTGTGTTGCCTGCACCAGTTCTGGAAAAGCAGGACACCCGTATGGGGGATCTACCTGAAGTCTGGCCAAACTGGGAAGTACGTGCATGCCCAGTAGCTACCCGTTCCTCCTCCCAGGCATACTTGGTGAAAGTTTTGGGGCTCTTCCAGAGAGAGAGGGACTTGTGGATTCGGTCCGCAGACCCCTTCAGGCTACGTACCCGACAACATTGGCCAATTTTGGAGGGAGGTGCATGCCAAGAGGCTTCTCTTGCCTCTGGCTCATCTTGGTTGCCAAAACTTTGTGGCTACCTCCACATACAGATTTAGTTTGGGATCCTCTCCTCAGATCGCTTCAGGGGAGGTACCTGACAACTTTGGCCAGTTTTCGAGGGAGCTACCTGCCTGGGTACCTTCACTTCCCTTCGCTCATCTTGTTTTGCAAAACTTCTGGGCTAGCTCCAAATACACAACTGCTTGTCAATACCAGCTGAAGACCCCTCCGCGTTAAGTCCCTCACAATTTTGGCTCTACTTTGGAGGTAGCTGCATGCCTGCTGGCTACCATTGCCTCCTCCAGGGAAGCTTCTGCAAATGTTTGGGATTCTGCCTGAGAAACATTTAGCTCTGGGTACCGGCTGCAAAGCCCTTCAGGGTAGGGACACCACAAGTTCGGCCAAGTTTAGAGGGAAGTGTATGCCTGGTAGCTACCCTTGCCTTCTCACCTCGGCATGCTTCTAGAAAAAAGACTTGGCTTCCTCCAAGAGAGATTTTTTCTTTGTGGATCCTAAACTCGGATCCCTCTAGGCTAGCTAACAGAGAATTTTGCCTAATTCAGAGGTTGCTACATGCCCGGTAGCTACCTTTGCCTCCACTACATTGTACTTATGCAAAATTCTGTGTTACCTGCACAAGTTCTGGAAAAGCAGGACACCCGTATGGGGGATCTACCTGAAGTCTGGCCAAATTGGGAAGTACGTGCATGCCCAGTAGCTACCCGTTCCTCCTCCCAGGCATACTTGGTGAAAGTTTTGGGGCTCTTCCAGAGAGAGAGGGACTTGTGGATTCGGTCCGCAGACCCCTTCAGGCTACGTACCCGACAACATTGGCCAATTTTGGAGGGACGTGCATGCCAAGAGGCTTCTCTTGCCTCTGGCTCATCTTGGTTGCCAAAACTTTGTGGCTACCTCCACATACAGATTTAGTTTGGGATCCTCTCCTCAGATCGCTTCCGGGGAGGTACCTTTCAACTTTGGCCAGTTTTCGAGGGAGCTACCTGCCTGGGTACCTTCACTTCCCTTCGCTCATCTTGTTTTGCAAAACTTTTGGGCTAGCTCCAAATACACAACTGCTTGTCAATACCAGCTGAAGACCCCCCCGCGTTAAGTCCCTCACAATTTTGGCTCTACTTTGGAGGTAGCTGCATGCCTGCTGGCTACCATTGCCTCCTCCAGGGAAGCTTCTGCAAATGTTTGGGATTCTGCCTGAGAAACATTTAGCTCTGGGTACCGGCTGCAAAGCCCTTCAGGGTAGGGACACCACAAGTTCGGCCAAGTTTAGAGGGAAGTGTATGCCTGGTAGCTACCCTTGCCTTCTCACCTCGGCATGCTTCTAGAAAAAAGACTTGGCTTCCTCCAAGAGAGATTTTTTCTTTGTGGATCCTCAACTCGGATCCCTCTAGGCTAGCTAACAGAGAATTTTGCCTAATTCAGAGGTTGCTACATGCCCGGTAGCTACCTTTGCCTCCACTACATTGTACTTATGCAAAATTCTGTGTTACCTGCACCAGTTCTGGAAAAGCAGGACACCCGTATGGGGGATCTACCTGAAGTCTGGCCAAATTGGGAAGTACGTGCATGCCCAGTAGCTACCCGTTCCTCCTCCCAGGCATACTTGGTGAAAGTTTTGGGGCTCTTCCAGAGAGAGAGGGACTTGTGGATTCGGTCCGCAGACCCCTTCAGGCTACGTACCCGACAACATTGGCCAATTTTGGAGGGAGGTGCATGCCAAGAGGCTTCTCTTGCCTCTGGCTCATCTTGGTTGCCAAAACTTTGTGGCTACCTCCACATACAGATTTAGTTTGGGATCCTCTCCTCAGATCGCTTCAGGGGAGGTACCTGACAACTTTGGCCAGTTTTCGAGGGAGCTACCTGCCTGGGTACCTTCACTTCCCTTCGCTCATCTTGTTTTGCAAAACTTCTGGGCTAGCTCCAAATACACAACTGCTTGTCAATACCAGCTGAAGACCCCCCCGCGTTAAGTCCCTCACAATTTTGGCTCTACTTTGGAGGTAGCTGCATGCCTGCTGGCTACCATTGCCTCCTCCAGGGAAGCTTCTGCAAATGTTTGGGATTCTGCCTGAGAAACATTTAGCTCTGGGTACCGGCTGCAAAGCCCTTCAGGGTAGGGACACCACAAGTTCGGCCAAGTTTAGAGGGAAGTGTATGCCTGGTAGCTACCCTTGCCTTCTCACCTCGGCATGCTTCTAGAAAAAAGACTTGGCTTCCTCCAAGAGAGATTTTTTCTTTGTGGATCCTAAACTCGGATCCCTCTAGGCTAGCTAACAGAGAATTTTGCCTAATTCAGAGGTTGCTACATGCCCGGTAGCTACCTTTGCCTCCACTACATTGTACTTATGCAAAATTCTGTGTTACCTGCACAAGTTCTGGAAAAGCAGGACACCCGTATGGGGGATCTACCTGAAGTCTGGCCAAATTGGGAAGTACGTGCATGCCCAGTAGCTACCCGTTCCTCCTCCCAGGCATACTTGGTGAAAGTTTTGGGGCTCTTCCAGAGAGAGAGGGACTTGTGGATTCGGTCCGCAGACCCCTTCAGGCTACGTACCCGACAACATTGGCCAATTTTGGAGGGAGGTGCATGCCAAGAGGCTTCTCTTGCCTCTGGCTCATCTTGGTTGCCAAAACTTTGTGGCTACCTCCACATACAGATTTAGTTTGGGATCCTCTCCTCAGATCGCTTCCGGGGAGGTACCTTTCAACTTTGGCCAGTTTTCGAGGGAGCTACCTGCCTGGGTACCTTCACTTCCCTTCGCTCATCTTGTTTTGCAAAACTTTTGGGCTAGCTCCAAATACACAACTGCTTGTCAATACCAGCTGAAGACCCCCCCGCGTTAAGTCCCTCACAATTTTGGCTCTACTTTGGACGTAGCTGCATGCCTGCTGGCTACCATTGCCTCCTCCAGGGAAGCTTCTGCAAATGTTTGGGATTCTGCCTGAGAAACATTTAGCTCTGGGTACCGGCTGCAAAGCCCTTCAGGGTAGGGACACCACAAGTTCGGCCAAGTTTAGAGGGAAGTGTATGCCTGGTAGCTACCCTTGCCTTCTCACCTCGGCATGCTTCTAGAAAAAAGACTTGGCTTCCTCCAAGAGAGATTTTTTCTTTGTGGATCCTCAACTCGGATCCCTCTAGGCTAGCTAACAGAGAATTTTGCCTAATTCAGAGGTTGCTACATGCCCGGTAGCTACCTTTGCCTCCACTACATTGTACTTATGCAAAATTCTGTGTTACCTGCACCAGTTCTGGAAAAGCAGGACACCCGTATGGGGGATCTACCTGAAGTCTGGCCAAATTGGGAAGTACGTGCATGCCCAGTAGCTACCCGTTCCTCCTCCCAGGCATACTTGGTGAAAGTTTTGGGGCTCTTCCAGAGAGAGAGGGACTTGTGGATTCGGTCCGCAGACCCCTTCAGGCTACGTACCCGACAACATTGGCCAATTTTGGAGGGACGTGCATGCCAAGAGGCTTCTCTTGCCTCTGGCTCATCTTGGTTGCCAAAACTTTGTGGCTACCTCCACATACAGATTTAGTTTGGGATCCTCTCCTCAGATCGCTTCAGGGGAGGTACCTGACAACTTTGGCCAGTTTTCGAGGGAGCTACCTGCCTGGGTACCTTCACTTCCCTTCGCTCATCTTGTTTTGCAAAACTTCTGGGCTAGCTCCAAATACACAACTGCTTGTCAATACCAGCTGAAGACCCCCCCGCGTTAAGTCCCTCACAATTTTGGCTCTACTTTGGAGGTAGCTGCATGCCTGCTGGCTACCATTGCCTCCTCCAGGGAAGCTTCTGCAAATGTTTGGGATTCTGCCTGAGAAACATTTAGCTCTGGGTACCGGCTGCAAAGCCCTTCAGGGTAGGGACACCACAAGTTCGGCCAAGTTTAGAGGGAAGTGTATGCCTGGTAGCTACCCTTGCCTTCTCACCTCGGCATGCTTCTAGAAAAAAGACTTGGCTTCCTCCAAGAGAGATTTTTTCTTTGTGGATCCTAAACTCGGATCCCTCTAGGCTAGCTAACAGAGAATTTTGCCTAATTCAGAGGTTGCTACATGCCCGGTAGCTACCTTTGCCTCCACCACATTGTACTTATGCAAAATTCTGTGTTGCCTGCACCAGTTCTGGAAAAGCAGGACACCCGTATGGGGGATCTACCTGAAGTCTGGCCAAATTGGGAAGTACGTGCATGCCCAGTAGCTACCCGTTCCTCCTCCCAGGCATACTTGGTGAAAGTTTTGGGGCTCTTCCAGAGAGAGAGGGACTTGTGGATTCGGTCCGCAGACCCCTTCAGGCTACGTACCCGACAACATTGGCCAATTTTGGAGGGAGGTGCATGCCAAGAGGCTTCTCTTGCCTCTGGCTCATCTTGGTTGCCAAAACTTTGTGGCTACCTCCACATACAGATTTAGTTTGGGATCCTCTCCTCAGATCGCTTCAGGGGAGGTACCTGACAACTTTGGCCAGTTTTCGAGGGAGCTACCTGCCTGGGTACCTTCACTTCCCTTCGCTCATCTTGTTTTGCAAAACTTTTGGGCTAGCTCCAAATACACAACTGCTTGTCAATACCAGCTGAAGACCCCCCCGCGTTAAGTCCCTCACAATTTTGGCTCTACTTTGGAGGTAGCTGCATGCCTGCTGGCTACCATTGCCTCCTCCAGGGAAGCTTCTGCAAATGTTTGGGATTCTGCCTGAGAAACATTTAGCTCTGGGTACCGGCTGCAAAGCCCTTCAGGGTAGGGACACCACAAGTTCGGCCAAGTTTAGAGGGAAGTGTATGCCTGGTAGCTACCCTTGCCTTCTCACCTCGGCATGCTTCTAGAAAAAAGACTTGGCTTCCTCCAAGAGAGATTTTTTCTTTGTGGATCCTAAACTCGGATCCCTCTAGGCTAGCTAACAGAGAATTTTGCCTAATTCAGAGGTTGCTACATGCCCGGTAGCTACCTTTGCCTCCACCACATTGTACTTATGCAAAATTCTGTGTTACCTGCACAAGTTCTGGAAAAGCAGGACACCCGTATGGGGGATCTACCTGAAGTCTGGCCAAATTGGGAAGTACGTGCATGCCCAGTAGCTACCCGTTCCTCCTCCCAGGCATACTTGGTGAAAGTTTTGGGGCTCTTCCAGAGAGAGAGGGACTTGTGGATTCGGTCCGCAGACCCCTTCAGGCTACGTACCCGACAACATTGGCCAATTTTGGAGGGAGGTGCATGCCAAGAGGCTTCTCTTGCCTCTGGCTCATCTTGGTTGCCAAAACGTTGTGGCTACCTCCACATACAGATTTAGTTTGGGATCCTCTCCTCAGATCGCTTCAGGGGAGGTACCTGACAACTTTGGCCAGTTTTCGAGGGAGCTACCTGCCTGGGTACCTTCACTTCCCTTCGCTCATCTTGTTTTGCAAAACTTTTGGGCTAGCTCCAAATACACAACTGCTTGTCAATACCAGCTGAAGACCCCCCCGCGTTAAGTCCCTCACAAGTTTGGCTCTACTTTGGAGGTAGCTGCATGCCTGCTGGCTACCATTGCCTCCTCCAGGGAAGCTTCTGCAAATGTTTGGGATTCTGCCTGAGAAACATTTAGCTCTGGGTACCGGCTGCAAAGCCCTTCAGGGTAGGGACACCACAAGTTCGGCCAAGTTTAGAGGGAAGTGTATGCCTGGTAGCTACCCTTGCCTTCTCACCTCGGCATGCTTCTAGAAAAAAAGACTTGGCTTCCTCCAAGAGAGATTTTTTCTTTGTGGATCCTAAACTCGGATCCCTCTAGGCTAGCTAACAGAGAATTTTGCCTAATTCAGAGGTTGCTACATGCCCGGTAGCTACCTTTGCCTCCACCACATTGTACTTATGCAAAATTCTGTGTTACCTGCACAAGTTCTGGAAAAGCAGGACACCCGTATGGGGGATCTACCTGAAGTCTGGCCAAACTGGGAAGTACGTGCATGCCCAGTAGCTACCCGTTCCTCCTCCCAGGCATACTTGGTGAAAGTTTTGGGGCTCTTCCAGAGAGAGAGGGACTTGTGGATTCGGTCCGCAGACCCCTTCAGGCTACGTACCCGACAACATTGGCCAATTTTGGAGGGAGGTGCATGCCAAGAGGCTTCTCTTGCCTCTGGCTCATCTTGGTTGCCAAAACTTTGTGGCTACCTCCACATACAGATTTAGTTTGGGATCCTCTCCTCAGATCGCTTCAGGGGAGGTACCTGACAACTTTGGCCAGTTTTCGAGGGAGCTACCTGCCTGGGTACCTTCACTTCCCTTCGCTCATCTTGTTTTGCAAAACTTCTGGGCTAGCTCCAAATACACAACTGCTTGTCAATACCAGCTGAAGACCCCTCCGCGTTAAGTCCCTCACAATTTTGGCTCTACTTTGGAGGTAGCTGCATGCCTGCTGGCTACCATTGCCTCCTCCAGGGAAGCTTCTGCAAATGTTTGGGATTCTGCCTGAGAAACATTTAGCTCTGGGTACCGGCTGCAAAGCCCTTCAGGGTAGGGACACCACAAGTTCGGCCAAGTTTAGAGGGAAGTGTATGCCTGGTAGCTACCCTTGCCTTCTCACCTCGGCATGCTTCTAGAAAAAAGACTTGGCTTCCTCCAAGAGAGATTTTTTCTTTGTGGATCCTAAACTCGGATCCCTCTAGGCTAGCTAACAGAGAATTTTGCCTAATTCAGAGGTTGCTACATGCCCGGTAGCTACCTTTGCCTCCACCACATTGTACTTATGCAAAATTCTGTGTTACCTGCACAAGTTCTGGAAAAGCAGGACACCCGTATGGGGGATCTACCTGAAGTCTGGCCAAATTGGGAAGTACGTGCATGCCCAGTAGCTACCCGTTCCTCCTCCCAGGCATACTTGGTGAAAGTTTTGGGGCTCTTCCAGAGAGAGAGGGACTTGTGGATTCGGTCCGCAGACCCCTTCAGGCTACGTACCCGACAACATTGGCCAATTTTGGAGGGAGGTGCATGCCAAGAGGCTTCTCTTGCCTCTGGCTCATCTTGGTTGCCAAAACTTTGTGGCTACCTCCACATACAGATTTAGTTTGGGATCCTCTCCTCAGATCGCTTCAGGGGAGGTACCTGACAACTTTGGCCAGTTTTCGAGGGAGCTACCTGCCTGGGTACCTTCACTTCCCTTCGCTCATCTTGTTTTGCAAAACTTTTGGGCTAGCTCCAAATACACAACTGCTTGTCAATACCAGCTGAAGACCCCCCCGCGTTAAGTCCCTCACAATTTTGGCTCTACTTTGGACGTAGCTGCATGCCTGCTGGCTACCATTGCCTCCTCCAGGGAAGCTTCTGCAAATGTTTGGGATTCTGCCTGAGAAACATTTAGCTCTGGGTACCGGCTGCAAAGCCCTTCAGGGTAGGGACACCACAAGTTCGGCCAAGTTTAGAGGGAAGTGTATGCCTGGTAGCTACCCTTGCCTTCTCACCTCGGCATGCTTCTAGAAAAAAGACTTGGCTTCCTCCAAGAGAGATTTTTTCTTTGTGGATCCTCAACTCGGATCCCTCTAGGCTAGCTAACAGAGAATTTTGCCTAATTCAGAGGTTGCTACATGCCCGGTAGCTACCTTTGCCTCCACCACATTGTACTTATGCAAAATTCTGTGTTACCTGCACAAGTTCTGGAAAAGCAGGACACCCATATGGGGGATCTACCTGAAGTCTGGCCAAATTGGGAAGTACGTGCATGCCCAGTAGCTACCCGTTCCTCCTCCCAGGCATACTTGGTGAAAGTTTTGGGGCTCTTCCAGAGAGAGAGGGACTTGTGGATTCGGTCCGCAGACCCCTTCAGGCTACGTACCCGACAACATTGGCCAATTTTGGAGGGAGGTGCATGCCAAGAGGCTTCTCTTGCCTCTGGCTCATCTTGGTTGCCAAAACTTTGTGGCTACCTCCACATACAGATTTAGTTTGGGATCCTCTCCTCAGATCGCTTCAGGGGAGGTACCTGACAACTTTGGCCAGTTTTCGAGGGAGCTACCTGCCTGGGTACCTTCACTTCCCTTCGCTCATCTTGTTTTGCAAAACTTCTGGGCTAGCTCCAAATACACAACTGCTTGTCAATACCAGCTGAAGAACCCTCCGCTTTAAGTTCCTCACAATTTTGGCTCTACTTTGGAGGTAGCTGCATGCCTGCTGGCTACCATTGCCTCCTCCAGGGAAGCTTCTGCAAATGTTTGGGATTCTGCCTGAGAAACATTTAGCTCTGGGTACCGGCTGCAAAGCCCTTCAGGGTAGGGACACCACAAGTTCGGCCAAGTTTAGAGGGAAGTGTATGCCTGGTAGCTACCCTTGCCTTCTCACCTCGGCATGCTTCTAGAAAAAAGACTTGGCTTCCTCCAAGAGAGATTTTTTCTTTGTGGATCCTAAACTCGGATCCCTCTGGGCTAGGTAACAGAGAATTTTGCCTAATTCAGAGGTTGCTACATGCCCGGTAGCTACCTTTGCCTCCACCACATTGTACTTATGCAAAATTCTGTGTTACCTGCACAAGTTCTGGAAAAGCAGGACACCCGTATGGGGGATCTGCCTGAAGTCTGGCCAAACTGGGAAGTACGTGCATGCCCAGTAGCTACCCGTTCCTCCTCCCAGGCATACTTGGTGAAAGTTTTGGGGCTCTTCCAGAGAGAGAGGGACTTGTGGATTCGGTCCGCAGACCCCTTCAGGCTACGTACCCGACAACATTGGCCAATTTTGGAGGGAGGTGCATGCCAAGAGGCTTCTCTTGCCTCTGGCTCATCTTGGTTGCCAAAACTTTGTGGCTACCTCCACATACAGATTTAGTTTGGGATCCTCTCCTCAGATCGCTTCAGGGGAGGTACCTGACAACTTTGGCCAGTTTTCGAGGGAGCTACCTGCCTGGGTACCTTCACTTCCCTTCGCTCATCTTGTTTTGCAAAACTTCTGGGCTAGCTCCAAATACACAACTGCTTGTCAATACCAGCTGAAGACCCCTCCGCGTTAAGTCCCTCACAATTTTGGCTCTACTTTGGAGGTAGCTGCATGCCTGCTGGCTACCATTGCCTCCTCCAGGGAAGCTTCTGCAAATGTTTGGGATTCTGCCTGAGAAACATTTAGCTCTGGGTACCGGCTGCAAAGCCCTTCAGGGTAGGGACACCACAAGTTCGGCCAAGTTTAGAGGGAAGTGTATGCCTGGTAGCTACCCTTGCCTTCTCACCTCGGCATGCTTCTAGAAAAAAGACTTGGCTTCCTCCAAGAGAGATTTTTTCTTTGTGGATCCTAAACTCGGATCCCTCTAGGCTAGCTAACAGAGAATTTTGCCTAATTCAGAGGTTGCTACATGCCCGGTAGCTACCTTTGCCTCCACCACATTGTACTTATGCAAAATTCTGTGTTGCCTGCACCAGTTCTGGAAAAGCAGGACACCCGTATGGGGGATCTACCTGAAGTCTGGCCAAATTGGGAAGTACGTGCATGCCCAGTAGCTACCCGTTCCTCCTCCCAGGCATACTTGGTGAAAGTTTTGGGGCTCTTCCAGAGAGAGAGGGACTTGTGGATTCGGTCCGCAGACCCCTTCAGGCTACGTACCCGACAACATTGGCCAATTTTGGAGGGAGGTGCATGCCAAGAGGCTTCTCTTGCCTCTGGCTCATCTTGGTTGCCAAAACTTTGTGGCTACCTCCACATACAGATTTAGTTTGGGATCCTCTCCTCAGATCGCTTCAGGGGAGGTACCTGACAACTTTGGCCAGTTTTCGAGGGAGCTACCTGCCTGGGTACCTTCACTTCCCTTCGCTCATCTTGTTTTGCAAAACTTCTGGGCTAGCTCCAAATACACAACTGCGTGTCAATACCAGCTGAAGACCCCTCCGCGTTAAGTTCCTCACAATTTTGGCTCTACTTTGGAGGTAGCTGCATGCCTGCTGGCTACCATTGCCTCCTCCAGGGAAGCTTCTGCAAATGTTTGGGATTCTGCCTGAGAAACATTTAGCTCTGGGTACCGGCTGCAAAGCCCTTCAGGGTAGGGACACCACAAGTTCGGCCAAGTTTAGAGGGAAGTGTATGCCTGGTAGCTACCCTTGCCTTCTCACCTCGGCATGCTTCTAGAAAAAAGACTTGGCTTCCTCCAAGAGAGATTTTTTCTTTGTGGATCCTAAACTCGGATCCCTCTAGGCTAGCTAACAGAGAATTTTGCCTAATTCAGAGGTTGCTACATGCCCGGTAGCTACCTTTGCCTCCACCACATTGTACTTATGCAAAATTCTGTGTTGCCTGCACAAGTTCTGGAAAAGCAGGACACCCGTATGGGGGATCTACCTGAAGTCTGGCCAAATTGGGAAGTACGTGCATGCCCAGTAGCTACCCGTTCCTCCTCCCAGGCATACTTGGTGAAAGTTTTGGGGCTCTTCCAGAGAGAGAGGGACTTGTGGATTCGGTCCGCAGACCCCTTCAGGCTACGTACCCAACAACATTGGCCAATTTTGGAGGGAGGTGCATGCCAAGAGGCTTCTCTTGCCTCTGGCTCATCTTGGTTGCCAAAACTTTGTGGCTACCTCCACATACAGATTTAGTTTGGGATCCTCTCCTCAGATCGCTTCAGGGGAGGTACCTGACAACTTTGGTCAGTTTTTGAGGGAGCTACCTGCCTGGGTACCTTCACTTCCCTTCGCTCATCTTGTTTTGCAAAACTTCTGGGCTAGCTCCAAATACACAACTGTTTGTCAATACCAGCTGAAGACCCCTCCGCGTTACGTCCCTCTCAACTTTGGCCCTACTTTGGACGTAGCTGCATGCCTGCTAGCAACCATCGCTTCCTCCACAAAAGTTTCTCAAAATGTATGGGATTCTGCCTGAGACACATTTAGCTCTGGGTACCAGCTGTAAAGCCCTTCAGGGTAGGGACACCACAAGGTTGGCCAAGTTTACAGGGAAGTGTATGCATGGTAGCTACCCTTGCCTTCTCACCTCGGCATGCTTCTAGAAAAAAGATTTGGCTTCCTCCAACAGAGATTTTTTCTTTGAGGATCCTAAACCCGGATCCCTCTAGGCTAGGTAACAGAGAATTCTGGCTAATTTGGACGTTGGTACAGGCCCGCTAGCTACCTTTGCCTCCACCACATTTTACTTAGGGAAAATTTTTCCTTACCTGCTTTAGTTCTGGAAAAGCAGCTTACCTGTCTGGTATTTGTTACCTGCCTGTGTCTGCATGTCCTGTAGCTCTCACGGATTAGCTCAAATTGCACGGAGCTTCCCCAGGTTTTTCTCCATTTGTTGAGGTCTGGTCCTGTTTGCCCCTTAAGGCTCCTTCCAAGCATCTCATTGAGCCTTTCCTTCTCGCATTCTCTGAACACAGCTGAAACCTCGGCTTGCTGCCTCAAACTCCTCCAAGGCTGTTGCTCTAGTTCGTTTGTGTCCATTGGTGTAGGTTCCCAACCCTGCAACAATGGAATAGACAGTGTTTGTTTCCTTTTGTTTTGTTTGGGTGTTTCTTTGCATTACGACCTTTTCTTTCTTTGGTCTTTCCTTCAATCCTACCACTTTTGTTAGTTTGAATCCTCCTCTTAGTTTTGTTGTTTCTTTGCTTTTTTCAGACATCAGCACCCCACCCCATATTCCTTGTGCACCGCCTCCCTCATAGAATCCTACAATGCCTGGGGTTGGAAGGGACCTTAAAGACCATCCAGCTCGAGCCCACCTGCACTGGTGCCCCAGGACCCTGTTGGGAGCCGCATGTCTGGGCTGGGGCCAGCTCTGCCTTGGGGGTGACTGAGGCTGTGCCTGTCAGCCCTGCACTGGGACATGGCGGTTGCCTAGCACCACTCCGGGTCACAATATGCACTGCACCTCACAGCACAGGGCTGCCATGTGGTCACGGTCCCTGTCCTTGGCTTCCCAAGGAGCTGCGTCCCCATGCTTGGTCCTGAGCGAGGTGCTGCATGTGCGAGTCCAGGAGCCCCCAAGTGCCACAGGGCGGACTTCTCTCTCTTTCCCCTGGAGATGAACACTCTCTTTTGGTTCCACCATACCTCTGCCCCTGAGAAGCTCCACAGCCAGGACGTCCATGGCCCAGCTCTCTCAAGCTCACGGCTGGGCTGTCCTGCCCCAGGGGGTCCTGACAGGTGCCTGGAGCACACTGGAAAAGTTGGGCCTACATGCCTTAGTTCTGAACAAAAGCAGCATACCCAGGCTGTGCCAAACCCTCTTTGGGCATCAGAACAGAATCTTGAAGTCTGCGGTGCCCAGAGTGAAACCTTTTTCTTCATTCTTTATAAAATGAACATTAAAGTTAACTCTTAAAAAGATAAGGAGCTTGAGGAAGTACATACTAAACATAGAAGATTATAATACTCAATTTTTTGCCCAAATTATGCTCATTGTCATCCCAGGGTGGGACAGATAAGCTTAGGATATAAAAGTGTTAGCAGGTAGTGGTAAAAAAATTCATGACAGCAAAACCCTAGAGTGAGGAAAAAGGGAGAGCTGGGGGGAGCGGGTGGGGAGAGGGCAGAAGGAATAATTGAAAACCTAGAAGAGGCAGTCGATGTTCTGTGCTCCTTCTCCACCAAGACAGGGACACCTCCTTGGTAAGCTCTGCACCTTCACCTTCACTTTGGTGAGGAATACCTGCGATAGCATTTATACGTTAAATAAACATATTAACTGCCTATAGGGTTAGTGGCATAGATTCATTTTAGCTGCCTATTGGGTCAGTGGAATAGACCCACAAGAAAGAGGACAATCCCTTCTCATGAAGACCTCAGGGTTCTCCCATTTGGCTGCATCTGTTCAACAACCAGCCTGCATACAAGCGATGCAGGAGAAGGATCTCTTACGGAGATCCCCAAAGCAAGCCCTGATTCAGCTGGCAAGGTTAACTCCCCCTTACCTGTGGCCTCCCAGTCACCATAAAGACACACGTAGCTAGTGTCCAAGACCACATACAAACTGCCTGTGCTAGGAATGCTGCCCTGGATGCCACACAGCTGGCTGATCTTCTTTGCCAAAACTTTGTGGCTACCTCCACATACAGATTTAGTTTGGGATCCTCTCCTCAGATCGCTTCCGGGGAGGTACCTGACAACTTTGGCCAGTTTTCGAGGGAGCTACCTGCCTGGGTACCTTCACTTCCCTTCGCTCATCTTGTTTTGCAAAACTTCTGGGCTAGCTCCAAATACACAACTGCTTGTCAATACCAGCTGAAGACCCCTCCGCGTTACGTCCCTCTCAACTTTGGCCCTACTTTGGACGTAGCTGCATGCCTGCTAGCAACCATCGCTTCCTCCACAAAAGTTTCTCAAAATGTATGGGATTCTGCCTGAGACACATTTAGCTCTGGGTACCAGCTGCAAAGCCCTTCAGGGTAGGGACACCACAAGGTTGGCCAAGTTTACAGGGAAGTGTATGCATGGTAGCTACCCTTGCCTTCTCACCTCGGCATGCTTCTAGAAAAAAGATTTGGCTTCCTCCAACAGAGATTTTTTCTTTGAGGATCCTAAACCCGGATCCCTCTAGGCTAGGTAACAGAGAATTCTGGCTAATTTGGACGTTGGTACAGGCCCGCTAGCTACCTTTGCCTCCACCACATTTTACTTAGGGAAAATTTTTCCTTACCTGCTTTAGTTCTGGAAAAGCAGCTTACCTGTCTGGTATTTGTTACCTGCCTGTGTCTGCATGTCCTGTAGCTCTCACGGATTAGCTCAAATTGCACGGAGCTTCCCCAGGTTTTTCTCCATTTGTTGAGGTCTGGTCCTGTTTGCCCCTTAAGGCTCCTTCCAAGCATCTCATTGAGCCTTTCCTTTTCGCATTCTCTGAACACAGCTGAAACCTCGGCTTGCTGCCTCAAACTCCTCCAAGGCTGTTGCTCTAGTTCGTTTGTGTCCATTGGTGTAGGTTCCCAACCCTGCAACAATGGAATAGACAGTGTTTGTTTCCTTTTGTTTTGTTTGGGTGTTTCTTTGCATTACGACCTTTTCTTTCTTTGGTCTTTCCTTCAATCCTACCACTTTTGTTAGTTTGAATCCTCCTCTTAGTTTTGTTTTTTCTTTGCTTTTTTCAAACATCAGCACCCCACCCCATATTCCTTGTGCACCGCCTCCCTCATAGAATCCTACAATGCCTGGGGTTGGAAGGGACCTTAAAGACCATCCAGCTCGAGCCCACCTGCACTGGTGCCCCAGGACCCTGTTGGGAGCCGCATGTCTGGGCTGGGGCCAGCTCTGCCTTGGGGGTGACTGAGGCTGTGCCTGTCAGCCCTGCACTGGGACATGGCGGTTGCCTAGCACCACTCTGGGTCACAATATGCACTGCCCCTCACAGCACACGGCTGCCATGTGGTCACGGTCCCTGTCCTTGGCTTCCCAAGGAGCTGCGTCCCCATGCTTGGTCCTGAGCGAGGTGCTGGATGTGCGAGTCCAGGAGTCCCCAAGTGCCACAGGGCGGACTTCTCTCTCTTTCCCCTGGAGATGAACACTCTCTTTTGGTTCCACCATACCTCTGCCCCTGAGAAGCTCCACAGCCAGGACGTCCATGGCCCAGCTCTCTCAAGCTCACGGCTGGGCTGTCCTGCCCCAGGGGGTCCTGACAGGTGCCTGGAGCACACTGGAAAAGTTGGGCCTACATGCCTTAGTTCTGAACAAAAGCAGCATACCCAGGCTGTGCCAAACCCTCTTTGGGCATCAGAACAGAATCTTGAAGTCTGCGGTGCCCAGAGTGAAACCTTTTTCTTCATTCTTTATAAAATGAACATTAAAGTTAACTCTTAAAAAGATAAGGAGCTTGAGGAAGTACATACTAAACATAGAAGATTATAATACTCAATTTTTTGCCCAAATTATGCTCATTGTCATCCCAGGGTGGGACAGATAAGCTTAGGATATAAAAGTGTTAGCAGGTAGTGGTAAAAAAATTCATGACAGCAAAACCCTAGAGTGAGGAAAAAGGGAGAGCTGGGGGGAGCGGGTGGGGAGAGGGCAGAAGGAATAATTGAAAACCTAGAAGAGGCAGTCGATGTTCTGTGCTCCTTCTCCACCAAGACAGGGACACCTCCTTGGTAAGCTCTGCACCTTCACCTTCACTTTGGTGAGGAATACCTGCGATAGCATTTATACGTTAAATAAACATATTAACTGCCTATAGGGTTAGTGGCATAGATTCATTTTAGCTGCCTATTGGGTCAGTGGAATAGACCCACAAGAAAGAGGACAATCCCTTCTCATGAAGACCTCAGGGTTCTCCCATTTGGCTGCATCTGTTCAACAACCAGCCTGCATACAAGCGATGCAGGAGAAGGATCTCTTACGGAGATCCCCAAAGCAAGCCCTGATTCAGCTGGCAAGGTTAACTCCCCCTTACCTGTGGCCTCCCAGTCACCATAAAGACACACGTAGCTAGTGTCCAAGACCACATACAAACTGCTTGTGCTAGGAATGCTAACCTGGATGCCACACAGCTGGCTGATCTTCTTTGCCAAAACTTTGTGGCTACCTCCACATACAGATTTAGTTTGGGATCCTCTCCTCAGATCGCTTCCGGGGAGGTACCTGACAACTTTGGCCAGTTTTCGAGGGAGCTACCTGCCTGGGTACCTTCACTTCCCTTCGCTCATCTTGTTTTGCAAAACTTCTGGGCTAGCTCCAAATACACAACTGCTTGTCAATACCAGCTGAAGACCCCTCCGCGTTAAGTCCCTCACAATTTTGGCTCTACTTTGGAGGTAGCTGCATGCCTGCTGGCTACCATTGCCTCCTCCAGGGAAGCTTCTGCAAATGTTTGGGATTCTGCCTGAGAAACATTTAGCTCTGGGTACCGGCTGCAAAGCCCTTCAGGGTAGGGACACCACAAGTTCGGCCAAGTTTAGAGGGAAGTGTATGCCTGGTAGCTACCCTTGCCTTCTCACCTCGGCATGCTTCTAGAAAAAAGACTTGGCTTCCTCCAAGAGAGATTTTTTCTTTGTGGATCCTCAACTCGGATCCCTCTAGGCTAGCTAACAGAGAATTTTGCCTAATTCAGAGGTTGCTACATGCCCGGTAGCTACCTTTGCCTCCACCACATTGTACTTATGCAAAATTCTGTGTTGCCTGCACAAGTTCTGGAAAAGCAGGACACCCGTATGGGGGATCTACCTGAAGTCTGGCCAAATTGGGAAGTACGTGCATGCCCAGTAGCTACCCGTTCCTCCTCCCAGGCATACTTGGTGAAAGTTTTGGGGCTCTTCCAGAGAGAGAGGGACTTGTGGATTCGGTCCGCAGACCCCTTCAGGCTACGTACCCGACAACATTGGCCAATTTTGGAGGGAGGTGCATGCCAAGAGGCTTCTCTTGCCTCTGGCTCATCTTGGTTGCCAAAACTTTGTGGCTACCTCCACATACAGATTTAGTTTGGGATCCTCTCCTCAGATCGCTTCAGGGGAGGTACCTGACAACTTTGGCCAGTTTTCGAGGGAGCTACCTGCCTGGGTACCTTCACTTCCCTTCGCTCATCTTGTTTTGCAAAACTTCTGGGCTAGCTCCAAATACACAACTGCTTGTCAATACCAGCTGAAGACCCCCCCGCGTTAAGTCCCTCACTATTTTGGCTCTACTTTGGAGGTAGCTGCATGCCTGCTGGCTACCATTGCCTCCTCCAGGGAAGCTTCTGCAAATGTTTGGGATTCTGCCTGAGAAACATTTAGCTCTGGGTACCGGCTGCAAAGCCCTTCAGGGTAGGGACACCACAAGTTCGGCCAAGTTTAGAGGGAAGTGTATGCCTGGTAGCTACCCTTGCCTTCTCACCTCGGCATGCTTCTAGAAAAAAGACTTGGCTTCCTCCAAGAGAGATTTTTTCTTTGTGGATCCTAAACTCGGATCCCTCTAGGCTAGCTAACAGAGAATTTTGCCTAATTCAGAGGTTGCTACATGCCCGGTAGCTACCTTTGCCTCCACTACATTGTACTTATGCAAAATTCTGTGTTACCTGCACAAGTTCTGGAAAAGCAGGACACCCGTATGGGGGATCTACCTGAAGTCTGGCCAAATTGGGAAGTACGTGCATGCCCAGTAGCTACCCGTTCCTCCTCCCAGGCATACTTGGTGAAAGTTTTGGGGCTCTTCCAGAGAGAGAGGGACTTGTGGATTCGGTCCGCAGACCCCTTCAGGCTACGTACCCGACAACATTGGCCAATTTTGGAGGGAGGTGCATGCCAAGAGGCTTCTCTTGCCTCTGGCTCATCTTGGTTGCCAAAACTTTGTGGCTACCTCCACATACAGATTTAGTTTGGGATCCTCTCCTCAGATCGCTTCAGGGGAGGTACCTGACAACTTTGGCCAGTTTTCGAGGGAGCTACCTGCCTGGGTACCTTCACTTCCCTTCGCTCATCTTGTTTTGCAAAACTTCTGGGCTAGCTCCAAATACACAACTGCTTGTCAATACCAGCTGAAGACCCCTCCGCGTTAAGTTCCTCACAATTTTGGCTCTACTTTGGAGGTAGCTGCATGCCTGCTGGCTACCATTGCCTCCTCCAGGGAAGCTTCTGCAAATGTTTGGGATTCTGCCTGAGAAACATTTAGCTCTGGGTACCAGCTGCAAAGCCCTTCAGGGTAGGGACACCACAAGTTCGGCCAAGTTTAGAGGGAAGTGTATGCCTGGTAGCTACCCTTGCCTTCTCACCTCGGCATGCTTCTAGAAAAAAGACTTGGCTTCCTCCAAGAGAGATTTTTTCTTTGTGGATCCTAAACTCGGATCCCTCTAGGCTAGCTAACAGAGAATTTTGCCTAATTCAGAGGTTGCTACATGCCCGGTAGCTACCTTTGCCTCCACTACATTGTACTTATGCAAAATTCTTTGTTACCTGCACAAGTTCTGGAAAAGCAGGAAACCCGTATGGGGGATCTACCTGAAGTCTGGCCAAATTGGGAAGTACGTGCATGCCCAGTAGCTACCCGTTCCTCCTCCCAGGCATACTTGGTGAAAGTTTTGGGGCTCTTCCAGAGAGAGAGGGACTTGTGGATTCGGTCCGCAGACCCCTTCAGGCTACGTACCCGACAACATTGGCCAATTTTGGAGGGAGGTGCATGCCAAGAGGCTTCTCTTGCCTCTGGCTCATCTTGGTTGCCAAAACTTTGTGGCTACCTCCACATACAGATTTAGT
The DNA here is from genome assembly GCF_964211835.1 of Anser anser. Lineage (NCBI taxonomy): Eukaryota > Metazoa > Chordata > Aves > Anseriformes > Anatidae > Anser > Anser anser. Next base: position 14,341,315 of record NC_139739.1, read on the forward strand.
TTGGGATCCTCTCCTCAGATCGCTTCAGGGGAGGTACCTGACAACTTTGGCCAGTTTTCGAGGGAGCTACCTGCCTGGGTACCTTCACTTCCCTTCGCTCATCTTGTTTTGCAAAACTTCTGGGCTAGCTCCAAATACACAACTGCTTGTCAATACCAGCTGAAGACCCCTCCGCGTTAAGTCCCTCACAATTTTGGCTCTACTTTGGAGGTAGCTGCATGCCTGCTGGCTACCATTGCCTCCTCCAGGGAAGCTTCTGCAAATGTTTGGGATTCTGCCTGAGAAACATTTAGCTCTGGGTACCGGCTGCAAAGCCCTTCAGGGTAGGGACACCACAAGTTCGGCCAAGTTTAGAGGGAAGTGTATGCCTAGTAGCTACCCTTGCCTTCTCACCTCGGCATGCTTCTAGAAAAAAGACTTGGCTTCCTCCAAGAGAGATTTTTTCTTTGTGGATCCTAAACTCGGATCCCTCTAGGCTAGCTAACAGAGAATTTTGCCTAATTCAGAGGTTGCTACATGCCCGGTAGCTACCTTTGCCTCCACCACATTGTACTTATGCAAAATTCTGTGTTACCTGCACAAGTTCTGGAAAAGCAGGACACCCGTATGGGGGATCTACCTGAAGTCTGGCCAAATTGGGAAGTACGTGCATGCCCAGTAGCTACCCGTTCCTCCTCCCAGGCATACTTGGTGAAAGTTTTGGGGCTCTTCCAGAGAGAGAGGGACTTGTGGATTCGGTCCGCAGACCCCTTCAGGCTACGTACCCGACAACATTGGCCAATTTTGGAGGGAGGTGCATGCCAAGAGGCTTCTCTTGCCTCTGGCTCATCTTGGTTGCCAAAACTTTGTGGCTACCTCCACATACAGATTTAGTTTGGGATCCTCTCCTCAGATCACTTCAGGGGAGGTACCTGACAACTTTGGCCAGTTTTCGAGGGAGCTACCTGCCTGGGTACCTTCACTTCCCTTCGCTCATCTTGTTTTGCAAAACTTCTGGGCTAGCTCCAAATACACAACTGCTTGTCAATACCAGCTGAAGACCCCTCCGCGTTAAGTTCCTCACAATTTTGGCTCTACTTTGGAGGTAGCTGCATGCCTGCTGGCTACCATCGCCTCCTCCAGGGAAGCTTCTGCAAATGTTTGGGATTCTGCCTGAGAAACATTTAGCTCTGGGTACCGGATGCAAAGCCCTTCAGGGTAGGGACACCACAAGTTCGGCCAAGTTTAGAGGGAAGTGTATGCCTGGTAGCTACCCTTGCCTTCTCACCTCGGCATGCTTCTAGAAAAAAGACTTGGCTTCCTCCAAGAGAGAATTTTTTCTTTGTGGATCCTAAACTCGGATCCCTCTAGGCTAGCTAACAGAGAATTTTGCCTAATTCAGAGGTTGCTACATGCCCGGTAGCTACCTTTGCCTCCACCACATTGTACTTATGCAAAATTCTGTGTTACCTGCACAAGTTCTGGAAAAGCAGGACACCCGTATGGGGGATCTACCTGAAGTCTGGCCAAATTGGGAAGTACGTGCATGCCCAGTAGCTACCCGTTCCTCCTCCCAGGCATACTTGGTGAAAGTTTTGGGGCTCTTCCAGAGAGAGAGGGACTTGTGGATTCGGTCCGCAGACCCCTTCAGGCTACGTACCCGACAACATTGGCCAATTTTGGAGGGAGGTGCATGCCAAGAGGCTTCTCTTGCCTCTGGCTCATCTTGGTTGCCAAAACTTTGTGGCTACCTCCACATACAGATTTAGTTTGGGATCCTCTCCTCAGATCGCTTCAGGGGAGGTACCTGACAACTTTGGCCAGTTTTCGAGGGAGCTACCTGCCTGGGTACCTTCACTTCCCTTCGCTCATCTTGTTTTGCAAAACTTCTGGGCTAGCTCCAAATACACAACTGCTTGTCAATACCAGCTGAAGACCCCCCCGCGTTAAGTCCCTCACTATTTTGGCTCTACTTTGGAGGTAGCTGCATGCCTGCTGGCTACCATTGCCTCCTCCAGGGAAGCTTCTGCAAATGTTTGGGATTCTGCCTGAGAAACATTTAGCTCTGGGTACCGGCTGCAAAGCCCTTCAGGGTAGGGACACCACAAGTTCGGCCAAGTTTAGAGGGAAGTGTATGCCTGGTAGCTACCCTTGCCTTCTCACCTCGGCATGCTTCTAGAAAAAAGACTTGGCTTCCTCCAAGAGAGATTTTTTCTTTGTGGATCCTAAACTCGGATCCCTCTAGGCTAGCTAACAGAGAATTTTGCCTAATTCAGAGGTTGCTACATGCCCGGTAGCTACCTTTGCCTCCACTACATTGTACTTATGCAAAATTCTGTGTTACCTGCACAAGTTCTGGAAAAGCAGGACACCCGGATGGGGGATCTACCTGAAGTCTGGCCAAATTGGGAAGTACGTGCATGCCCAGTAGCTACCCGTTCCTCCTCCCAGGCATACTTGGTGAAAGTTTTGGGGCTCTTCCAGAGAGAGAGGGACTTGTGGATTCGGTCCGCAGACCCCTTCAGGCTACGTACCCGACAACATTGGCCAATTTTGGAGGGAGGTGCATGCCAAGAGGCTTCTCTTGCCTCTGGCTCATCTTGGTTGCCAAAACTTTGTGGCTACCTCCACATACAGATTTAGTTTGGGATCCTCTCCTCAGATCGCTTCAGGGGAGGTACCTGACAACTTTGGCCAGTTTTCGAGGGAGATACCTGCCTGGGTACCTTCACTTCCCTTCGCTCATCTTGTTTTGCAAAACTTCTGGGCTAGCTCCAAATACACAACTGCTTGTCAATACCAGCTGAAGACCCCTCCGCGTTAAGTTCCTCACAATTTTGGCTCTACTTTGGAGGTAGCTGCATGCCTGCTGGCTACCATTGCCTCCTCCAGGGAAGCTTCTGCAAATGTTTGGGATTCTGCCTGAGAAACATTTAGCTCTGGGTACCGGCTGCAAAGCCCTTCAGGGTAGGGACACCACAAGTTCGGCCAAGTTTAGAGGGAAGTGTATGCCTGGTAGCTACCCTTGCCTTCTCACCTCGGCATGCTTCTAGAAAAAAGACTTGGCTTCCTCTAAGAGAGATTTTTTCTTTGTGGATCCTAAACTCGGATCCCTCTAGGCTAGCTAACAGAGAATTTTGCCTAATTCAGAGGTTGCTACATGCCCGGTAGCTACCTTTGCCTCCACCACATTGTACTTATGCAAAATTCTGTGTTACCTGCACAAGTTCTGGAAAAGCAGGACACCCGTATGGGGGATCTACCTGAAGTCTGGCCAAATTGGGAAGTACGTGCATGCCCAGTAGCTACCCGTTCCTCCTCCCAGGCATACTTGGTGAAAGTTTTGGGGCTCTTCCAGAGAGAGAGGGACTTGTGGATTCGGTCCGCAGACCCCTTCAGGCTACGTACCCGACAACATTGGCCAATTTTGGAGGGAGGTGCATGCCAAGAGGCTTCTCTTGCCTCTGGCTCATCTTGGTTGCCAAAACTTTGTGGCTACCTCCACATACAGATTTAGTTTGGGATCCTCTCCTCAGATCGCTTCAGGGGAGGTACCTGACAACTTTGGCCAGTTTTCGAGGGAGCTACCTGCCTGGGTACCTTCACTTCCCTTCGCTCATCTTGTTTTGCAAAACTTCTGGGCTAGCTCCAAATACACAACTGCTTGTCAATACCAGCTGAAGACCCCCCCGCGTTAAGTCCCTCACAATTTTGGCTCTACTTTGGAGGTAGCTGCATGCCTGCTGGCTACCATTGCCTCCTCCAGGGAAGCTTCTGCAAATGTTTGGGATTCTGCCTGAGAAACATTTAGCTCTGGGTACCGGCTGCAAAGCCCTTCAGGGTAGGGACACCACAAGTTCGGCCAAGTTTAGAGGGAAGTGTATGCCTGGTAGCTACCCTTGCCTTCTCACCTCGGCATGCTTCTAGAAAAAAGACTTGGCTTCCTCCAAGAGAGATTTTTTCTTTGTGGATCCTAAACTCGGATCCCTCTAGGCTAGCTAACAGAGAATTTTGCCTAATTCAGAGGTTGCTACATGCCCGGTAGCTACCTTTGCCTCCACCACATTGTACTTATGCAAAATTCTGTGTTGCCTGCACCAGTTCTGGAAAAGCAGGACACCCGTATGGGGGATCTACCTGAAGTCTGGCCAAATTGGGAAGTACGTGCATGCCCAGTAGCTACCCGTTCCTCCTCCCAGGCATACTTGGTGAAAGTTTTGGGGCTCTTCCAGAGAGAGAGGGACTTGTGGATTCGGTCCGCAGACCCCTTCAGGCTACGTACCCAACAACATTGGCCAATTTTGGAGGGAGGTGCATGCCAAGAGGCTTCTCTTGCCTCTGGCTCATCTTGGTTGCCAAAACTTTGTGGCTACCTCCACATACAGATTTAGTTTGGGATCCTCTCCTCAGATCGCTTCAGGGGAGGTACCTGACAACTTTGGTCAGTTTTTGAGGGAGCTACCTGCCTGGGTACCTTCACTTCCCTTCGCTCATCTTGTTTTGCAAAACTTCTGGGCTAGCTCCAAATACACAACTGTTTGTCAATACCAGCTGAAGACCCCTCCGCGTTACGTCCCTCTCAACTTTGGCCCTACTTTGGACGTAGCTGCATGCCTGCTAGCAACCATCGCTTCCTCCACAAAAGTTTCTCAAAATGTATGGGATTCTGCCTGAGACACATTTAGCTCTGGGTACCAGCTGCAAAGCCCTTCAGGGTAGGGACACCACAAGGTTGGCCAAGTTTACAGGGAAGTGTATGCATGGTAGCTACCCTTGCCTTCTCACCTCGGCATGCTTCTAGAAAAAAGATTTGGCTTCCTCCAAGAGAGATTTTTTCTTTGAGGATCCTAAACCCGGATCCCTCTAGGCTAGGTAACAGAGAATTCTGGCTAATTTGGACGTTGGTACAGGCCCGCTAGCTACCTTTGCCTCCACCACATTTTACTTAGGGAAAATTTTTCCTTACCTGCTTTAGTTCTGGAAAAGCAGCTTACCTGTCTGGTATTTGTTACCTGCCTGTGTCTGCATGTCCTGTAGCTCTCACGGATTAGCTCAAATTGCACGGAGCTTCCCCAGGTTTTTCTCCATTTGTTGAGGTCTGGTCCTGTTTGCCCCTTAAGGCTCCTTCCAAGCATCTCATTGAGCCTTTCCTTTTCGCATTCTCTGAACACAGCTGAAACCTCGGCTTGCTGCCTCAAACTCCTCCAAGGCTGTTGCTCTAGTTCGTTTGTGTCCATTGGTGTAGGTTCCCAACCCTGCAACAATGGAATAGACAGTGTTTGTTTCCTTTTGTTTTGTTTGGGTGTTTCTTTGCATTACGACCTTTTCTTTCTTTGGTCTTTCCTTCAATCCTACCACTTTTGTTAGTTTGAATCCTCCTCTTAGTTTTGTTGTTTCTTTGCTTTTTTCAGACATCAGCACCCCACCCCATATTCCTTGTGCACCGCCTCCCTCATAGAATCCTACAATGCCTGGGGTTGGAAGGGACCTTAAAGACCATCCAGCTCGAGCCCACCTGCACTGGTGCCCCAGGACCCTGTTGTGAGCCGCATGTCTGGGCTGGGGCCAGCTCTGCCTTGGGGGTGACTGAGGCTGTGCCTGTCAGCCCTGCACTGGGACATGGCGGTTGCCTAGCACCACTCTGGGTCACAATATGCACTGCCCCTCACAGCACACGGCTGCCATGTGGTCACGGTCCCTGTCCTTGGCTTCCCAAGGAGCTGCGTCCCCATGCTTGGTCCTGAGCGAGGTGCTGCATGTGCGAGTCCAGGAGTCCCCAAGTGCCACAGGGCGGACTTCTCTCTCTTTCCCCTGGAGATGAACACTCTCTTTTGGTTCCACCATACCTCTGCCCCTGAGAAGCTCCACAGCCAGGACGTCCATGGCCCAGCTCTCTCAAGCTCACGGCTGGGCTGTCCTGCCCCAGGGGGTCCTGACAGGTGCCTGGAGCACACTGGAAAAGTTGGGCCTACATGCCTTAGTTCTGAACAAAAGCAGCATATCCAGGCTGTGCCAAACCCTCTTTGGGCATCAGAACAGAATCTTGAAGTCTGCGGTGCCCAGAGTGAAACCTTTTTCTTCATTCTTTATAAAATGAACATTAAAGTTAACTCTTAAAAAGATAAGGAGCTTGAGGAAGTACATACTAAACATAGAAGATTATAATACTCAATTTTTTGCCCAAATTATGCTCATTGTCATCCCAGGGTGGGACAGATAAGCTTAGGATATAAAAGTGTTAGCAGGTAGTGGTAAAAAAATTCATGACAGCAAAACCCTAGAGTGAGGAAAAAGGGAGAGCTGGGGGGAGCGGGTGGGGAGAGGGCAGAAGGAATAATTGAAAACCTAGAAGAGGCAGTCGATGTTCTGTGCTCCTTCTCCACCAAGACAGGGACACCTCCTTGGTAAGCTCTGCACCTTCACCTTCACTTTGGTGAGGAATACCTGCGATAGCATTTATACGTTAAATAAACATATTAACTGCCTATAGGGTTAGTGGCATAGATTCATTTTAGCTGCCTATTGGGTCAGTGGAATAGACCCACAAGAAAGAGGACAATCCCTTCTCATGAAGACCTCAGGGTTCTCCCATTTGGCTGCATCTGTTCAACAACCAGCCTGCATACAAGCGATGCAGGAGAAGGATCTCTTACGGAGATCCCCAAAGCAAGCCCTGATTCAGCTGGCAAGGTTAACTCCCCCTTACCTGTGGCCTCCCAGTCACCATAAAGACACACGTAGCTAGTGTCCAAGACCACATACAAACTGCCTGTGCTAGGAATGCTGCCCTGGATGCCACACAGCTGGCTGATCTTCTTTGCCAAAACTTTGTGGCTACCTCCACATACAGATTTAGTTTGGGATCCTCTCCTCAGATCGCTTCAGGGGAGGTACCTGACAACTTTGGTCAGTTTTTGAGGGAGCTACCTGCCTGGGTACCTTCACTTCCCTTCGCTCATCTTGTTTTGCAAAACTTCTGGGCTAGCTCCAAATACACAACTGTTTGTCAATACCAGCTGAAGACCCCTCCGCGTTACGTCCCTCTCAACTTTGGCCCTACTTTGGACGTAGCTGCATGCCTGCTAGCAACCATCGCTTCCTCCACAAAAGTTTCTCAAAATGTATGCGATTCTGCCTGAGACACATTTAGCTCTGGGTACCAGCTGCAAAGCCCTTCAGGGTAGGGACACCACAAGGTTGGCCAAGTTTACAGGGAAGTGTATGCATGGTAGCTACCCTTGCCTTCTCACCTCGGCATGCTTCTAGAAAAAAGATTTGGCTTCCTCCAACAGAGATTTTTTCTTTGAGGATCCTAAACCCGGATCCCTCTAGGCTAGGTAACAGAGAATTCTGGCTAATTTGGACGTTGGTACAGGCCCGCTAGCTACCTTTGCCTCCACCACATTTTACTTAGGGAAAATTTTTCCTTACCTGCTTTAGTTCTGGAAAAGCAGCTTACCTGTCTGGTATTTGTTACCTGCCTGTGTCTGCATGTCCTGTAGCTCTCACGGATTAGCTCAAATTGCACGGAGCTTCCCCAGGTTTTTCTCCATTTGTTGAGGTCTGGTCCTGTTTGCCCCTTAAGGCTCCTTCCAAGCATCTCATTGAGCCTTTCCTTCTCGCATTCTCTGAACACAGCTGAAACCTCGGCTTGCTGCCTCAAACTCCTCCAAGGCTGTTGCTCTAGTTCGTTTGTGTCCATTGGTGTAGGTTCCCAACCCTGCAACAATGGAATAGACAGTGTTTGTTTCCTTTTGTTTTGTTTGGGTGTTTCTTTGCATTACGACCTTTTCTTTCTTTGGTCTTTCCTTCAATCCTACCACTTTTGTTACTTTGAATCCTCCTCTTAGTTTTGTTGTTTCTTTGCTTTTTTCAAACATCAGCACCCCACCCCATATTCCTTGTGCACCGCCTCCCTCATAGAATCCTACAATGCCTGGGGTTGGAAGGGACCTTAAAGACCATCCAGCTCGAGCCCACCTGCACTGGTGCCCCAGGACCCTGTTGTGAGCCGCACGTCTGGGCTGGGGCCAGCTCTGCCTTGGGGGTGACTGAGGCTGTGCCTGTCAGCCCTGCACTGGGACATGGCGGTTGCCTAGCACCACTCCGGGTCACAATATGCACTGCCCCTCACAGCACAGGGCTGCCATGTGGTCACGGTCCCTGTCCTTGGCTTCCCAAGGAGCTGCGTCCCCATGCTTGGTCCTGAGCGAGGTGCTGCATGTGCGAGTCCAGGAGTCCCCAAGTGCCACAGGGCGGACTTCTCTCTCTTTCCCCCGGAGATGAACACTCTCTTTTGGTTCCACCATACCTCTGCCCCTGAGAAGCTCCACAGCCAGGACGTCCATGGCCCAGCTCTCTCAAGCTCACGGCTGGGCTGTCCTGCCCCAGGGGGTCCTGACAGGTGCCTGGAGCACACTGGAAAAGTTGGGCCTACATGCCTTAGTTCTGAACAAAAGCAGCATACCCAGGCTGTGCCAAACCCTCTTTGGGCATCAGAACAGAATCTTGAAGTCTGCGGTGCCCAGAGTGAAACCTTTTTCTTCATTCTTTATAAAATGAACATTAAAGTTAACTCTTAAAAAGATAAGGAGCTTGAGGAAGTACATACTAAACATAGAAGATTATAATACTCAATTTTTTGCCCAAATTATGCTCATTGTCATCCCAGGGTGGGACAGATAAGCTTAGGATATAAAAGTGTTAGCAGGTAGTGGTAAAAAAATTCATGACAGCAAAACCCTAGAGTGAGGAAAAAGGGAGAGCTGGGGGGAGCGGGTGGGGAGAGGGCAGAAGGAATAATTGAAAACCTAGAAGAGGCAGTCGATGTTCTGTGCTCCTTCTCCACCAAGACAGGGACACCTCCTTGGTAAGCTCTGCACCTTCACCTTCACTTTGGTGAGGAATACCTGCGATAGCATTTATACGTTAAATAAACATATTAACTGCCTATAGGGTTAGTGGCATAGATTCATTTTAGCTGCCTATTGGGTCAGTGGAATAGACCCACAAGAAAGAGGACAATCCCTTCTCATGAAGACCTCAGGGTTCTCCCATTTGGCTGCATCTGTTCAACAACCAGCCTGCATACAAGCGATGCAGGAGAAGGATCTCTTACGGAGATCCCCAAAGCAAGCCCTGATTCAGCTGGCAAGGTTAACTCCCCCTTACCTGTGGCCTCCCAGACACCATAAAGACACACGTAGCTAGTGTCCAAGACCACATACAAACTGCCTGTGCTAGGAATGCTGCCCTGGATGCCACACAGCTGGCTGATCTTCTTTGCCAAAACTTTGTGGCTACCTCCACATACAGATTTAGTTTGGGATCCTCTCCTCAGATCGCTTCAGGGGAGGTACCTGACAACTTTGGCCAGTTTTCGAGGGAGCTACCTGCCTGGGTACCTTCACTTCCCTTCGCTCATCTTGTTTTGCAAAACTTCTGGGCTAGCTCCAAATACACAACTGCTTGTCAATACCAGCTGAAGACCCCCCCGCGTTAAGTCCCTCACTATTTTGGCTCTACTTTGGAGGTAGCTGCATGCCTGCTGGCTACCATTGCCTCCTCCAGGGAAGCTTCTGCAAATGTTTGGGATTCTGCCTGAGAAACATTTAGCTCTGGGTACCGGCTGCAAAGCCCTTCAGGGTAGGGACACCACAAGTTCGGCCAAGTTTAGAGGGAAGTGTATGCCTGGTAGCTACCCTTGCCTTCTCACCTCGGCATGCTTCTAGAAAAAAGACTTGGCTTCCTCCAAGAGAGATTTTTTCTTTGTGGATCCTAAACTCGGATCCCTCTAGGCTAGCTAACAGAGAATTTTGCCTAATTCAGAGGTTGCTACATGCCCGGTAGCTACCTTTGCCTCCACTACATTGTACTTATGCAAAATTCTGTGTTACCTGCACAAGTTCTGGAAAAGCAGGACACCCGTATGGGGGATCTACCTGAAGTCTGGCCAAATTGGGAAGTACGTGCATGCCCAGTAGCTACCCGTTCCTCCTCCCAGGCATACTTGGTGAAAGTTTTGGGGCTCTTCCAGGGAGAGAGGGACTTGTGGATTCGGTCCGCAGACCCCTTCAGGCTACGTACCCGACAACATTGGCCAATTTTGGAGGGAGGTGCATGCCAAGAGGCTTCTCTTGCCTCTGGCTCATCTTGGTTGCCAAAACTTTGTGGCTACCTCCACATACAGATTTAGTTTGGGATCCTCTCCTCAGATCGCTTCAGGGGAGGTACCTGACAACTTTGGCCAGTTTTCGAGGGAGCTACCTGCCTGGGTACCTTCACTTCCCTTCGCTCATCTTGTTTTGCAAAACTTCTGGGCTAGCTCCAAATACACAACTGCTTGTCAATACCAGCTGAAGACCCCTCCGCGTTAAGTTCCTCACAATTTTGGCTCTACTTTGGAGGTAGCTGCATGCCTGCTGGCTACCATCGCCTCCTCCAGGGAAGCTTCTGCAAATGTTTGGGATTCTGCCTGAGAAACATTTAGCTCTGGGTACCGGATGCAAAGCCCTTCAGGGTAGGGACACCACAAGTTCGGCCAAGTTTAGAGGGAAGTGTATGCCTGGTAGCTACCCTTGCCTTCTCACCTCGGCATGCTTCTAGAAAAAAGACTTGGCTTCCTCCAAGAGAGAATTTTTTCTTTGTGGATCCTAAACTCGGATCCCTCTAGGCTAGCTAACAGAGAATTTTGCCTAATTCAGAGGTTGCTACATGCCCGGTAGCTACCTTTGCCTCCACCACATTGTACTTATGCAAAATTCTGTGTTACCTGCACAAGTTCTGGAAAAGCAGGACACCCGTATGGGGGATCTACCTGAAGTCTGGCCAAATTGGGAAGTACGTGCATGCCCAGTAGCTACCCGTTCCTCCTCCCAAGCATACTTGGTGAAAGTTTTGGGGCTCTTCCAGAGAGAGAGGGACTTGTGGATTCGGTCCGCAGACCCCTTCAGGCTACGTACCCGACAACATTGGCCAATTTTGGAGGGAGGTGCATGCCAAGAGGCTTCTCTTGCCTCTGGCTCATCTTGGTTGCCAAAACTTTGTGGCTACCTCCACATACAGATTTAGTTTGGGATCCTCTCCTCAGATCGCTTCAGGGGAGGTACCTGACAACTTTGGCCAGTTTTCGAGGGAGCTACCTGCCTGGGTACCTTCACTTCCCTTCGCTCATCTTGTTTTGCAAAACTTCTGGGCTAGCTCCAAATACACAACTGCTTGTCAATACCAGCTGAAGACCCCCCCGCGTTAAGTCCCTCACTATTTTGGCTCTACTTTGGAGGTAGCTGCATGCCTGCTGGCTACCATTGCCTCCTCCAGGGAAGCTTCTGCAAATGTTTGGGATTCTGCCTGAGAAACATTTAGCTCTGGGTACCGGCTGCAAAGCCCTTCAGGGTAGGGACACCACAAGTTCGGCCAAGTTTAGAGGGAAGTGTATGCCTGGTAGCTACCCTTGCCTTCTCACCTCGGCATGCTTCTAGAAAAAAGACTTGGCTTCCTCCAAGAGAGATTTTTTCTTTGTGGATCCTAAACTCGGATCCCTCTAGGCTAGCTAACAGAGAATTTTGCCTAATTCAGAGGTTGCTACATGCCCGGTAGCTACCTTTGCCTCCACCACATTGTACTTATGCAAAATTCTGTGTTACCTGCACAAGTTCTGGAAAAGCAGGACACCCGTATGGGGGATCTACCTGAAGTCTGGCCAAATTGGGAAGTACGTGCATGCCCAGTAGCTACCCGTTCCTCCTCCCAGGCATACTTGGTGAAAGTTTTGGGGCTCTTCCAGAGAGAGAGGGACTTGTGGATTCGGTCCGCAGACCCCTTCAGGCTACGTACCCGACAACATTGGCCAATTTTGGAGGGAGGTGCATGCCAAGAGGCTTCTCTTGCCTCTGGCTCATCTTGGTTGCCAAAACTTTGTGGCTACCTCCACATACAGATTTAGTTTGGGATCCTCTCCTCAGATCGCTTCAGGGGAGGTACCTGACAACTTTGGCCAGTTTTCGAGGGAGCTACCTGCCTGGGTACCTTCACTTCCCTTCGCTCATCTTGTTTTGCAAAACTTCTGGGCTAGCTCCAAATACACAACTGCTTGTCAATACCAGCTGAAGACCCCCCCGCGTTAAGTCCCTCACAATTTTGGCTCTACTTTGGAGGTAGCTGCATGCCTGCTGGCTACCATTGCCTCCTCCAGGGAAGCTTCTGCAAATGTTTGGGATTCTGCCTGAGAAACATTTAGCTCTGGGTACCGGCTGCAAAGCCCTTCAGGGTAGGGACACCACAAGTTCGGCCAAGTTTAGAGGGAAGTGTATGCCTGGTAGCTACCCTTGCCTTCTCACCTCGGCATGCTTCTAGAAAAAAGACTTGGCTTCCTCCAAGAGAGATTTTTTCTTTGTGGATCCTAAACTCGGATCCCTCTAGGCTAGCTAACAGAGAATTTTGCCTAATTCAGAGGTTGCTACATGCCCGGTAGCTACCTTTGCCTCCACTACATTGTACTTATGCAAAATTCTGTGTTACCTGCACAAGTTCTGGAAAAGCAGGACACCCGTATGGGGGATCTACCTGAAGTCTGGCCAAATTGGGAAGTACGTGCATGCCCAGTAGCTACCCGTTCCTCCTCCCAGGCATACTTGGTGAAAGTTTTGGGGCTCTTCCAGGGAGAGAGGGACTTGTGGATTCGGTCCGCAGACCCCTTCAGGCTACGTACCCGACAACATTGGCCAATTTTGGAGGGAGGTGCATGCCAAGAGGCTTCTCTTGCCTCTGGCTCATCTTGGTTGCCAAAACTTTGTGGCTACCTCCACATACAGATTTAGTTTGGGATCCTCTCCTCAGATCGCTTCAGGGGAGGTACCTGACAACTTTGGCCAGTTTTCGAGGGAGCTACCTGCCTGGGTACCTTCACTTCCCTTCGCTCATCTTGTTTTGCAAAACTTTTGGGCTAGCTCCAAATACACAACTGCTTGTCAATACCAGCTGAAGACCCCCCCGCGTTAAGTCCCTCACAATTTTGGCTCTACTTTGGAGGTAGCTGCATGCCTGCTGGCTACCATTGCCTCCTCCAGGGAAGCTTCTGCAAATGTTTGGGATTCTGCCTGAGAAACATTTAGCTCTGGGTACCGGCTGCAAAGCCCTTCAGGGTAGGGACACCACAAGTTCGGCCAAGTTTAGAGGGAAGTGTATGCCTGGTAGCTACCCTTGCCTTCTCACCTCGGCATGCTTCTAGAAAAAAGACTTGGCTTCCTCCAAGAGAGATTTTTTCTTTGTGGATCCTAAACTCGGATCCCTCTAGGCTAGCTAACAGAGAATTTTGCCTAATTCAGAGGTTGCTACATGCCCGGTAGCTACCTTTGCCTCCACCACATTGTACTTATGCAAAATTCTGTGTTACCTGCACAAGTTCTGGAAAAGCAGGACACCCGTATGGGGGATCTACCTGAAGTCTGGCCAAATTGGGAAGTACGTGCATGCCCAGTAGCTACCCGTTCCTCCTCCCAGGCATACTTGGTGAAAGTTTTGGGGCTCTTCCAGAGAGAGAGGGACTTGTGGATTCGGTCCGCAGACCCCTTCAGGCTACGTACCCGACAACATTGGCCAATTTTGGAGGGAGGTGCATGCCAAGAGGCTTCTCTTGCCTCTGGCTCATCTTGGTTGCCAAAACTTTGTGGCTACCTCCACATACAGATTTAGTTTGGGATCCTCTCCTCAGATTGCTTCGGGGGAGGTACCTGACAACTTTGGCCAGTTTTCGAGGGAGCTACCTGCCTGGGTACCTCCACTTCCCTTCGCTCATCTTGTTTTGCAAAACTTCTGGGCTAGCTCCAAATACACAACTGCTTGTCAATACCAGCTGAAGACCCCTCCGCGTTACGTCCCTCTCAACTTTGGCCCTACTTTGGACGTAGCTGCATGCCTGCTAGCAACCATCGCTTCCTCCACAAAAGTTTCTCAAAATGTATGGGATTCTGCCTGAGACACATTTAGCTCTGGGTACCAGCTGCAAAGCCCTTCAGGGTAGGGACACCACAAGCTTGGCCAAGTTTACAGGGAAGTGTATGCATGGTAGCTACCCTTGCCTTCTCACCTCGGCATGCTTCTAGAAAAAAGACTTGGCTTCCTCCAAGAGAGATTTTTTCTTTGTGGATCCTAAACTCGGATCCCTCTAGGCTAGCTAACAGAGAATTTTGCCTAATTCAGAGGTTGCTACATGCCCGGTAGCTACCTTTGCCTCCACCACATTGTACTTATGCAAAATTCTGTGTTACCTGCACAAGTTCTGGAAAAGCAGGACACCCGTATGGGGGATCTACCTGAAGTCTGGCCAAATTGGGAAGTACGTGCATGCCCAGTAGCTACCCGTTCCTCCTCCCAGGCATACTTGGTGAAAGTTTTGGGGCTCTTCCAGAGAGAGAGGGACTTGTGGATTCGGTCCGCAGACCCCTTCAGGCTACGTACCCGACAACATTGGCCAATTTTGGAGGGAGGTGCATGCCAAGAGGCTTCTCTTGCCTCTGGCTCATCTTGGTTGCCAAAACTTTGTGGCTACCTCCACATACAGATTTAGTTTGGGATCCTCTCCTCAGATCGCTTCAGGGGAGGTACCTGACAACTTTGGCCAGTTTTCGAGGGAGATACCTGCCTGGGTACCTTCACTTCCCTTCGCTCATCTTGTTTTGCAAAACTTCTGGGCTAGCTCCAAATACACAACTGCTTGTCAATACCAGCTGAAGACCCCTCCGCGTTAAGTTCCTCACAATTTTGGCTCTACTTTGGAGGTAGCTGCATGCCTGCTGGCTACCATTGCCTCCTCCAGGGAAGCTTCTGCAAATGTTTGGGATTCTGCCTGAGAAACATTTAGCTCTGGGTACCGGCTGCAAAGCCCTTCAGGGTAGGGACACCACAAGTTCGGCCAAGTTTAGAGGGAAGTGTATGCCTGGTAGCTACCCTTGCCTTCTCACCTCGGCATGCTTCTAGAAAAAAGACTTGGCTTCCTCCAAGAGAGATTTTTTCTTTGTGGATCCTCAACTCGGATCCCTCTAGGCTAGCTAACAGAGAATTTTGCCTAATTCAGAGGTTGCTACATGCCCGGTAGCTACCTTTGCCTCCACTACATTGTACTTATGCAAAATTCTGTGTTACCTGCACAAGTTCTGGAAAAGCAGGACACCCGTATGGGGGATCTACCTGAAGTCTGGCCAAATTGGGAAGTACGTGCATGCCCAGTAGCTACCCGTTCCTCCTCCCAAGCATACTTGGTGAAAGTTTTGGGGCTCTTCCAGAGAGAGAGGGACTTGTGGATTCGGTCCGCAGACCCCTTCAGGCTACGTACCCGACAACATTGGCCAATTTTGGAGGGAGGTGCATGCCAAGAGGCTTCTCTTGCCTCTGGCTCATCTTGGTTGCCAAAACTTTGTGGCTACCTCCACATACAGATTTAGTTTGGGATCCTCTCCTCAGATCGCTTCAGGGGAGGTACCTGACAACTTTGGCCAGTTTTCGAGGGAGCTACCTGCCTGGGTACCTTCACTTCCCTTCGCTCATCTTGTTTTGCAAAACTTCTGGGCTAGCTCCAAATACACAACTGCTTGTCAATACCAGCTGAAGACCCCCCCGCGTTAAGTCCCTCACAATTTTGGCTCTACTTTGGAGGTAGCTGCATGCCTGCTGGCTACCATTGCCTCCTCCAGGGAAGCTTCTGCAAATGTTTGGGATTCTGCCTGAGAAACATTTAGCTCTGGGTACCGGCTGCAAAGCCCTTCAGGGTAGGGACACCACAAGTTCGGCCAAGTTTAGAGGGAAGTGTATGCCTGGTAGCTACCCTTGCCTTCTCACCTCGGCATGCTTCTAGAAAAAAGACTTGGCTTCCTCCAAGAGAGATTTTTTCTTTGTGGATCCTAAACTCGGATCCCTCTAGGCTAGCTAACAGAGAATTTTGCCTAATTCAGAGGTTGCTACATGCCCGGTAGCTACCTTTGCCTCCACCACATTGTACTTATGCAAAATTCTGTGTTGCCTGCACAAGTTCTGGAAAAGCAGGAAACCCGTATGGGGGATCTACCTGAAGTCTGGCCAAATTGGGAAGTACGTGCATGCCCAGTAGCTACCCGTTCCTCCTCCCAGGCATACTTGGTGAAAGTTTTGGGGCTCTTCCAGAGAGAGAGGGACTTGTGGATTCGGTCCGCAGACCCCTTCAGGCTACGTACCCGACAACATTGGCCAATTTTGGAGGGAGGTGCATGCCAAGAGGCTTCTCTTGCCTCTGGCTCATCTTGGTTGCCAAAACTTTGTGGCTACCTCCACATACAGATTTAGTTTGGGATCCTCTCCTCAGATCGCTTCAGGGGAGGTACCTGACAACTTTGGCCAGTTTTCGAGGGAGCTACCTGCCTGGGTACCTTCACTTCCCTTCGCTCATCTTGTTTTGCAAAACTTCTGGGCTAGCTCCAAATACACAACTGCTTGTCAATACCAGCTGAAGACCCCCCCGCGTTAAGTCCCTCACAATTTTGGCTCTACTTTGGAGGTAGCTGCATGCCTGCTGGCTACCATTGCCTCCTCCAGGGAAGCTTCTGCAAATGTTTGGGATTCTGCCTGAGAAACATTTAGCTCTGGGTACCGGCTGCAAAGCCCTTCAGGGTAGGGACACCACAAGTTCGGCCAAGTTTAGAGGGAAGTGTATGCCTGGTAGCTACCCTTGCCTTCTCACCTCGGCATGCTTCTAGAAAAAAGACTTGGCTTCCTCCAAGAGAGATTTTTTCTTTGTGGATCCTAAACTCGGATCCCTCTAGGCTAGCTAACAGAGAATTTTGCCTAATTCAGAGGTTGCTACATGCCCGGTAGCTACCTTTGCCTCCACCACATTGTACTTATGCAAAATTCTGTGTTGCCTGCACAAGTTCTGGAAAAGCAGGAAACCCGTATGGGGGATCTACCTGAAGTCTGGCCAAATTGGGAAGTACGTGCATGCCCAGTAGCTACCCGTTCCTCCTCCCAGGCATACTTGGTGAAAGTTTTGGGGCTCTTCCAGAGAGAGAGGGACTTGTGGATTCGGTCCGCAGACCCCTTCAGGCTACGTACCCGACAACATTGGCCAATTTTGGAGGGAGGTGCATGCCAAGAGGCTTCTCTTGCCTCTGGCTCATCTTGGTTGCCAAAACTTTGTGGCTACCTCCACATACAGATTTAGTTTGGGATCCTCTCCTCAGATCGCTTCAGGGGAGGTACCTGACAACTTTGGCCAGTTTTCGAGGGAGCTACCTGCCTGGGTACCTTCACTTCCCTTCGCTCATCTTGTTTTGCAAAACTTCTGGGCTAGCTCCAAATACACAACTGCTTGTCAATACCAGCTGAAGACCCCCCCGCGTTAAGTCCCTCACAATTTTGGCTCTACTTTGGAGGTAGCTGCATGCCTGCTGGCTACCATTGCCTCCTCCAGGGAAGCTTCTGCAAATGTTTGGGATTCTGCCTGAGAAACATTTAGCTCTGGGTACCGGCTGCAAAGCCCTTCAGGGTAGGGACACCACAAGTTCGGCCAAGTTTAGAGGGAAGTGTATGCCTGGTAGCTACCCTTGCCTTCTCACCTCGGCATGCTTCTAGAAAAAAGACTTGGCTTCCTCCAAGAGAGATTTTTTCTTTGTGGATCCTAAACTCGGATCCCTCTAGGCTAGCTAACAGAGAATTTTGCCTAATTCAGAGGTTGCTACATGCCCGGTAGCTACCTTTGCCTCCACTACATTGTACTTATGCAAAATTCTGTGTTACCTGCACAAGTTCTGGAAAAGCAGGACACCCGTATGGGGGATCTACCTGAAGTCTGGCCAAATTGGGAAGTACGTGCATGCCCAGTAGCTACCCGTTCCTCCTCCCAGGCATACTTGGTGAAAGTTTTGGGGCTCTTCCAGGGAGAGAGGGACTTGTGGATTCGGTCCGCAGACCCCTTCAGGCTACGTACCCGACAACATTGGCCAATTTTGGAGGGAGGTGCATGCCAAGAGGCTTCTCTTGCCTCTGGCTCATCTTGGTTGCCAAAACTTTGTGGCTACCTCCACATACAGATTTAGTTTGGGATCCTCTCCTCAGATCGCTTCAGGGGAGGTACCTGACAACTTTGGCCAGTTTTCGAGGGAGCTACCTGCCTGGGTACCTTCACTTCCCTTCGCTCATCTTGTTTTGCAAAACTTTTGGGCTAGCTCCAAATACACAACTGCTTGTCAATACCAGCTGAAGACCCCCCCGCGTTAAGTCCCTCACAATTTTGGCTCTACTTTGGAGGTAGCTGCATGCCTGCTGGCTACCATTGCCTCCTCCAGGGAAGCTTCTGCAAATGTTTGGGATTCTGCCTGAGAAACATTTAGCTCTGGGTACCGGATGCAAAGCCCTTCAGGGTAGGGACACCACAAGTTCGGCCAAGTTTAGAGGGAAGTGTATGCCTGGTAGCTACCCTTGCCTTCTCACCTCGGCATGCTTCTAGAAAAAAGACTTGGCTTCCTCCAAGAGAGATTTTTTCTTTGTGGATCCTAAACTCGGATCCCTCTAGGCTAGCTAACAGAGAATTTTGCCTAATTCAGAGGTTGCTACATGCCAGGTAGCTACCTTTGCCTCCACCACATTGTACTTATGCAAAATTCTGTGTTACCTGCACAAGTTCTGGAAAAGCAGGACACCCGTATGGGGGATCTACCTGAAGTCTGGCCAAATTGGGAAGTACGTGCATGCCCAGTAGCTACCCGTTCCTCCTCCCAGGCATACTTGGTGAAAGTTTTGGGGCTCTTCCAGAGAGAGAGGGACTTGTGGATTCGGTCCGCAGACCCCTTCAGGCTACGTACCCGACAACATTGGCCAATTTTGGAGGGAGGTGCATGCCAAGAGGCTTCTCTTGCCTCTGGCTCATCTTGGTTGCCAAAACTTTGTGGCTACCTCCACATACAGATTTAGTTTGGGATCCTCTCCTCAGATTGCTTCGGGGGAGGTACCTGACAACTTTGGCCAGTTTTCGAGGGAGCTACCTGCCTGGGTACCTCCACTTCCCTTCGCTCATCTTGTTTTGCAAAACTTCTGGGCTAGCTCCAAATACACAACTGCTTGTCAATACCAGCTGAAGACCCCTCCGCGTTACGTCCCTCTCAACTTTGGCCCTACTTTGGACGTAGCTGCATGCCTGCTAGCAACCATCGCTTCCTCCACAAAAGTTTCTCAAAATGTATGGGATTCTGCCTGAGACACATTTAGCTCTGGGTACCAGCTGCAAAGCCCTTCAGGGTAGGGACACCACAAGCTTGGCCAAGTTTACAGGGAAGTGTATGCATGGTAGCTACCCTTGCCTTCTCACCTCGGCATGCTTCTAGAAAAAAGACTTGGCTTCCTCCAAGAGAGATTTTTTCTTTGTGGATCCTAAACTCGGATCCCTCTAGGCTAGCTAACAGAGAATTTTGCCTAATTCAGAGGTTGCTACATGCCCGGTAGCTACCTTTGCCTCCACCACATTGTACTTATGCAAAATTCTGTGTTACCTGCACAAGTTCTGGAAAAGCAGGACACCCGTATGGGGGATCTACCTGAAGTCTGGCCAAATTGGGAAGTACGTGCATGCCCAGTAGCTACCCGTTCCTCCTCCCAGGCATACTTGGTGAAAGTTTTGGGGCTCTTCCAGAGAGAGAGGGACTTGTGGATTCGGTCCGCAGACCCCTTCAGGCTACGTACCCGACAACATTGGCCAATTTTGGAGGGAGGTGCATGCCAAGAGGCTTCTCTTGCCTCTGGCTCATCTTGGTTGCCAAAACTTTGTGGCTACCTCCACATACAGATTTAGTTTGGGATCCTCTCCTCAGATCGCTTCAGGGGAGGTACCTGACAACTTTGGCCAGTTTTCGAGGGAGATACCTGCCTGGGTACCTTCACTTCCCTTCGCTCATCTTGTTTTGCAAAACTTCTGGGCTAGCTCCAAATACACAACTGCTTGTCAATACCAGCTGAAGACCCCTCCGCGTTAAGTTCCTCACAATTTTGGCTCTACTTTGGAGGTAGCTGCATGCCTGCTGGCTACCATTGCCTCCTCCAGGGAAGCTTCTGCAAATGTTTGGGATTCTGCCTGAGAAACATTTAGCTCTGGGTACCGGCTGCAAAGCCCTTCAGGGTAGGGACACCACAAGTTCGGCCAAGTTTAGAGGGAAGTGTATGCCTGGTAGCTACCCTTGCCTTCTCACCTCGGCATGCTTCTAGAAAAAAGACTTGGCTTCCTCCAAGAGAGATTTTTTCTTTGTGGATCCTCAACTCGGATCCCTCTAGGCTAGCTAACAGAGAATTTTGCCTAATTCAGAGGTTGCTACATGCCCGGTAGCTACCTTTGCCTCCACTACATTGTACTTATGCAAAATTCTGTGTTACCTGCACAAGTTCTGGAAAAGCAGGACACCCGGATGGGGGATCTACCTGAAGTCTGGCCAAATTGGGAAGTACGTGCATGCCCAGTAGCTACCCGTTCCTCCTCCCAGGCATACTTGGTGAAAGTTTTGGGGCTCTTCCAGAGAGAGAGGGACTTGTGGATTCGGTCCGCAGACCCCTTCAGGCTACGTACCCGACAACATTGGCCAATTTTGGAGGGACGTGCATGCCAAGAGGCTTCTCTTGCCTCTGGCTCATCTTGGTTGCCAAAACTTTGTGGCTACCTCCACATACAGATTTAGTTTGGGATCCTCTCCTCAGATCGCTTCAGGGGAGGTACCTGACAACTTTGGCCAGTTTTCGAGGGAGCTACCTGCCTGGGTACCTTCACTTCCCTTCGCTCATCTTGTTTTGCAAAACTTTTGGGCTAGCTCCAAATACACAACTGCTTGTCAATACCAGCTGAAGACCCCCCCGCGTTAAGTCCCTCACAATTTTGGCTCTACTTTGGAGGTAGCTGCATGCCTGCTGGCTACCATTGCCTCCTCCAGGGAAGCTTCTGCAAATGTTTGGGATTCTGCCTGAGAAACATTTAGCTCTGGGTACCGGCTGCAAAGCCCTTCAGGGTAGGGACACCACAAGTTCGGCCAAGTTTAGAGGGAAGTGTATGCCTGGTAGCTACCCTTGCCTTCTCACCTCGGCATGCTTCTAGAAAAAAGACTTGGCTTCCTCCAAGAGAGATTTTTTCTTTGTGGATCCTAAACTCGGATCCCTCTAGGCTAGCTAACAGAGAATTTTGCCTAATTCAGAGGTTGCTACATGCCCGGTAGCTACCTTTGCCTCCACCACATTGTACTTATGCAAAATTCTGTGTTACCTGCACAAGTTCTGGAAAAGCAGGACACCCGTATGGGGGATCTACCTGAAGTCTGGCCAAATTGGGAAGTACGTGCATGCCCAGTAGCTACCCGTTCCTCCTCCCAGGCATACTTGGTGAAAGTTTTGGGGCTCTTCCAGAGAGAGAGGGACTTGTGGATTCGGTCCGCAGACCCCTTCAGGCTACGTACCCGACAACATTGGCCAATTTTGGAGGGAGGTGCATGCCAAGAGGCTTCTCTTGCCTCTGGCTCATCTTGGTTGCCAAAACTTTGTGGCTACCTCCACATACAGATTTAGCTTGGGATCCTCTCCTCAGATCGCTTCAGGGGAGGTACCTGACAACTTTGGCCAGTTTTCGAGGGAGCTACCTGCCTGGGTACCTTCACTTCCCTTCGCTCATCTTGTTTTGCAAAACTTTTGGGCTAGCTCCAAATACACAACTGCTTGTCAATACCAGCTGAAGACCCCCCCGCGTTAAGTCCCTCACAATTTTGGCTCTACTTTGGAGGTAGCTGCATGCCTGCTGGCTACCATTGCCTCCTCCAGGGAAGCTTCTGCAAATGTTTGGGATTCTGCCTGAGAAACATTTAGCTCTGGGTACCGGCTGCAAAGCCCTTCAGGGTAGGGACACCACAAGTTCGGCCAAGTTTAGAGGGAAGTGTATGCCTGGTAGCTACCCTTGCCTTCTCACCTCGGCATGCTTCTAGAAAAAAGACTTGGCTTCCTCCAAGAGAGATTTTTTCTTTGTGGATCCTCAACTCGGATCCCTCTAGGCTAGCTAACAGAGAATTTTGCCTAATTCAGAGGTTGCTACATGCCCGGTAGCTACCTTTGCCTCCACTACATTGTACTTATGCAAAATTCTGTGTTACCTGCACAAGTTCTGGAAAAGCAGGACACCCGGATGGGGGATCTACCTGAAGTCTGGCCAAATTGGGAAGTACGTGCATGCCCAGTAGCTACCCGTTCCTCCTCCCAGGCATACTTGGTGAAAGTTTTGGGGCTCTTCCAGAGAGAGAGGGACTTGTGGATTCGGTCCGCAGACCCCTTCAGGCTACGTACCCGACAACATTGGCCAATTTTGGAGGGACGTGCATGCCAAGAGGCTTCTCTTGCCTCTGGCTCATCTTGGTTGCCAAAACTTTGTGGCTACCTCCACATACAGATTTAGTTTGGGATCCTCTCCTCAGATCGCTTCAGGGGAGGTACCTGACAACTTTGGCCAGTTTTCGAGGGAGCTACCTGCCTGGGTACCTTCACTTCCCTTCGCTCATCTTGTTTTGCAAAACTTTTGGGCTAGCTCCAAATACACAACTGCTTGTCAATACCAGCTGAAGACCCCTCCGCGTTAAGTCCCTCACAATTTTGGCTCTACTTTGGAGGTAGCTGCATGCCTGCTGGCTACCATTGCCTCCTCCAGGGAAGCTTCTGCAAATGTTTGGGATTCTGCCTGAGAAACATTTAGCTCTGGGTACCGGCTGCAAAGCCCTTCAGGGTAGGGACACCACAAGTTCGGCCAAGTTTAGAGGGAAGTGTATGCCTGGTAGCTACCCTTGCCTTCTCACCTCGGCATGCTTCTAGAAAAAAGACTTGGCTTCCTCCAAGAGAGATTTTTTCTTTGTGGATCCTCAACTCGGATCCCTCTAGGCTAGCTAACAGAGAATTTTGCCTAATTCAGAGGTTGCTACATGCCCGGTAGCTACCTTTGCCTCCACTACATTGTACTTATGCAAAATTCTGTGTTACCTGCACAAGTTCTGGAAAAGCAGGACACCCGTATGGGGGATCTACCTGAAGTCTGGCCAAATTGGGAAGTACGTGCATGCCCAGTAGCTACCCGTTCCTCCTCCCAGGCATACTTGGTGAAAGTTTTGGGGCTCTTCCAGAGAGAGAGGGACTTGTGGATTCGGTCCGCAGACCCCTTCAGGCTACGTACCCGACAACATTGGCCAATTTTGGAGGGAGGTGCATGCCAAGAGGCTTCTCTTGCCTCTGGCTCATCTTGGTTGCCAAAACTTTGTGGCTACCTCCACATACAGATTTAGTTTGGGATCCTCTCCTCAGATCGCTTCCGGGGAGGTACCTGACAACTTTGGCCAGTTTTCGAGGGAGCTACCTGCCTGGGTACCTTCACTTCCCTTCGCTCATCTTGTTTTGCAAAACTTTTGGGCTAGCTCCAAATACACAACTGCTTGTCAATACCAGCTGAAGACCCCCCCGCGTTAAGTCCCTCACAATTTTGGCTCTACTTTGGAGGTAGCTGCATGCCTGCTGGCTACCATTGCCTCCTCCAGGGAAGCTTCTGCAAATGTTTGGGATTCTGCCTGAGAAACATTTAGCTCTGGGTACCGGCTGCAAAGCCCTTCAGGGTAGGGACACCACAAGTTCGGCCAAGTTTAGAGGGAAGTGTATGCCTGGTAGCTACCCTTGCCTTCTCACCTCGGCATGCTTCTAGAAAAAAGACTTGGCTTCCTCCAAGAGAGATTTTTTCTTTGTGGATCCTCAACTCGGATCCCTCTAGGCTAGCTAACAGAGAATTTTGCCTAATTCAGAGGTTGCTACATGCCCGGTAGCTACCTTTGCCTCCACCACATTGTACTTATGCAAAATTCTGTGTTACCTGCACAAGTTCTGGAAAAGCAGGACACCCGTATGGGGGATCTACCTGAAGTCTGGCCAAATTGGGAAGTACGTGCATGCCCAGTAGCTACCCGTTCCTCCTCCCAGGCATACTTGGTGAAAGTTTTGGGGCTCTTCCAGAGAGAGAGGGACTTGTGGATTCGGTCCGCAGACCCCTTCAGGCTACGTACCCGACAACATTGGCCAATTTTGGAGGGAGGTGCATGCCAAGAGGCTTCTCTTGCCTCTGGCTCATCTTGGTTGCCAAAACGTTGTGGCTACCTCCACATACAGATTTAGTTTGGGATCCTCTCCTCAGATCGCTTCAGGGGAGGTACCTGACAACTTTGGCCAGTTTTCGAGGGAGCTACCTGCCTGGGTACCTTCACTTCCCTTCGCTCATCTTGTTTTGCAAAACTTTTGGGCTAGCTCCAAATACACAACTGCTTGTCAATACCAGCTGAAGACCCCCCCGCGTTAAGTCCCTCACAAGTTTGGCTCTACTTTGGAGGTAGCTGCATGCCTGCTGGCTACCATTGCCTCCTCCAGGGAAGCTTCTGCAAATGTTTGGGATTCTGCCTGAGAAACATTTAGCTCTGGGTACCGGCTGCAAAGCCCTTCAGGGTAGGGACACCACAAGTTCGGCCAAGTTTAGAGGGAAGTGTATGCCTGGTAGCTACCCTTGCCTTCTCACCTCGGCATGCTTCTAGAAAAAAGACTTGGCTTCCTCCAAGAGAGATTTTTTCTTTGTGGATCCTAAACTCGGATCCCTCTAGGCTAGCTAACAGAGAATTTTGCCTAATTCAGAGGTTGCTACATGCCCGGTAGCTACCTTTGCCTCCACCACATTGTACTTATGCAAAATTCTGTGTTACCTGCACAAGTTCTGGAAAAGCAGGACACCCGTATGGGGGATCTACCTGAAGTCTGGCCAAATTGGGAAGTACGTGCATGCCCAGTAGCTACCTGTTCCTCCTCCCAGGCATACTTGGTGAAAGTTTTGGGGCTCTTCCAGAGAGAGAGGGACTTGTGGATTCGGTCCGCAGACCCCTTCAGGCTACGTACCCGACAACATTGGCCAATTTTGGAGGGAGGTGCATGCCAAGAGGCTTCTCTTGCCTCTGGCTCATCTTGGTTGCCAAAACTTTGTGGCTACCTCCACATACAGATTTAGTTTGGGATCCTCTCCTCAGATCGCTTCAGGGGAGGTACCTGACAACTTTGGCCAGTTTTCGAGGGAGCTACCTGCCTGGGTACCTTCACTTCCCTTCGCTCATCTTGTTTTGCAAAACTTCTGGGCTAGCTCCAAATACACAACCGCTTGTCAATACCAGCTGAAGACCCCTCCGCGTTAAGTCCCTCACAATTTTGGCTCTACTTTGGAGGTAGCTGCATGCCTGCTGGCTACCATTGCCTCCTCCAGGGAAGCTTCTGCAAATGTTTGGGATTCTGCCTGAGAAACATTTAGCTCTGGGTACCGGCTGCAAAGCCCTTCAGGGTAGGGACACCACAAGTTCGGCCAAGTTTAGAGGGAAGTGTATGCCTGGTAGCTACCCTTGCCTTCTCACCTCGGCATGCTTCTAGAAAAAAGACTTGGCTTCCTCCAAGAGAGATTTTTTCTTTGTGGATCATAAACTCGGATCCCTCTAGGCTAGCTAACAGAGAATTTTGCCTAATTCAGAGGTTGCTACATGCCCGGTAGCTACCTTTGCCTCCACCACATTGTACTTATGCAAAATTCTGTGTTACCTGCACAAGTTCTGGAAAAGCAGGACACCCGTATGGGGGATCTACCTGAAGTCTGGCCAAATTGGGAAGTACGTGCATGCCCAGTAGCTACCCGTTCCTCCTCCCAGGCATACTTGGTGAAAGTTTTGGGGCTCTTCCAGAGAGAGAGGGACTTGTGGATTCGGTCCGCAGACCCCTTCAGGCTACGTACCCGACAACATTGGCCAATTTTGGAGGGAGGTGCATGCCAAGAGGCTTCTCTTGCCTCTGGCTCATCTTGGTTGCCAAAACTTTGTGGCTACCTCCACATACAGATTTAGTTTGGGATCCTCTCCTCAGATCGCTTCCGGGGAGGTACCTGACAACTTTGGCCAGTTTTCGAGGGAGCTACCTGCCTGGGTACCTTCACTTCCCTTCGCTCATCTTGTTTTGCAAAACTTCTGGGCTAGCTCCAAATACACAACTGCTTGTCAATACCAGCTGAAGACCCCCCCGCGTTAAGTCCCTCACAATTTTGGCTCTACTTTGGAGGTAGCTGCATGCCTGCTGGCTACCATTGCCTCCTCCAGGGAAGCTTCTGCAAATGTTTGGGATTCTGCCTGAGAAACATTTAGCTCTGGGTACCGGCTGCAAAGCCCTTCAGGGTAGGGACACCACAAGTTCGGCCAAGTTTAGAGGGAAGTGTATGCCTGGTAGCTACCCTTGCCTTCTCACCTCGGCATGCTTCTAGAAAAAAGACTTGGCTTCCTCCAAGAGAGATTTTTTCTTTGTGGATCCTAAACTCGGATCCCTCTAGGCTAGCTAACAGAGAATTTTGCCTAATTCAGAGGTTGCTACATGCCCGGTAGCTACCTTTGCCTCCACCACATTGTACTTATGCAAAATTCTGTGTTACCTGCACAAGTTCTGGAAAAGCAGGACACCCGTATGGGGGATCTACCTGAAGTCTGGCCAAATTGGGAAGTACGTGCATGCCCAGTAGCTACCCGTTCCTCCTCCCAGGCATACTTGGTGAAAGTTTTGGGGCTCTTCCAGAGAGAGAGGGACTTGTGGATTCGGTCCGCAGACCCCTTCAGGCTACGTACCCGACAACATTGGCCAATTTTGGAGGGAGGTGCATGCCAAGAGGCTTCTCTTGCCTCTGGCTCATCTTGGTTGCCAAAACTTTGTGGCTACCTCCACATACAGATTTAGTTTGGGATCCTCTCCTCAGATCGCTTCGGGGGAGGTACCTGACAACTTTGGCCAGTTTTCGAGGGAGCTACCTGCCTGGGTACCTTCACTTCCCTTCGCTCATCTTGTTTTGCAAAACTTCTGGGCTAGCTCCAAATACACAACTGCTTGTCAATACCAGCTGAAGACCCCCCCGCGTTAAGTCCCTCACAATTTTGGCTCTACTTTGGAGGTAGCTGCATGCCTGCTGGCTACCATTGCCTCCTCCAGGGAAGCTTCTGCAAATGTTTGGGATTCTGCCTGAGAAACATTTAGCTCTGGGTACCGGCTGCAAAGCCCTTCAGGGTAGGGACACCACAAGTTCGGCCAAGTTTAGAGGGAAGTGTATGCCTGGTAGCTACCCTTGCCTTCTCACCTCGGCATGCTTCTAGAAAAAAGACTTGGCTTCCTCCAAGAGAGATTTTTTCTTTGTGGATCCTAAACTCGGATCCCTCTAGGCTAGCTAACAGAGAATTTTGCCTAATTCAGAGGTTGCTACATGCCCGGTAGCTACCTTTGCCTCCACCACATTGTACTTATGCAAAATTCTGTGTTACCTGCACAAGTTCTGGAAAAGCAGGACACCGGTATGGGGGATCTACCTGAAATCTGGCCAAATTGGGAAGTACGTGCATGCCCAGTAGCTACCCGTTCCTCCTCCCAGGCATACTTGGTGAAAGTTTTGGGGCTCTTCCAGAGAGAGAGGGACTTGTGGATTCGGTCCGCAGACCCCTTCAGGCTACGTACCCGACAACATTGGCCAATTTTGGAGGGAGGTGCATGCCAAGAGGCTTCTCTTGCCTCTGGCTCATCTTGGTTGCCAAAACTTTGTGGCTACCTCCACATACAGATTTAGTTTGGGATCCTCTCCTCAGATCGCTTCAGGGGAGGTACCTGACAACTTTGGCCAGTTTTCGAGGGAGCTACCTGCCTGGGTACCTTCACTTCCCTTCGCTCATCTTGTTTTGCAAAACTTCTGGGCTAGCTCCAAATACACAACCGCTTGTCAATACCAGCTGAAGACCCCTCCGCGTTAAGTTCCTCACAATTTTGGCTCTACTTTGGAGGTAGCTGCATGCCTGCTGGCTACCATTGCCTCCTCCAGGGAAGCTTCTGCAAATGTTTGGGATTCTGCCTGAGAAACATTTAGCTCTGGGTACCGGCTGCAAAGCCCTTCAGGGTAGGGACACCACAAGTTCGGCCAAGTTTAGAGGGAAGTGTATGCCTGGTAGCTACCCTTGCCTTCTCACCTCGGCATGCTTCTAGAAAAAAGACTTGGCTTCCTCCAAGAGAGATTTTTTCTTTGTGGATCCTAAACTCGGATCCCTCTAGGCTAGCTAACAGAGAATTTTGCCTAATTCAGAGGTTGCTACATGCCCGGTAGCTACCTTTGCCTCCACCACATTGTACTTATGCAAAATTCTGTGTTGCCTGCACCAGTTCTGGAAAAGCAGGACACCCGTATGGGGGATCTACCTGAAGTCTGGCCAAATTGGGAAGTACGTGCATGCCCAGTAGCTACCCGTTCCTCCTCCCAGGCATACTTGGTGAAAGTTTTGGGGCTCTTCCAGAGAGAGAGGGACTTGTGGATTCGGTCCGCAGACCCCTTCAGGCTACGTACCCGACAACATTGGCCAATTTTGGAGGGAGGTGAATGCCAAGAGGCTTCTCTTGCCTCTGGCTCATCTTGGTTGCCAAAACTTTGTGGCTACCTCCACATACAGATTTAGTTTGGGATCCTCTCCTCAGATCGCTTCCGGGGAGGTACCTGACAACTTTGGCCAGTTTTCGAGGGAGCTACCTGCCTGGGTACCTTCACTTCCCTTCGCTCATCTTGTTTTGCAAAACTTTTGGGCTAGCTCCAAATACACAACTGCTTGTCAATACCAGCTGAAGACCCCCCCGCGTTAAGTCCCTCACAATTTTGGCTCTACTTTGGAGGTAGCTGCATGCCTGCTGGCTACCATTGCCTCCTCCAGGGAAGCTTCTGCAAATGTTTGGGATTCTGCCTGAGAAACATTTAGCTCTGGGTACCGGCTGCAAAGCCCTTCAGGGTAGGGACACCACAAGTTCGGCCAAGTTTAGAGGGAAGTGTATGCCTGGTAGCTACCCTTGCCTTCTCACCTCGGCATGCTTCTAGAAAAAAGACTTGGCTTCCTCCAAGAGAGATTTTTTCTTTGTGGATCCTAAACTCGGATCCCTCTAGGCTAACTAACAGAGAATTTTGCCTAATTCAGAGGTTGCTACATGCCCGGTAGCTACCTTTGCCTCCACCACATTGTACTTATGCAAAATTCTGTGTTACCTGCACAAGTTCTGGAAAAGCAGGACACCCGTATGGGGGATCTACCTGAAGTCTGGCCAAATTGGGAAGTACGTGCATGCCCAGTAGCTACCCGTTCCTCCTCCCAGGCATACTTGGTGAAAGTTTTGGGGCTCTTCCAGAGAGAGAGGGACTTGTGGATTCGGTCCGCAGACCCCTTCAGGCTACGTACCCGACAACATTGGCCAATTTTGGAGGGAGGTGCATGCCAAGAGGCTTCTCTTGCCTCTGGCTCATCTTGGTTGCCAAAACGTTGTGGCTACCTCCACATACAGATTTAGTTTGGGATCCTCTCCTCAGATCGCTTCAGGGGAGGTACCTGACAACTTTGGCCAGTTTTCGAGGGAGCTACCTGCCTGGGTACCTTCACTTCCCTTCGCTCATCTTGTTTTGCAAAACTTCTGGGCTAGCTCCAAATACACAACTGCTTGTCAATACCAGCTGAAGACCCCTCCGCGTTACGTCCCTCTCAACTTTGGCCCTACTTTGGACGTAGCTGCATGCCTGCTAGCAACCATCGCTTCCTCCACAAAAGTTTCTCAAAATGTATGGGATTCTGCCTGAGACACATTTAGCTCTGGGTACCAGCTGCAAAGCCCTTCAGGGTAGGGACACCACAAGGTTGGCCAAGTTTAGAGGGAAGTGTATGCCTGGTAGCTACCCTTGCCTTCTCACCTCGGCATGCTTCTAGAAAAAAGATTTGGCTTCCTCCAAGAGAGATTTTTTCTTTGAGGATCCTAAACCTGGATCCCTCTAGGCTAGGTAACAGAGAATTCTGGCTAATTTGGACGTTGGTACAGGCCCGCTAGCTACCTTTGCCTCCACCACATTTTACTTAGGGAAAATTTTTCCTTACCTGATTTAGTTCTGGAAAAGCAGCTTACCTGTCTGGTATTTGTTACCTGCCTGTGTCTGCATGTCCTGTAGCTCTCACGGATTAGCTCAAATTGCACGGAGCTTCCCCAGGTTTTTCTCCATTTGTTGAGGTCTGGTCCTGTTTGCCCCTTAAGGCTCCTTCCAAGCATCTCATTGAGCCTTTCCTTTTCGCATTCTCTGAACACAGCTGAAACCTCGGCTTGCTGCCTCAAACTCCTCCAAGGCTGTTGCTCTAGTTCGTTTGTGTCCATTGGTGTAGGTTCCCAACCCTGCAACAATGGAATAGACAGTGTTTGTTTCCTTTTGTTTTGTTTGGGTGTTTCTTTGCATTACGACCTTTTCTTTCTTTGGTCTTTCCTTCAATCCTACCACTTTTGTTAGTTTGAATCCTCCTCTTAGTTTTGTTGTTTCTTTGCTTTTTTCAAACATCAGCACCCCACCCCATATTCCTTGTGCACCGCCTCCCTCATAGAATCCTACAATGCCTGGGGTTGGAAGGGACCTTAAAGACCATCCAGCTCGAGCCCACCTGCACTGGTGCCCCAGGACCCTGTTGGGAGCCGCATGTCTGGGCTGGGGCCAGCTCTGCCTTGGGGGTGACTGAGGCTGTGCCTGTCAGCCCTGCACTGGGACATGGCGGTTGCCTAGCACCACTCCGGGTCACAATATGCACTGCCCCTCACAGCACACGGCTGCCATGTGGTCACGGTCCCTGTCCTTGGCTTCCCAAGGAGCTGCGTCCCCATGCTTGGTCCTGAGCGAGGTGCTGCATGTGCGAGTCCAGGAGTCCCCAAGTGCCACAGGGTGGACTTCTCTCTCTTTCCCCTGGAGATGAACACTCTCTTTTGGTTCCACCATACCTCTGCCCCTGAGAAGCTCCGCAGCCAGGACGTCCATGGCCCAGCTCTCTCAAGCTCACGGCTGGGCTGTCCTGCCCCAGGGGGTCCTGACAGGTGCCTGGAGCACACTGGAAAAGTTGGGCCTACATGCCTTAGTCCTGAACAAAAGCAGCATACCCAGGCTGTGCCAAACCCTCTTTGGGCATCAGAACAGAATCTTGAAGTCTGCGGTGCCCAGAGTGAAACCTTTTTCTTCATTCTTTATAAAATGAACATTAAAGTTAACTCTTAAAAAGATAAGGAGCTTGAGGAAGTACATACTAAACATAGAAGATTATAATACTCAATTTTTTGCCCAAATTATGCTCATTGTCATCCCAGGGTGGGACAGATAAGCTTAGGATATAAAAGTGTTAGCAGGTAGTGGTAAAAAAATTCATGACAGCAAAACCCTAGAGTGAGGAAAAAGGGAGAGCTGGGGGGAGCGGGTGGGGAGAGGGCAGAAGGAATAATTGAAAACCTAGAAGAGGCAGTCGATGTTCTGTGCTCCTTCTCCACCAAGACAGGGACACCTCCTTGGTAAGCTCTGCACCTTCACCTTCACTTTGGTGAGGAATACCTGCGATAGCATTTATACGTTAAATAAACATATTAACTGCCTATAGGGTTAGTGGCATAGATTCATTTTAGCTGCCTATTGGGTCAGTGGAATAGACCCACAAGAAAGAGGACAATCCCTTCTCATGAAGACCTCAGGGTTCTCCCATTTGGCTGCATCTGTTCAAAAACCAGCCTGCATACAAGCGATGCAGGAGAAGGATCTCTTACGGAGATCCCCAAAGCAAGCCCTGATTCAGCTGGCAAGGTTAACTCCCCCTTACCTGTGGCCTCCCAGACACCATAAAGACACACGTAGCTAGTGTCCAAGACCACATACAAACTGCCTGTGCTAGGAATGCTGCCCTAGATGCCACACAGCTGGCTGATCTTCTTTGCCAAAACTTTGTGGCTACCTCCACATACAGATTTAGTTTGGGATCCTCTCCTCAGATCGCTTCCGGGGAGGTACCTGACAACTTTGGCCAGTTTTCGAGGGAGCTACCTGCCTGGGTACCTTCACTTCCCTTCGCTCATCTTGTTTTGCAAAACTTTTGGGCTAGCTCCAAATACACAACTGCTTGTCAATACCAGCTGAAGACCCCCCCGCGTTAAGTCCCTCACAATTTTGGCTCTACTTTGGAGGTAGCTGCATGCCTGCTGGCTACCATTGCCTCCTCCAGGGAAGCTTCTGCAAATGTTTGGGATTCTGCCTGAGAAACATTTAGCTCTGGGTACCGGCTGCAAAGCCCTTCAGGGTAGGGACACCACAAGTTCGGCCAAGTTTAGAGGGAAGTGTATGCCTGGTAGCTACCCTTGCCTTCTCACCTCGGCATGCTTCTAGAAAAAAGACTTGGCTTCCTCCAAGAGAGATTTTTTCTTTGTGGATCCTAAACTCGGATCCCTCTAGGCTAGCTAACAGAGAATTTTGCCTAATTCAGAGGTTGCTACATGCCCGGTAGCTACCTTTGCCTCCACCACATTGTACTTATGCAAAATTCTGTGTTACCTGCACAAGTTCTGGAAAAGCAGGACACCCGGATGGGGGATCTACCTGAAGTCTGGCCAAATTGGGAAGTACGTGCATGCCCAGTAGCTACCCGTTCCTCCTCCCAGGCATACTTGGTGAAAGTTTTGGGGCTCTTCCAGAGAGAGAGGGACTTGTGGATTCGGTCCGCAGACCCCTTCAGGCTACGTACCCGACAACATTGGCCAATTTTGGAGGGAGGTGCATGCCAAGAGGCTTCTCTTGCCTCTGGCTCATCTTGGTTGCCAAAACTTTGTGGCTACCTCCACATACAGATTTAGCTTGGGATCCTCTCCTCAGATCGCTTCCGGGGAGGTACCTGACAACTTTGGCCAGTTTTCGAGGGAGCTACCTGCCTGGGTACCTTCACTTCCCTTCGCTCATCTTGTTTTGCAAAACTTTTGGGCTAGCTCCAAATACACAACTGCTTGTCAATACCAGCTGAAGACCCCTCCGCGTTAAGTTCCTCACAATTTTGGCTCTACTTTGGAGGTAGCTGCATGCCTGCTGACTACCATTGCCTCCTCCAGGGAAGCTTCTGCAAATGTTTGGGATTCTGCCTGAGAAACATTTAGCTCTGGGTACCGGCTGCAAAGCCCTTCAGGGTAGGGACACCACAAGTTCGGCCAAGTTTAGAGGGAAGTGTATGCCTGGTAGCTACCCTTGCCTTCTCACCTCGGCATGCTTCTAGAAAAAAGACTTGGCTTCCTCCAAGAGAGATTTTTTCTTTGTGGATCCTAAACTCGGATCCCTCTAGGCTAACTAACAGAGAATTTTGCCTAATTCAGAGGTTGCTACATGCCCGGTAGCTACCTTTGCCTCCACCACATTGTACTTATGCAAAATTCTGTGTTACCTGCACAAGTTCTGGAAAAGCAGGACACCCGGATGGGGGATCTACCTGAAGTCTGGCCAAATTGGGAAGTACGTGCATGCCCAGTAGCTACCCGTTCCTCCTCCCAGGCATACTTGGTGAAAGTTTTGGGGCTCTTCCAGAGAGAGAGGGACTTGTGGATTCAGTCCGCAGACCCCTTCAGGCTACGTACCCGACAACATTGGCCAATTTTGGAGGGAGGTGCATGCCAAGAGGCTTCTCTTGCCTCTGGCTCATCTTGGTTGCCAAAACTTTGTGGCTACCTCCACATACAGATTTAGTTTGGGATCCTCTCCTCAGATCGCTTCAGGGGAGGTACCTGACAACTTTGGCCAGTTTTCGAGGGAGCTACCTGCCTGGGTACCTTCACTTCCCTTCGCTCATCTTGTTTTGCAAAACTTTTGGGCTAGCTCCAAATACACAACTGCTTGTCAATACCAGCTGAAGACCCCCCCGCGTTAAGTCCCTCACAATTTTGGCTCTACTTTGGAGGTAGCTGCATGCCTGCTGGCTACCATTGCCTCCTCCAGGGAAGCTTCTGCAAATGTTTGGGATTCTGCCTGAGAAACATTTAGCTCTGGGTACCGGCTGCAAAGCCCTTCAGGGTAGGGACAACACAAGTTCGGCCAAGTTTAGAGGGAAGTGTATGCCTGGTAGCTACCCTTGCCTTCTCACCTCGGCATGCTTCTAGAAAAAAGACTTGGCTTCCTCCAAGAGAGATTTTTTCTTGGTGGATCCTCAACTCGGATCCCTCTAGGCTAGCTAACAGAGAATTTTGCCTAATTCAGAGGTTGCTACATGCCCGGTAGCTACCTTTGCCTCCACCACATTGTACTTATGCAAAATTCTGTGTTGCCTGCACCAGTTCTGGAAAAGCAGGACACCCGTATGGGGGATCTACCTGAAGTCTGGCCAAATTGGGAAGTACGTGCATGCCCAGTAGCTACCCGTTCCTCCTCCCAGGCATACTTGGTGAAAGTTTTGGGGCTCTTCCAGAGAGAGAGGGACTTGTGGATTCGGTCCGCAGACCCCTTCAGGCTACGTACCCGACAACATTGGCCAATTTTGGAGGGACGTGCATGCCAAGAGGCTTCTCTTGCCTCTGGCTCATCTTGGTTGCCAAAACTTTGTGGCTACCTCCACATACAGATTTAGTTTGGGATCCTCTCCTCAGATCGCTTCAGGGGAGGTACCTGACAACTTTGGCCAGTTTTCGAGGGAGCTACCTGCCTGGGTACCTTCACTTCCCTTCGCTCATCTTGTTTTGCAAAACTTTTGGGCTAGCTCCAAATACACAACTGCTTGTCAATACCAGCTGAAGACCCCTCCGCGTTAAGTCCCTCACAATTTTGGCTCTACTTTGGAGGTAGCTGCATGCCTGCTGGCTACCATTGCCTCCTCCAGGGAAGCTTCTGCAAATGTTTGGGATTCTGCCTGAGAAACATTTAGCTCTGGGTACCGGCTGCAAAGCCCTTCAGGGTAGGGACACCACAAGTTCGGCCAAGTTTAGAGGGAAGTGTATGCCTGGTAGCTACCCTTGCCTTCTCACCTCGGCATGCTTCTAGAAAAAAGACTTGGCTTCCTCCAAGAGAGATTTTTTCTTTGTGGATCCTCAACTCGGATCCCTCTAGGCTAGCTAACAGAGAATTTTGCCTAATTCAGAGGTTGCTACATGCCCGGTAGCTACCTTTGCCTCCACCACATTGTACTTATGCAAAATTCTGTGTTACCTGCACAAGTTCTGGAAAAGCAGGACACCCGTATGGGGGATCTACCTGAAGTCTGGCCAAATTGGGAAGTACGTGCATGCCCAGTAGCTACCCGTTCCTCCTCCCAGGCATACTTGGTGAAAGTTTTGGGGCTCTTCCAGAGAGAGAGGGACTTGTGGATTCGGTCCGCAGACCCCTTCAGGCTACGTACCCGACAACATTGGCCAATTTTGGAGGGAGGTGCATGCCAAGAGGCTTCTCTTGCCTCTGGCTCATCTTGGTTGCCAAAACTTTGTGGCTACCTCCACATACAGATTTAGTTTGGGATCCTCTCCTCAGATCGCTTCAGGGGAGGTACCTGACAACTTTGGCCAGTTTTCGAGGGAGCTACCTGCCTGGGTACCTTCACTTCCCTTCGCTCATCTTGTTTTGCAAAACTTCTGGGCTAGCTCCAAATACACAACTGCTTGTCAATACCAGCTGAAGACCCCTCCGCGTTACGTCCCTCTCAACTTTGGCCCTACTTTGGACGTAGCTGCATGCCTGCTAGCAACCATCGCTTCCTCCACAAGAGTTTCTCAAAATGTATGGGATTCTGCCTGAGAAACATTTAGCTCTGGGTACCAGCTGCAAAGCCCTTCAGGGTAGGGACACCACAAGGCTGGCCAAGTTTACAGGGAAGTGTATGCATGGTAGCTACCCTTGCCTTCTCACCTCGGCATGCTTCTAGAAAAAAGATTTGGCTTCCTCCAAGAGAGATTTTTTCTTTGAGGATCCTAAACCCGGATCCCTCTAGGCTAGGTAACAGAGAATTCTGGCTAATTTGGACGTTGGTACAGGCCCGCTAGCTACCTTTGCCTCCACCACATTTTACTTAGGGAAAATTTTTCCTTACCTGCTTTAGTTCTGGAAAAGCAGCTTACCTGTCTGGTATTTGTTACCTGCCTGTGTCTGCATGTCCTGTAGCTCTCACGGATTAGCTCAAATTGCACGGAGCTTCCCCAGGTTTTTCTCCATTTGTTGAGGTCTGGTCCTGTTTGCCCCTTAAGGCTCCTTCCAAGCATCTCATTGAGCCTTTCCTTTTCACATTCTCTGAACACAGCTGAAACCTCGGGTTGCTGCCTCAAACTCCTCCAAGGCTGTTGCTCTAGTTCGTTTGTGTCCATTGGTGTAGGTTCCCAACCCTGCAACAATGGAATAGACAGTGTTTGTTTCCTTTTGTT
This sequence comes from Anser anser, assembly GCF_964211835.1. Taxonomy (NCBI): domain Eukaryota; kingdom Metazoa; phylum Chordata; class Aves; order Anseriformes; family Anatidae; genus Anser; species Anser anser. Next base: position 14,377,582 of record NC_139739.1, read on the forward strand.
TTGTTTGGGTGTTTCTTTGCATTACGACCTTTTCTTTCTTTGGTCTTTCCTTCAATCCTACCACTTTTGTTAGTTTGAATCCTCCTCTTAGTTTTGTTGTTTCTTTGCTTTTTTCAGACATCAGCACCCCACCCCATATTCCTTGTGCACCGCCTCCCTCATAGAATCCTACAATGCCTGGGGTTGGAAGGGACCTTAAAGACCATCCAGCTCGAGCCCACCTGCACTGGTGCCCCAGGACCCTGTTGGGAGCCGCACGTCTGGGCTGGGGCCAGCTCTGCCTTGGGGGTGACTGAGGCTGTGCCTGTCAGCCCTGCACTGGGACATGGCGGTTGCCTAGCACCACTCTGGGTCACAATATGCACTGCCCCTCACAGCACACGGCTGCCATGTGGTCACGGTCCCTGTCCTTGGCTTCCCAAGGAGCTGCGTCCCCATGCTTGGTCCTGAGCGAGGTGCTGCATGTGCGAGTCCAGGAGTCCCCAAGTGCCACAGGGCGGACTTCTCTCTCTTTCCCCTGGAGATGAACACTCTCTTTTGGTTCCACCATACCTCTGCCCCTGAGAAGTTCCACAGCCAGGACGTCCATGGCCCAGCTCTCTCAAGCTCACGGCTGGGCTGTCCTGCCCCAGGGGGTCCTGACAGGTGCCTGGAGCACACTGGAAAAGTTGGGCCTACATGCCTTAGTCCTGAACAAAAGCAGCGTACCCAGGCTGTGCCAAACCCTCTTTGGGCATCAGAACAGAATCTTGAAGTCTGCGGTGCCCAGAGTGAAACCATTTTCTTCATTCTTTATAAAATGAACATTAAAGTTAACTCTTAAAAAGATAAGGAGCTTGAGGAAGTACATACTAAACATAGAAGATTATAATACGCAACTTTTTGCCCTAAATATGCTCATTGTCATCCCAGGGTGGGACAGATAAGCTTAGGATATAAAAGTGTTAGCAGGTAGTGGTAAAAAAATTCATGACAGCAAAACCCTAGAGTGAGGAAAAAGGGAGAGCTGGGGGGAGCGGGTGGGGAGAAGGCAGAAGGAATAATTGAAAACCTAGAAGAGGCAGTCGATGTTCTGTGCTCCTTCTCCACCAAGACAGGGACACCTCCTTGGTAAGCTCTGCACCTTCACCTTCACTTTGGTGAGGAATACCTGCGATAGCATTTATACGTTAAATAAACATATTAACTGCCTATAGGGTTAGTGGCATAGATTCATTTTAGCTGCCTATTGGGTCAGTGGAATAGACCCACAAGAAAGAGGACAATCCCTTCTCATGAAGACCTCAGGGTTCTCCCATTTGGCTGCATCTGTTCAAAAACCAGCCTGCATACAAGCGATGCAGGAGAAGGATCTCTTACGGAGATCCCCAAAGCAAGCCCTGATTCAGCTGGCAAGGTTAACTCCCCCTTACCTGTGGCCTCCCAGACACCATAAAGACACACGTAGCTAGTGTCCAAGACCACATACAAACTGCCTGTGCTAGGAATGCTGCCCTGGATGCCACACAGCTGGCTGATCTTCTTTGCCAAAACTTTGTGGCTACCTCCACATACAGATTTAGTTTGGGATCCTCTCCTCAGATCGCTTCAGGGGAGGTACCTGACAACTTTGGCCAGTTTTCGAGGGAGCTACCTGCCTGGGTACCTTCACTTCCCTTCGCTCATCTTGTTTTGCAAAACTTCTGGGCTAGCTCCAAATACACAACTGTTTGTCAATACCAGCTGAAGACCCCCCCGCGTTAAGTCCCTCACAATTTTGGCTCTACTTTGGAAGTAGCTGCATGCCTGCTGGCTACCATTGCCTCCTCCAGGGAAGCTTCTGCAAATGTTTGGGATTCTGCCTGAGAAACATTTAGCTCTGGGTACCGGCTGCAAAGCCCTTCAGGGTAGGGACACCACAAGTTCGGCCAAGTTTAGAGGGAAGTGTATGCCTGGTAGCTACCCTTGCCTTCTCACCTCGGCATGCTTCTAGAAAAAAGACTTGGCTTCCTCCAAGAGAGATTTTTTCTTTGTGGATCCTAAACTCGGATCCCTCTAGGCTAGCTAACAGAGAATTTTGCCTAATTCAGAGGTTGCTACATGCCCGGTAGCTACCTTTGCCTCCACCACATTGTACTTATGCAAAATTCTGTGTTGCCTGCACCAGTTCTGGAAAAGCAGGACACCCGGATGGGGGATCTACCTGAAGTCTGGCCAAATTGGGAAGTACGTGCATGCCCAGTAGCTACCCGTTCCTCCTCCCAGGCATACTTGGTGAAAGTTTTGGGGCTCTTCCAGAGAGAGAGGGACTTGTGGATTCGGTCCGCAGACCCCTTCAGGCTACGTACCCGACAACATTGGCCAATTTTGGAGGGAGGTGCATGCCAAGAGGCTTCTCTTGCCTCTGGCTCATCTTGGTTGCCAAAACTTTGTGGCTACCTCCACATACAGATTTAGTTTGGGATCCTCTCCTCAGATCGCTTCAGGGGAGGTACCTGACAACTTTGGCCAGTTTTCGAGGGAGCTACCTGCCTGGGTACCTTCACTTCCCTTCGCTCATCTTGTTTTGCAAAACTTCTGGGCTAGCTCCAAATACACAACTGCTTGTCAATACCAGCTGAAGACCCCCCCGCGTTAAGTCCCTCACAATTTTGGCTCTACTTTGGACGTAGCTGCATGCCTGCTAGCAACCATCGCTTCCTCCACAAAAGTTTCTCAAAATGTATGGGATTCTGCCTGAGACACATTTAGCTCTGGGTACCAGCTGCAAAGCCCTTCAGGGTAGGGACACCACAAGGTTGGCCAAGTTTACAGGGAAATGTATGCATGGTAGCTACCCTTGCCTTCTCACCTCGGCATGCTTCTAGAAAAAAGATTTGGCTTCCTCCAAGAGAGATTTTTTCTTTGAGGATCCTAAACCCGGATCCCTCTAGGCTAGGTAACAGAGAATTCTGGCTAATTTGGACGTTGGTACATGCCCGCTAGCTACCTTTGCCTCCACCACATTTTACTTAGGGAAAATTTTTCCTTACCTGCGTTAGTTCTGGAAAAGCAGCTTACCTGTCTGGTATTTGTTACCTGCCTGTGTCTGCATGTCCTGTAGCTCTCACGGATTAGCTCAAATTGCACGGAGCTTCCCCAGGTTTTTCTCCATTTGTTGAGGTCTGGTCCTGTTTGCCCCTTAAGGCTCCTTCCAAGCATCTCATTGAGCCTTTCCTTTTCGCATTCTCTGAACACAGCTGAAACCTCGGGTTGCTGCCTCAAACTCCTCCAAGGCTGTTGCTCTAGTTCGTTTGTGTCCATTGGTGTAGGTTCCCAACCCTGCAACAATGGAATAGACAGTGTTTGTTTCCTTTTGTTTTGTTTGGGTGTTTCTTTGCATTACGACCTTTTCTTTCTTTGGTCTTTCCTTCAATCCTACCACTTTTGTTAGTTTGAATCCTCCTCTTAGTTTTGTTGTTTCTTTGCTTTTTTCAAACATCAGCACCCCACCCCATATTCCTTGTGCACCGCCTCCCTCATAGAATCCTACAATGCCTGGGGTTGGAAGGGACCTTAAAGACCATCCAGCTCGAGCCCACCTGCACTGGTGCCCCAGGACCCTGTTGTGAGCCGCATGTCTGGGCTGGGGCCAGCTCTGCCTTGGGGGTGACTGAGGCTGTGCCTGTCAGCCCTGCACTGGGACATGGCGGTTGCCTAGCACCACTCCGGGTCACAATATGCACTGCCCCTCACAGCACAGGGCTGCCATGTGGTCACGGTCCCTGTCCTTGGCTTCCCAAGGAGCTGCGTCCCCATGCTTGGTCCTGAGCGAGGTGCTGCATGTGCGAGTCCAGGAGTCCCCAAGTGCCACAGGGCGGACTTCTCTCTCTTTCCCCTGGAGATGAACACTCTCTTTTGGTTCCACCATACCTCTGCCCCTGAGAAGCTCCACAGCCAGGACGTCCATGGCCCAGCTCTCTCAAGCTCACGGCTGGGCTGTCCTGCCCCAGGGGGTCCTGACAGGTGCCTGGAGCACACTGGAAAAGTTGGGCCTACATGCCTTAGTTCTGAACAAAAGCAGCATACCCAGGCTGTGCCAAACCCTCTCTGGGCATCAGAACAGAATCTTGAAGTCTGCGGTGCCCAGAGTGAAACCTTTTTCTTCATTCTTTATAAAATGAACATTAAAGTTAACTCTTAAAAAGATAAGGAGCTTGAGGAAGTACATACTAAACATAGAAGATTATAATACTCAATTTTTTGCCCAAATTATGCTCATTGTCATCCCAGGGCGGGACAGATAAGCTTAGGATATAAAAGTGTTAGCAGGTAGTGGTAAAAAAATTCATGACAGCAAAACCCTAGAGTGAGGAAAAAGGGAGAGCTGGGGGGAGCGGGTGGGGAGAGGGCAGAAGGAATAATTGAAAACCTAGAAGAGGCAGTCGATGTTCTGTGCTCCTTCTCCACCAAGACAGGGACACCTCCTTGGTAAGCTCTGCACCTTCACCTTCACTTTGGTGAGGAATACCTGCGATAGCATTTATACGTTAAATAAACATATTAACTGCCTATAGGGTTAGTGGCATAGATTCATTTTAGCTGCCTATTGGGTCAGTGGAATAGACCCACAAGAAAGAGGACAATCCCTTCTCAGGAAGACCTCAGGGTTCTCCCATTTGGCTGCATCTGTTCAAAAACCAGCCTGCATACAAGCGATGCAGGAGAAGGATCTCTTACGGAGATCCCCAAAGCAAGCCCTGATTCAGCTGGCAAGGTTAACTCCCCCTTACCTGTGGCCTCCCAGACACCATAAAGACACACGTAGCTAGTGTCCAAGACCACATACAAACTGCCTGTGCTAGGAATGCTGCCCTGGATGCCACACAGCTGGCTGATCTTCTTTGCCAAAACTTTGTGGCTACCTCCACATACAGATTTAGTTTGGGATCCTCTCCTCAGATCGCTTCAGGGGAGGTACCTGACAACTTTGGCCAGTTTTCGAGGGAGCTACCTGCCTGGGTACCTTCACTTCCCTTCGCTCATCTTGTTTTGCAAAACTTTTGGGCTAGCTCCAAATACACAACTGCTTGTCAATACCAGCTGAAGACCCCCCCGCGTTAAGTCCCTCACAATTTTGGCTCTACTTTGGAGGTAGCTGCATGCCTGCTGGCTACCATTGCCTCCTCCAGGGAAGCTTCTGCAAATGTTTGGGATTCTGCCTGAGAAACATTTAGCTCTGGGTACCGGCTGCAAAGCCCTTCAGGGTAGGGACACCACAAGTTCGGCCAAGTTTAGAGGGAAGTGTATGCCTGGTAGCTACCCTTGCCTTCTCACCTCGGCATGCTTCTAGAAAAAAGACTTGGCTTCCTCCAAGAGAGATTTTTTCTTGGTGGATCCTCAACTCGGATCCCTCTAGGCTAGCTAACAGAGAATTTTGCCTAATTCAGAGGTTGCTACATGCCCGGTAGCTACCTTTGCCTCCACTACATTGTACTTATGCAAAATTCTGTGTTACCTGCACAAGTTCTGGAAAAGCAGGACACCCGTATGGGGGATCTACCTGAAGTCTGGCCAAATTGGGAAGTACGTGCATGCCCAGTAGCTACCCGTTCCTCCTCCCAGGCATACTTGGTGAAAGTTTTGGGGCTCTTCCAGAGAGAGAGGGACTTGTGGATTCGGTCCGCAGACCCCTTCAGGCTACGTACCCGACAACATTGGCCAATTTTGGAGGGAGGTGCATGCCAAGAGGCTTCTCTTGCCTCTGGCTCATCTTGGTTGCCAAAACTTTGTGGCTACCTCCACATACAGATTTAGTTTGGGATCCTCTCCTCAGATCGCTTCAGGGGAGGTACCTGACAACTTTGGCCAGTTTTCGAGGGAGCTACCTGCCTGGGTACCTTCACTTCCCTTCGCTCATCTTGTTTTGCAAAACTTTTGGGCTAGCTCCAAATACACAACTGCTTGTCAATACCAGCTGAAGACCCCCCCGTGTTAAGTCCCTCACAAGTTTGGCTCTACTTTGGAGGTAGCTGCATGCCTGCTGGCTACCATTGCCTCCTCCAGGGAAGCTTCTGCAAATGTTTGGGATTCTGCCTGAGAAACATTTAGCTCTGGGTACCGGCTGCAAAGCCCTTCAGGGTAGGGACACCACAAGTTCGGCCAAGTTTAGAGGGAAGTGTATGCCTGGTAGCTACCCTTGCCTTCTCACCTCGGCATGCTTCTAGAAAAAAGACTTGGCTTCCTCCAAGAGAGATTTTTTCTTTGTGGATCCTCAACTCGGATCCCTCTAGGCTAGCTAACAGAGAATTTTGCCTAATTCAGAGGTTGCTACATGCCAGGTAGCTACCTTTGCCTCCACTACATTGTACTTATGCAAAATTCTGTGTTACCTGCACAAGTTCTGGAAAAGCAGGACACCCGGATGGGGGATCTACCTGAAGTCTGGCCAAATTGGGAAGTACGTGCATGCCCAGTAGCTACCCGTTCCTCCTCCCAGGCATACTTGGTGAAAGTTTTGGGGCTCTTCCAGAGAGAGAGGGACTTGTGGATTCGGTCCGCAGACCCCTTCAGGCTACGTACCCGACAACATTGGCCAATTTTGGAGGGACGTGCATGCCAAGAGGCTTCTCTTGCCTCTGGCTCATCTTGGTTGCCAAAACTTTGTGGCTACCTCCACATACAGATTTAGTTTGGGATCCTCTCCTCAGATCGCTTCAGGGGAGGTACCTGACAACTTTGGCCAGTTTTCGAGGGAGCTACCTGCCTGGGTACCTTCACTTCCCTTCGCTCATCTTGTTTTGCAAAACTTTTGGGCTAGCTCCAAATACACAACTGCTTGTCAATACCAGCTGAAGACCCCCCCGCGTTAAGTCCCTCACAATTTTGGCTCTACTTTGGAAGTAGCTGCATGCCTGCTGGCTACCATTGCCTCCTCCAGGGAAGCTTCTGCAAATGTTTGGGATTCTGCCTGAGAAACATTTAGCTCTGGGTACCGGCTGCAAAGCCCTTCAGGGTAGGGACACCACAAGTTCGGCCAAGTTGAGAGGGAAGTGTATGCCTGGTAGCTACCCTTGCCTTCTCACCTCGGCATGCTTCTAGAAAAAAGACTTGGCTTCCTCCAAGAGAGATTTTTTCTTTGTGGATCCTAAACTCGGATCCCTCTAGGCTAGCTAACAGAGAATTTTGCCTAATTCAGAGGTTGCTACATGCCCGGTAGCTACCTTTGCCTCCACCACATTGTACTTATGCAAAATTCTGTGTTACCTGCACAAGTTCTGGAAAAGCAGGACACCCGTATGGGGGATCTACCTGAAGTCTGGCCAAATTGGGAAGTACGTGCATGCCCAGTAGCTACCCGTTCCTCCTCCCAGGCATACTTGGTGAAAGTTTTGGGGCTCTTCCAGAGAGAGAGGGACTTGTGGATTCGGTCCGCAGACCCCTTCAGGCTACGTACCCGACAACATTGGCCAATTTTGGAGGGAGGTGCATGCCAAGAGGCTTCTCTTGCCTCTGGCTCATCTTGGTTGCCAAAACTTTGTGGCTACCTCCACATACAGATTTAGTTTGGGATCCTCTCCTCAGATCGCTTCAGGGGAGGTACCTGACAACTTTGGCCAGTTTTCGAGGGAGCTACCTGCCTGGGTACCTTCACTTCCCTTCGCTCATCTTGTTTTGCAAAACTTTTGGGCTAGCTCCAAATACACAACTGCTTGTCAATACCAGCTGAAGACCCCCCCGCGTTAAGTCCCTCACAATTTTGGCTCTACTTTGGAGGTAGCTGCATGCCTGCTGGCTACCATTGCCTCCTCCAGGGAAGCTTCTGCAAATGTTTGGGATTCTGCCTGAGAAACATTTAGCTCTGGGTACCGGCTGCAAAGCCCTTCAGGGTAGGGACACCACAAGTTCGGCCAAGTTTAGAGGGAAGTGTATGCCTGGTAGCTACCCTTGCCTTCTCACCTCGGCATGCTTCTAGAAAAAAGACTTGGCTTCCTCCAAGAGAGATTTTTTCTTTGTGGATCCTCAACTCGGATCCCTCTAGGCTAGCTAACAGAGAATTTTGCCTAATTCAGAGGTTGCTACATGCCAGGTAGCTACCTTTGCCTCCACTACATTGTACTTATGCAAAATTCTGTGTTACCTGCACAAGTTCTGGAAAAGCAGGACACCCGTATGGGGGATCTACCTGAAGTCTGGCCAAATTGGGAAGTACGTGCATGCCCAGTAGCTACCCGTTCCTCCTCCCAGGCATACTTGGTGAAAGTTTTGGGGCTCTTCCAGAGAGAGAGGGACTTGTGGATTCGGTCCGCAGACCCCTTCAGGCTACGTACCCGACAACATTGGCCAATTTTGGAGGGACGTGCATGCCAAGAGGCTTCTCTTGCCTCTGGCTCATCTTGGTTGCCAAAACTTTGTGGCTACCTCCACATACAGATTTAGTTTGGGATCCTCTCCTCAGATCGCTTCAGGGGAGGTACCTGACAACTTTGGCCAGTTTTTGAGGGAGCTACCTGCCTGGGTACCTTCACTTCCCTTCGCTCATCTTGTTTTGCAAAACTTTTGGGCTAGCTCCAAATACACAACTGCTTGTCAATACCAGCTGAAGACCCCCCCGCGTTAAGTCCCTCACAATTTTGGCTCTACTTTGGAGGTAGCTGCATGCCTGCTGGCTACCATTGCCTCCTCCAGGGAAGCTTCTGCAAATGTTTGGGATTCTGCCTGAGAAACATTTAGCTCTGGGTACCGGCTGCAAAGCCCTTCAGGGTAGGGACACCACAAGTTCGGCCAAGTTTAGAGGGAAGTGTATGCCTGGTAGCTACCCTTGCCTTCTCACCTCGGCATGCTTCTAGAAAAAAGACTTGGCTTCCTCCAAGAGAGATTTTTTCTTTGTGGATCCTCAACTCGGATCCCTCTAGGCTAGCTAACAGAGAATTTTGCCTAATTCAGAGGTTGCTACATGCCAGGTAGCTACCTTTGCCTCCACTACATTGTACTTATGCAAAATTCTGTGTTACCTGCACAAGTTCTGGAAAAGCAGGACACCCGGATGGGGGATCTACCTGAAGTCTGGCCAAATTGGGAAGTACGTGCATGCCCAGTAGCTACCCGTTCCTCCTCCCAGGCATACTTGGTGAAAGTTTTGGGGCTCTTCCAGAGAGAGAGGGACTTGTGGATTCGGTCCGCAGACCCCTTCAGGCTACGTACCCGACAACATTGGCCAATTTTGGAGGGACGTGCATGCCAAGAGGCTTCTCTTGCCTCTGGCTCATCTTGGTTGCCAAAACTTTGTGGCTACCTCCACATACAGATTTAGTTTGGGATCCTCTCCTCAGATCGCTTCAGGGGAGGTACCTGACAACTTTGGCCAGTTTTCGAGGGAGCTACCTGCCTGGGTACCTTCACTTCCCTTCGCTCATCTTGTTTTGCAAAACTTCTGGGCTAGCTCCAAATACACAACTGCTTGTCAATACCAGCTGAAGACCCCCCCGCGTTAAGTTCCTCACAATTTTGGCTCTACTTTGGAAGTAGCTGCATGCCTGCTGGCTACCATTGCCTCCTCCAGGGAAGCTTCTGCAAATGTTTGGGATTCTGCCTGAGAAACATTTAGCTCTGGGTACCGGCTGCAAAGCCCTTCAGGGTAGGGACACCACAAGTTCGGCCAAGTTTAGAGGGAAGTGTATGCCTGGTAGCTACCCTTGCCTTCTCACCTCGGCATGCTTCTAGAAAAAAGACTTGGCTTCCTCCAAGAGAGATTTTTTCTTTGTGGATCCTAAACTCGGATCCCTCTAGGCTAGCTAACAGAGAATTTTGCCTAATTCAGAGGTTGCTACATGCCCGGTAGCTACCTTTGCCTCCACCACATTGTACTTATGCAAAATTCTGTGTTGCCTGCACCAGTTCTGGAAAAGCAGGACACCCGTATGGGGGATCTACCTGAAGTCTGGCCAAATTGGGAAGTACGTGCATGCCCAGTAGCTACCCGTTCCTCCTCCCAGGCATACTTGGTGAAAGTTTTGGGGCTCTTCCAGAGAGAGAGGGACTTGTGGATTCGGTCCGCAGACCCCTTCAGGCTACGTACCCGACAACATTGGCCAATTTTGGAGGGAGGTGCATGCCAAGAGGCTTCTCTTGCCTCTGGCTCATCTTGGTTGCCAAAACTTTGTGGCTACCTCCACATACAGATTTAGTTTGGGATCCTCTCCTCAGATCGCTTCAGGGGAGGTACCTGACAACTTTGGCCAGTTTTCGAGGGAGCTACCTGCCTGGGTACCTTCACTTCCCTTCGCTCATCTTGTTTTGCAAAACTTCTGGGCTAGCTCCAAATACACAACTGCTTGTCAATACCAGCTGAAGACCCCCGCGCGTTAAGTTCCTCACAATTTTGGCTCTACTTTGGAAGTAGCTGCATGCCTGCTAGCAACCATCGCTTCCTCCACAAAAGTTTCTCAAAATGTATGGGATTCTGCCTGAGACACATTTAGCTCTGGGTACCGGCTGCAAAGCCCTTCAGGGTAGGGACACCACAAGTTCGGCCAAGTTTAGAGGGAAGTGTATGCCTGGTAGCTACCCTTGCCTTCTCACCTCGGCATGCTTCTAGAAAAAAGATTTGGCTTCCTCCAAGAGAGATTTTTTCTTTGAGGATCCTAAACCCGGATCCCTCTAGGCTAGGTAACAGAGAATTCTGGCTAATTTGGACGTTGGTACAGGCCCGCTAGCTACCTTTGCCTCCACCACATTTTACTTAGGGAAAATTTTTCCTTACCTGCGTTAGTTCTGGAAAAGCAGCTTACCTGTCTGGTATTTGTTACCTGCCTGTGTCTGCATGTCCTGTAGCTCTCACGGATTAGCTCAAATTGCACGGAGCTTCCCCAGGTTTTTCTCCATTTGTTGAGGTCTGGTCCTGTTTGCCCCTTAAGCCTCCTTCCAAGCATCTCATTGAGCCTTTCCTTTTCGCATTCTCTGAACACAGCTGAAACCTCGGGTTGCTGCCTCAAACTCCTCCAAGGCTGTTGCTCTAGTTCGTTTGTGTCCATTGGTGTAGGTTCCCAACCCTGCAACAATGGAATAGACAGTGTTTGTTTCCTTTTGTTTTGTTTGGGTGTTTCTTTGCATTACGACCTTTTCTTTCTTTGGTCTTTCCTTCAATCCTACCACTTTTGTTAGTTTGAATCCTCCTCTTAGTTTTGTTGTTTCTTTGCTTTTTTCAGACATCAGCACCCCACCCCATATTCCTTGTGCACCGCCTCCCTCATAGAATCCTACAATGCCTGGGGTTGGAAGGGACCTTAAAGACCATCCAGCTCGAGCCCACCTGCACTGGTGCCCCAGGACCCTGTTGTGAGCCGCATGTCTGGGCTGGGGCCAGCTCTGCCTTGGGGGTGACTGAGGCTGTGCCTGTCAGCCCTGCACTGGGACATGGCGGTTGCCTAGCACCACTCTGGGTCACAATATGCACTGCCCCTCACAGCACACGGCTGCCATGTGGTCACGGTCCCTGTCCTTGGCTTCCCAAGGAGCTGCGTCCCCATGCTTGGTCCTGAGCGAGGTGCTGCATGTGCGAGTCCAGGAGTCCCCAAGTGCCACAGGGCGGACTTCTCTCTCTTTCCCCTGGAGATGAACACTCTCTTTTGGTTCCACCATACCTCTGCCCCTGAGAAGCTCCACAGCCAGGACGTCCATGGCCCAGCTCTCTCAAGCTCACGGCTGGGCTGTCCTGCCCCAGGGGGTCCTGACAGGTGCCTGGAGCACACTGGAAAAGTTGGGCCTACATGCCTTAGTCCTGAACAAAAGCAGCATACCCAGGCTGTGCCAAACCCTCTTTGGGCATCAGAACAGAATCTTGAAGTCTGCGGTGCCCAGAGTGAAACCTTTTTCTTCATTCTTTATAAAATGAACATTAAAGTTAACTCTTAAAAAGATAAGGAGCTTGAGGAAGTACATACTAAACATAGAAGATTATAATACTCAATTTTTTGCCCAAATTATGCTCATTGTCATCCCAGGGTGGGACAGATAAGCTTAGGATATAAAAGTGTTAGCAGGTAGTGGTAAAAAAATTCATGACAGCAAAACCCTAGAGTGAGGAAAAAGGGAGAGCTGGGGGGAGCGGGTGGGGAGAGGGCAGAAGGAATAATTGAAAACCTAGAAGAGGCAGTCGATGTTCTGTGCTCCTTCTCCACCAAGACAGGGACACCTCCTTGGTAAGCTCTGCACCTTCACCTTCACTTTGGTGAGGAATACCTGCGATAGCATTTATACGTTAAATAAACATATTAACTGCCTATAGGGTTAGTGGCATAGATTCATTTTAGCTGCCTATTGGGTCAGTGGAATAGACCCACAAGAAAGAGGACAATCCCTTCTCAGGAAGACCTCAGGGTTCTCCCATTTGGCTGCATCTGTTCAAAAACCAGCCTGCATACAAGCGATGCAGGAGAAGGATCTCTTACGGAGATCCCCAAAGCAAGCCCTGATTCAGCTGGCAAGGTTAACTCCCCCTTACCTGTGGCCTCCCAGACACCATAAAGACACACGTAGCTAGTGTCCAAGACCACATACAAACTGCCTGTGCTAGGAATGCTGCCCTGGATGCCACACAGCTGGCTGATCTTCTTTGCCAAAACTTTGTGGCTACCTCCACATACAGATTTAGTTTGGGATCCTCTCCTCAGATCGCTTCCGGGGAGGTACCTGACAACTTTGGCCAGTTTTCGAGGGAGCTACCTGCCTGGGTACCTTCACTTCCCTTCGCTCATCTTGTTTTGCAAAACTTCTGGGCTAGCTCCAAATACACAACTGCTTGTCAATACCAGCTGAAGACCCCCCCGCGTTAAGTCCCTCACAATTTTGGCTCTACTTTGGAGGTAGCTGCATGCCTGCTGGCTACCATTGCCTCCTCCAGGGAAGCTTCTGCAAATGTTTGGGATTCTGCCTGAGAAACATTTAGCTCTGGGTACCGGCTGCAAAGCCCTTCAGGGTAGGGACAACACAAGTTCGGCCAAGTTTAGAGGGAAGTGTATGCCTGGTAGCTACCCTTGCCTTCTCACCTCGGCATGCTTCTAGAAAAAAGACTTGGCTTCCTCCAAGAGAGATTTTTTCTTTGTGGATCCTCAACTCGGATCCCTCTAGGCTAGCTAACAGAGAATTTTGCCTAATTCAGAGGTTGCTACATGCCCGGTAGCTACCTTTGCCTCCACCACATTGTACTTATGCAAAATTCTGTGTTACCTGCACAAGTTCTGGAAAAGCAGGACACCCGGATGGGGGATCTACCTGAAGTCTGGCCAAATTGGGAAGTACGTGCATGCCCAGTAGCTACCCGTTCCTCCTCCCAGGCATACTTGGTGAAAGTTTTGGGGCTCTTCCAGAGAGAGAGGGACTTGTGGATTCGGTCCGCAGACCCCTTCAGGCTACGTACCCGACAACATTGGCCAATTTTGGAGGGAGGTGCATGCCAAGAGGCTTCTCTTGCCTCTGGCTCATCTTGGTTGCCAAAACTTTGTGGCTACCTCCACATACAGATTTAGTTTGGGATCCTCTCCTCAGATCGCTTCAGGGGAGGTACCTGACAACTTTGGCCAGTTTTCGAGGGAGCTACCTGCCTGGGTACCTTCACTTCCCTTCGCTCATCTTGTTTTGCAAAACTTCTGGGCTAGCTCCAAATACACAACTGCTTGTCAATACCAGCTGAAGACCCCTCCGCGTTAAGTTCCTCACTATTTTGGCTCTACTTTGGAGGTAGCTGCATGCCTGCTGGCTACCATTGCCTCCTCCAGGGAAGCTTCTGCAAATGTTTGGGATTCTGCCTGAGAAACATTTAGCTCTGGGTACCGGCTGCAAAGCCCTTCAGGGTAGGGACACCACAAGTTCGGCCAAGTTTAGAGGGAAGTGTATGCCTGGTAGCTACCCTTGCCTTCTCACCTCGGCATGCTTCTAGAAAAAAGACTTGGCTTCCTCCAAGAGAGATTTTTTCTTTGTGGATCCTCAACTCGGATCCCTCTAGGCTAGCTAACAGAGAATTTTGCCTAATTCAGAGGTTGCTACATGCCCGGTAGCTACCTTTGCCTCCACCACATTGTACTTATGCAAAATTCTGTGTTACCTGCACAAGTTCTGGAAAAGCAGGACACCCGTATGGGGGATCTACCTGAAGTCTGGCCAAATTGGGAAGTACGTGCATGCCCAGTAGCTACCCGTTCCTCCTCCCAGGCATACTTGGTGAAAGTTTTGGGGCTCTTCCAGAGAGAGAGGGACTTGTGGATTCGGTCCGCAGACCCCTTCAGGCTACGTACCCGACAACATTGGCCAATTTTGGAGGGAGGTGCATGCCAAGAGGCTTCTCTTGCCTCTGGCTCATCTTGGTTGCCAAAACTTTGTGGCTACCTCCACATACAGATTTAGTTTGGGATCCTCTCCTCAGATCGCTTCAGGGGAGGTACCTGACAACTTTGGCCAGTTTTCGAGGGAGCTACCTGCCTGGGTACCTTCACTTCCCTTCGCTCATCTTGTTTTGCAAAACTTCTGGGCTAGCTCCAAATACACAACTGCTTGTCAATACCAGCTGAAGACCCCTCCACGTTACGTCCCTCTCAACTTTGGCCCTACTTTGGACGTAGCTGCATGCCTGCTAGCAACCATCGCTTCCTCCACAAAAGTTTCTCAAAATCTATGGGATTCTGCCTGAGACACATTTAGCTCTGGGTACCAGCTGCAAAGCCCTTCAGGGTAGGGACACCACAAGTTCGGCCAAGTTTACAGGGAAGTGTATGCCTGGTAGCTACCCTTGCCTTCTCACCTCGGCATGCTTCTAGAAAAAAGATTTGGCTTCCTCCAAGAGAAATTTTTTCTTTGAGGATCCTAAACCCGGATCCCTCTAGGCTAGGTAACAGAGAATTCTGGCTAATTTGGACGTTGGTACAGGCCCGCTAGCTACCTTTGCCTCCACCACATTTTACTTAGGGAAAATTTTTCCTTACCTGCGTTAGTTCTGGAAAAGCAGCTTACCTGTCTGGTATTTGTTACCTGCCTGTGTCTGCATGTCCTGTAGCTCTCACGGATTAGCTCAAATTGCACGGAGCTTCCCCAGGTTTTTCTCCATTTGTTGAGGTCTGGTCCTGTTTGCCCCTTAAGGCTCCTTCCAAGCATCTCATTGAGCCTTTCCTTTTCGCATTCTCTGAACACAGCTGAAACCTCGGGTTGCTGCCTCAAACTCCTCCAAGGCTGTTGCTCTAGTTCGTTTGTGTCCATTGGTGTAGGTTCCCAACCCTGCAACAATGGAATAGACAGTGTTTGTTTCCTTTTGTTTTGTTTGGGTGTTTCTTTGCATTACGACCTTTTCTTTCTTTGGTCTTTCCTTCAATCCTACCACTTTTGTTACTTTGAATCCTCCTCTTAGTTTTGTTGTTTCTTTGCTTTTTTCAGACATCAGCACCCCACCCCATATTCCTTGTGCACCGCCTCCCTCATAGAATCCTACAATGCCTGGGGTTGGAAGGGACCTTAAAGACCATCCAGCTCGAGCCCACCTGCACTGGTGCCCCAGGACCCTGTTGTGAGCCGCACGTCTGGGCTGGGGCCAGCTCTGCCTTGGGGGTGACTGAGGCTGTGCCTGTCAGCCCTGCACTGGGACATGGCGGTTGCCTAGCACCACTCTGGGTCACAATATGCACTGCCCCTCACAGCACACGGCTGCCATGTGGTCACGGTCCCTGTCCTTGGCTTCCCAAGGAGCTGCGTCCCCATGCTTGGTCCTGAGCGAGGTGCTGCATGTGCGAGTCCAGGAGTCCCCAAGTGCCACAGGGCGGACTTCTCTCTCTTTCCCCTGGAGATGAACACTCTCTTTTGGTTCCACCATACCTCTGCCCCTGAGAAGCTCCACAGCCAGGACGTCCATGGCCCAGCTCTCTCAAGCTCACGGCTGGGCTGTCCTGCCCCAGGGGGTCCTGACAGGTGCCTGGAGCACACTGGAAAAGTTGGGCCTACATGCCTTAGTCCTGAACAAAAGCAGCATACCCAGGCTGTGCCAAACCCTCTTTGGGCATCAGAACAGAATCTTGAAGTCTGCGGTGCCCAGAGTGAAACCTTTTTCTTCATTCTTTATAAAATGAACATTAAAGTTAACTCTTAAAAAGATAAGGAGCTTGAGGAAGTACATACTAAACATAGAAGATTATAATACTCAATTTTTTGCCCAAATTATGCTCATTGTCATCCCAGGGTGGGACAGATAAGCTTAGGATATAAAAGTGTTAGCAGGTAGTGGTAAAAAAATTCATGACAGCAAAACCCTAGAGTGAGGAAAAAGGGAGAGCTGGGGGGAGCGGGTGGGGAGAGGGCAGAAGGAATAATTGAAAACCTAGAAGAGGCAGTCGATGTTCTGTGCTCCTTCTCCACCAAGACAGGGACACCTCCTTGGTAAGCTCTGCACCTTCACCTTCACTTTGGTGAGGAATACCTGCGATAGCATTTATACGTTAAATAAACATATTAACTGCCTATAGGGTTAGTGGCATAGATTCATTTTAGCTGCCTATTGGGTCAGTGGAATAGACCCACAAGAAAGAGGACAATCCCTTCTCATGAAGACCTCAGGGTTCTCCCATTTGGCTGCATCTGTTCAACAACCAGCCTGCATACAAGCGATGCAGGAGAAGGATCTCTTACGGAGATCCCCAAAGCAAGCCCTGATTCAGCTGGCAAGGTTAACTCCCCCTTACCTGTGGCCTCCCAGACACCATAAAGACACACGTAGCTAGTGTCCAAGACCACATACAAACTGCCTGTGCTAGGAATGCTGCCCTGGATGCCACACAGCTGGCTGATCTTCTTTGCCAAACCTTTGTGGCTACCTCCACATACAGATTTAGTTTGGGATCCTCTCCTCAGATCGCTTCCGGGGAGGTACCTGACAACTTTGGCCAGTTTTCGAGGGAGCTACCTGCCTGGGTACCTTCACTTCCCTTCGCTCATCTTGTTTTGCAAAACTTCTGGCCTAGCTCCAAATACACAACTGCTTGTCAATACCAGCTGAAGACCCCTCCGCGTTAAGTTCCTCACAATTTTGGCTCTACTTTGGAGGTAGCTGCATGCCTGCTGGCTACCATTGCCTCCTCCAGGGAAGCTTCTGCAAATGTTTGGGATTCTGCCTGAGAAACATTTAGCTCTGGGTACCGGCTGCAAAGCCCTTCAGGGTAGGGACACCACAAGTTCGGCCAAGTTTAGAGGGAAGTGTATGCCTGGTAGCTACCCTTGCCTTCTCACCTCGGCATGCTTCTAGAAAAAAGACTTGGCTTCCTCCAAGAGAGATTTTTTCTTTGTGGATCCTCAACTCGGATCCCTCTAGGCTAGCTAACAGAGAATTTTGCCTAATTCAGAGGTTGCTACATGCCCGGTAGCTACCTTTGCCTCCACCACATTGTACTTATGCAAAATTCTGTGTTACCTGCACAAGTTCTGGAAAAGCAGGACACCCGGATGGGGGATCTACCTGAAGTCTGGCCAAATTGGGAAGTACGTGCATGCCCAGTAGCTACCCGTTCCTCCTCCCAGGCATACTTGGTGAAAGTTTTGGGGCTCTTCCAGAGAGAGAGGGACTTGTGGATTCGGTCCGCAGACCCCTTCAGGCTACGTACCCGACAACATTGGCCAATTTTGGAGGGAGGTGCATGCCAAGAGGCTTCTCTTGCCTCTGGCTCATCTTGGTTGCCAAAACTTTGTGGCTACCTCCACATACAGATTTAGTTTGGGATCCTCTCCTCAGATCGCTTCAGGGGAGGTACCTGACAACTTTGGCCAGTTTTCGAGGGAGCTACCTGCCTGGGTACCTTCACTTCCCTTCGCTCATCTTGTTTTGCAAAACTTCTGGGCTAGCTCCAAATACACAACTGCTTGTCAATACCAGCTGAAGACCCCTCCGCGTTAAGTTCCTCACTATTTTGGCTCTACTTTGGAGGTAGCTGCATGCCTGCTGGCTACCATTGCCTCCTCCAGGGAAGCTTCTGCAAATGTTTGGGATTCTGCCTGAGAAACATTTAGCTCTGGGTACCGGCTGCAAAGCCCTTCAGGGTAGGGACACCACAAGTTCGGCCAAGTTTAGAGGGAAGTGTATGCCTGGTAGCTACCCTTGCCTTCTCACCTCGGCATGCTTCTAGAAAAAAGACTTGGCTTCCTCCAAGAGAGATTTTTTCTTGGTGGATCCTCAACTCGGATCCCTCTAGGCTAGCTAACAGAGAATTTTGCCTAATTCAGAGGTTGCTACATGCCCGGTAGCTACCTTTGCCTCCACCACATTGTACTTATGCAAAATTCTGTGTTACCTGCACAAGTTCTGGAAAAGCAGGACACCCGTATGGGGGATCTACCTGAAGTCTGGCCAAATTGGGAAGTACGTGCATGCCCAGTAGCTACCCGTTCCTCCTCCCAGGCATACTTGGTGAAAGTTTTGGGGCTCTTCCAGAGAGAGAGGGACTTGTGGATTCGGTCCGCAGACCCCTTCAGGCTACGTACCCGACAACATTGGCCAATTTTGGAGGGAGGTGCATGCCAAGAGGCTTCTCTTGCCTCTGGCTCATCTTGGTTGCCAAAACTTTGTGGCTACCTCCACATACAGATTTAGTTTGGGATCCTCTCCTCAGATCGCTTCAGGGGAGGTACCTGACAACTTTGGCCAGTTTTCGAGGGAGCTACCTGCCTGGGTACCTCCACTTCCCTTCGCTCATCTTGTTTTGCAAAACTTCTGGGCTAGCTCCAAATACACAACTGCTTGTCAATACCAGCTGAAGACCCCTCCACGTTACGTCCCTCTCAACTTTGGCCCTACTTTGGACGTAGCTGCATGCCTGCTAGCAACCATCGCTTCCTCCACAAAAGTTTCTCAAAATCTATGGGATTCTGCCTGAGACACATTTAGCTCTGGGTACCAGCTGCAAAGCCCTTCAGGGTAGGGACACCACAAGGTTGGCCAAGTTTACAGGGAAGTGTATGCATGGTAGCTACCCTTGCCTTCTCACCTCGGCATGCTTCTAGAAAAAAGATTTGGCTTCCTCCAAGAGAAATTTTTTCTTTGTGGATCCTCAACTCGGATCCCTCTAGGCTAGGTAACAGAGAATTCTGGCTAATTTGGACGTTGGTACATGCCCGGTAGCTACCTTTGCCTCCACCACATTTTACTTAGGGAAAATTTTTCCTTACCTGCGTTAGTTCTGGAAAAGCAGCTTACCTGTCTGGTATTTGTTACCTGCCTGTGTCTGCATGTCCTGTAGCTCTCACGGATTAGCTCAAATTGCACGGAGCTTCCCCAGGTTTTTCTCCATTTGTTGAGGTCTGGTCCTGTTTGCCCCTTAAGGCTCCTTCCAAGCATCTCATTGAGCCTTTCCTTTTCGCATTCTCTGAACACAGCTGAAACCTCGGGTTGCTGCCTCAAACTCCTCCAAGGCTGTTGCTCTAGTTCGTTTGTGTCCATTGGTGTAGGTTCACAACCCTGCAACAATGGAATAGACAGTGTTTGTTTCCTTTTGTTTTGTTTGGGTGTTTCTTTGCATTACGACCTTTTCTTTCTTTGGTCTTTCCTTCAATCCTACCACTTTTGTTAGTTTGAATCCTCCTCTTAGTTTTGTTGTTTCTTTGCTTTTTTCAAACATCAGCACCCCACCCCATATTCCTTGTGCACCGCCTCCCTCATAGAATCCTACAATACCTGGGGTTGGAAGGGACCTTAAAGACCATCCAGCTCGAGCCCACCTGCACTGGTGCCCCAGGACCCTGTTGGGAGCCGCACGTCTGGGCTGGGACCAGCTCTGCCTTGGGGGTGACTGAGGCTGTGCCTGTCAGCCCTGCACTGGGACATGGCGGTTGCCTAGCACCACTCCGGGTCACAATATGCACTGCCCCTCACAGCACAGGGCTGCCATGTGGTCACGGTCCCTGTCCTTGGCTTCCCAAGGAGCTGCGTCCCCATGCTTGGTCCTGAGCGAGGTGCTGCATGTGCGAGTCCAGGAGTCCCCAAGTGCCACAGGGCGGACTTCTCTCTCTTTCCCCTGGAGATGAACACTCTCTTTTGGTTCCACCATACCTCTGCCCCTGAGAAGCTCCACAGCCAGGACGTCCATGGCCCAGCTCTCTCAAGCTCACGGCTGGGCTGTCCTGCCCCAGGGGGTCCTGACAGGTGCCTGGAGCACACTGGAAAAGTTGGGCCTACATGCCTTAGTTCTGAACAAAAGCAGCATACCCAGGCTGTGCCAAACCCTCTTTGGGCATCAGAACAGAATCTTGAAGTCTGCGGTGCCCAGAGTGAAACCTTTTTCTTCATTCTTTA
This sequence comes from Anser anser, assembly GCF_964211835.1. NCBI lineage: Eukaryota > Metazoa > Chordata > Aves > Anseriformes > Anatidae > Anser > Anser anser. Next base: position 14,397,851 of record NC_139739.1, read on the forward strand.
TAAAATGAACATTAAAGTTAACTCTTAAAAAGATAAGGAGCTTGAGGAAGTACATACTAAACATAGAAGATTATAATACTCAATTTTTTGCCCAAATTATGCTCATTGTCATCCCAGGGTGGGACAGATAAGCTTAGGATATAAAAGTGTTAGCAGGTAGTGGTAAAAAAATTCATGACAGCAAAACCCTAGAGTGAGGAAAAAGGGAGAGCTGGGGGGAGCGGGTGGGGAGAGGGCAGAAGGAATAATTGAAAACCTAGAAGAGGCAGTCGATGTTCTGTGCTCCTTCTCCACCAAGACAGGGACACCTCCTTGGTAAGCTCTGCACCTTCACCTTCACTTTGGTGAGGAATACCTGCGATAGCATTTATACGTTAAATAAACATATTAACTGCCTATAGGGTTAGTGGCATAGATTCATTTTAGCTGCCTATTGGGTCAGTGGAATAGACCCACAAGAAAGAGGACAATCCCTTCTCATGAAGACCTCAGGGTTCTCCCATTTGGCTGCATCTGTTCAAAAACCAGCCTGCATACAAGCGATGCAGGAGAAGGATCTCTTACGGAGATCCCCAAAGCAAGCCCTGATTCAGCTGGCAAGGTTAACTCCCCCTTACCTGTGGCCTCCCAGACACCATAAAGACACACGTAGCTAGTGTCCAAGACCACATACAAACTGCCTGTGCTAGGAATGCTGCCCTGGATGCCACACAGCTGGCTGATCTTCTTTGCCAAAACTTTGTGGCTACCTCCACATACAGATTTAGTTTGGGATCCTCTCCTCAGATCGCTTCCGGGGAGGTACCTGACAACTTTGGCCAGTTTTCGAGGGAGCTACCTGCCTGGGTACCTTCACTTCCCTTCGCTCATCTTGTTTTGCAAAACTTCTGGGCTAGCTCCAAATACACAACTGCTTGTCAATACCAGCTGAAGACCCCCCCGCGTTAAGTTCCTCACAATTTTGGCTCTACTTTGGAGGTAGCTGCATGCCTGCTGGCTACCATTGCCTCCTCCAGGGAAGCTTCTGCAAATGTTTGGGATTCTGCCTGAGAAACATTTAGCTCTGGGTACCGGCTGCAAAGCCCTTCAGGGTAGGGACACCACAAGTTCGGCCAAGTTGAGAGGGAAGTGTATGCCTGGTAGCTACCCTTGCCTTCTCACCTCGGCATGCTTCTAGAAAAAAGACTTGGCTTCCTCCAAGAGAGATTTTTTCTTTGTGGATCCTCAACTCGGATCCCTCTAGGCTAGCTAACAGAGAATTTTGCCTAATTCAGAGGTTGCTACATGCCCGGTAGCTACCTTTGCCTCCACCACATTGTACTTATGCAAAATTCTGTGTTACCTGCACAAGTTCTGGAAAAGCAGGACACCCGGATGGGGGATCTACCTGAAGTCTGGCCAAATTGGGAAGTATGTGCATGCCCAGTAGCTACCCGTTCCTCCTCCCAGGCATACTTGGTGAAAGTTTTGGGGCTCTTCCAGAGAGAGAGGGACTTGTGGATTCGGTCCGCAGACCCCTTCAGGCTACGTACCCGACAACATTGGCCAATTTTGGAGGGAGGTGCATGCCAAGAGGCTTCTCTTGCCTCTGGCTCATCTTGGTTGCCAAAACTTTGTGGCTACCTCCACATACAGATTTAGTTTGGGATCCTCTCCTCAGATCGCTTCAGGGGAGGTACCTGACAACTTTGGCCAGTTTTCGAGGGAGCTACCTGCCTGGGTACCTTCACTTCCCTTCGCTCATCTTGTTTTGCAAAACTTCTGGGCTAGCTCCAAATACACAACTGCTTGTCAATACCAGCTGAAGACCCCCCCGCGTTAAGTCCCTCACAATTTTGGCTCTACTTTGGACGTAGCTGCATGCCTGCTGGCTACCATTGCCTCCTCCAGGGAAGCTTCTGCAAATGTTTGGGATTCTGCCTGAGAAACATTTAGCTGTGGGTACCGGCTGCAAAGCCCTTCAGGGTAGGGACACCACAAGTTCGGCCAAGTTTAGAGGGAAGTGTATGCCTGGTAGCTACCCTTGCCTTCTCACCTCGGCATGCTTCTAGAAAAAAGACTTGGCTTCCTCCAAGAGAGATTTTTTCTTTGTGGATCCTCAACTCGGATCCCTCTAGGCTAGCTAACAGAGAATTTTGCCTAATTCAGAGGTTGCTACATGCCCGGTAGCTACCTTTGCCTCCACCACATTTTACTTAGGGAAAATTTTTCCTTACCTGCGTTAGTTCTGGAAAAGCAGCTTACCTGTCTGGTATTTGTTACCTGCCTGTGTCTGCATGTCCTGTAGCTCTCACGGATTAGCTCAAATTGCACGGAGCTTCCCCAGGTTTTTCTCCATTTGTTGAGGTCTGGTCCTGTTTGCCCCTTAAGGCTCCTTCCAAGCATCTCATTGAGCCTTTCCTTTTCGCATTCTCTGAACACAGCTGAAACCTCGGGTTGCTGCCTCAAACTCCTCCAAGGCTGTTGCTCTAGTTCGTTTGTGTCCATTGGTGTAGGTTCCCAACCCTGCAACAATGGAATAGACAGTGTTTGTTTCCTTTTGTTTTGTTTGGGTGTTTCTTTGCATTACGACCTTTTCTTTCTTTGGTCTTTCCTTCAATCCTACCACTTTTGTTACTTTGAATCTCCTCTTAGTTTTGTTGTTTCTTTGCTTTTTTCAAACATCAGCACCCCACCCCATATTCCTTGTGCACCGCCTCCCTCATAGAATCCTACAATGCCTGGGGTTGGAAGGGACCTTAAAGACCATCCAGCTCGAGCCCACCTGCACTGGTGCCCCAGGACCCTGTTGTGAGCCGCATGTCTGGGCTGGGGCCAGCTCTGCCTTGGGGGTGACTGAGGCTGTGCCTGTCAGCCCTGCACTGGGACATGGCGGTTGCCTAGCACCACTCCGGGTCACAATATGCACTGCCCCTCACAGCACAGGGCTGCCATGTGGTCACGGTCCCTGTCCTTGGCTTCCCAAGGAGCTGCGTCCCCATGCTTGGTCCTGAACGAGGTGCTGCATGTGCGAGTCCAGGAGTCCCCAAGTGCCACAGGGCGGACTTCTCTCTCTTTCCCCTGGAGATGAACACTCTCTTTTGGTTCCACCATACCTCTGCCCCTGAGAAGCTCCGCAGCCAGGACGTCCATGGCCCAGCTCTCTCAAGCTCACGGCTGGGCTGTCCTGCCCCAGGGGGTCCTGACAGGTGCCTGGAGCACACTGGAAAAGTTGGGCCTACATGCCTTAGTTCTGAACAAAAGCAGCATACCCAGGCTGTGACAAACCCTCTTTGGGCATCAGAACAGAATCTTGAAGTCTGCGGTGCCCAGAGTGAAACCTTTTTCTTCATTCTTTATAAAATGAACATTAAAGTTAACTCTTAAAAAGATAAGGAGCTTGAGGAAGTACATACTAAACATAGAAGATTATAATACTCAATTTTTTGCCCAAATTATGCTCATTGTCATCCCAGGGTGGGACAGATAAGCTTAGGATATAAAAGTGTTAGCAGGTAGTGGTAAAAAAATTCATGACAGCAAAACCCTAGAGTGAGGAAAAAGGGAGAGCTGGGGGGAGCGGGTGGGGAGAGGGCAGAAGGAATAATTGAAAACCTAGAAGAGGCAGTCGATGTTCTGTGCTCCTTCTCCACCAAGACAGGGACACCTCCTTGGTAAGCTCTGCACCTTCACCTTCACTTTGGTGAGGAATACCTGCGATAGCATTTATACGTTAAATAAACATATTAACTGCCTATAGGGTTAGTGGCATAGATTCATTTTAGCTGCCTATTGGGTCAGTGGAATAGACCCACAAGAAAGAGGACAATCCCTTCTCATGAAGACCTCAGGGTTCTCCCATTTGGCTGCATCTGTTCAAAAACCAGCCTGCATACAAGCGATGCAGGAGAAGGATCTCTTACGGAGATCCCCAAAGCAAGCCCTGATTCAGCTGGCAAGGTTAACTCCCCCTTACCTGTGGCCTCCCAGACACCATAAAGACACACGTAGCTAGTGTCCAAGACCACATACAAACTGCCTGTGCTAGGAATGCTGCCCTGGATGCCACACAGCTGGCTGATCTTCTTTGCCAAACCTTTGTGGCTACCTCCACATACAGATTTAGTTTGGGATCCTCTCCTCAGATCGCTTCCGGTTAGGTACCTGACAACTTTGGCCAGTTTTCGAGGGAGCTACCTGCCTGGGTACCTTCACTTCCCTTCGCTCATCTTGTTTTGCAAAACTTTTGGGCTAGCTCCAAATACACAACTGCTTGTCAATACCAGCTGAAGACCCCCCCGTGTTAAGTCCCTCACAATTTTGGCTCTACTTTGGAGGTAGCTGCATGCCTGCTGGCTACCATTGCCTCCTCCAGGGAAGCTTCTGCAAATGTTTGGGATTCTGCCTGAGAGACATTTAGCTCTGGGTACCACAGAATCACACAATCATCTAGGTTGGAAGAGACCTCCAAGATCACCTAGTTCAACCTCTGACCTAACACTAACAAGTCCTCCACTATACCATATCACTAAGCTCTACATCTAAACGTCTTTTAAAGACCTCCAGGGATTGACTGTACCACTTCCCTGGGCAGCCTATTCCAATGTCTAACAATCCTTTCAGTAACAAAGTTTTTCCTAATATCCAACCTAAACCTCCCCTGGCGCAACTTTAGCCCATTCCCCCTCATCCTGTCACCAGGCACGTGGGAGAATAGACCAACCCCCACCTCGCTACAGCCTCCTTTAAGGTAACTGTAGAGAGCGATAAGGTCGCCCCTGAGCCTCCCTCCTCTTCTCCAGACTGAACAATCCCAGCTCCCTGAGCCGCTCCTCGTAAGACCTGTTCTCCAGACCCCTCACCAGCCTCGATGCCGTTCTCTGGACTCGCCTGAGCTCCTCGATGTCCTTCCTTTAGCGAGGGGCCCAAAACTGAACACAGTACTTGAGGTGTGGCCTCACCAGAGCCGAGTACAGGGGGACAATCACCTCCCTAGACCGGCTGGCCACACTGTTTCTTATGCAAGCCAGGATGCTGTTGGCCTTCTTGGCCACCTGAGCACACTGCTGGCTCATATTCAGCCGACTACCAACCAATACTCCCAGGTCCTTCTCTGCCAGGCAGCTTTCCAACCACTCCCAGCCTGTAGCGCTGCTTGGGGTTGTTGTGCTCCAGGTGCAGGACCCGGCACTTGGCCTTGTTGAACTTCATACAGTTGGCCTCAGCCCATCGGTCCAGCCTACCCAGATCCTCCTGCAGAGACTTCCTACCCTCAAGCAGACCGACACACACACCTAACTTGGTGTCATCTGCAAACTTAACTGAGGGTGCACTCGATCCCCTCATCCAGATCATCGATAAAGATATTAAAGAGGACTGGCCCCAGTACTGAGCCCTGGGGGACTCCACTAGTGACCGGCCTCCAACTGGATTTAACTCCATTCACCACAGCTCTTTGGGCCTGGCTATCCAGCCAGTTTTTAACCCAATGAAGCGTACGCCTGTCCAAGCCAAGAGCAGCCGGTTTCTCAAGGAGAATGCTGTGGGAAACGGTGTCAAAAGCCTTACTGAAGTCAAGGTAGACCACATCCACAGCCTTTCCCTCATCCACCAAGCATGTCACTTTGTCAGAGAAGGAGATCAGGTTTGTCAAGCAGGACCTACCTTTCATAAACCCATGCTGACTGGGCCTGATCGCCTGGTTGCCCTGCAAGTGCCGCGTGATGACACTCAAGATAATCTGCTCCATGAGCTTCCCTGGCACTGAGGTCAAACTAACAGGCCTATAGTTTCCCGGGTCAACCTTCTGGCCCTTCTTGTAGATGGGCGTCACATTTGCTAGCTGCCAGTCGACTGGGACCTCCCCTCATAGCCAGGACTGCTGATAAATGATGGAAAGCGGCTTGGCCAGTTCTTCCACCAGTTCTCTCAGCATCTTCGGGTGGATCCCATCCTGCCCCATCGACTTGCGTACATCTAAGTGCTGTAGCAGGTCGCCAACCATTTCCTCGTGGATTGTGAGGGCCACATCCTGCTCCCTATCCTCTTCCACCAGCTCAGGGTACTGGGTATCTAGAGAACAACTGGTCTTGCCACTAAAGACTGAGGCAAAGAAGGCATTAAGCACCTCAGCCTTTTCCTCATCTCTCGTCACTAAGTTTCCCCCCGCATCCAGTAAAAGATGGAGATTCTCCTTAGTTCTCCTTTTCGTGTTAATGTATTTATAAAAACATTTTCTGTTATCTTTAACAGCAATAGCCAGATTGAGCTCCAGATGAGCTTTGGCCTTTCTAATTTTGTCCCTACAAATCCTTACAACATCCTTATAATCCTTCTGAGTGGCCTGCCCTCTTTTCCAAAGATCATAAACCCTCTTTTTTCTCCTAAGCTCGAACCACAACTCCCTCTTCAGCCAGGCCGGTTTTCTTCCGCGCCAGCTCGTCTTTGGGCACGTGGGGACAGACCTCTCCCGAGCCTTTAAGATTTCCTTCTTGAGGAGTGCCCAGCCTTCCTGGACTCCTCTGCCCTTCAGAACTGCCTCCCAAGAGACTCTGCCAACCAGTGTCCTGAACAGCTCAAAGTCTGCCCTGTGGAAGTCCAAGACAGCAGTTTTACTGGTCCCCCTCCTGACTTCGCCAAGAATAGAGAACTCTACCATTTCGTGGTCACTCTGCCCAAGACAGCTCCCGACCACCACATCTCCCACCAGTCCTTCTCTGTTTGTGAACAGAAGGTCCAGCGGGGCACCTCCCCGGTAGGCTCACTAACCAGCTGTGTCAGGAAACTATCTTCCACGCTCTCCAGAAACTTCCTAGACTGCTTCCTCTGAGCTGTATTGCACGTCCAGGGTATGTCTGGGAAGTTGAAGTCCCCCATGAGGACAAGAGCCGATGATTTTGCAACTTTTGCCAGCTGCCTGTAGAATTCCTCATCTCCTCATCCTGGTTTGGTGGTCTGGAACAGACCCCCACCAGGATGCTTGCCTTGTTGGCCTTCCCGCCGATCCTAACCCATAGGGACTCAACCTTATCATTCCCAGTCTCAGCCTCGAGTTGCACAACATCAAAACACTCTCTAATATAGAGAGCCACAACACCACCCCCTCTACGCTGCCTGTCCCTTCTGAAGAGCCTATAGCCAGTCATTGCAGCACTCCAGTCACGTGGTCCCACCACTTTTCAGTGATGGCAACCAAGTCATAGCCTGCCTGCTGCACGATGGCTTCCAACTCCTCCTGTTTGTTGCCCATGCTGCGTGCATTAGTGTAGATGCACTTCAGCTGGGCCATTGCCTGCTCCCCCAGCCCTGACACTGTTCCCCCTGGCACACCTCTAACGAGCCTTATTCCCTCCCCCCGTCCCTGTCCCCCTTTCTGCCTAGTTTAAAGCCCTCTCAATGAGTCCTGCCAGCTCCTGTGCTGGTGTCTGTTTTCCCCCTTGAGACAGGTGGGACCCATCTGCAGTTAGCGGGACGGGTGCTGAGTAAAGCACCCCATGGTCAAAAAAAAACAAAATTTCTGTGTAGGCACCAGCCTCTGAGCCATCTGTTTATCAGGTGGGCTTTCTGAGTCCTCTCTGAACCCCTCCCTGACACTGTAGGGATGAAGGAAAGCACGACCTGTACTCCCGCTCCTTTCCTTCAGGCCTTTCCTTCAGGACTTGCAGGGAGTTGCTCCACAGGTCTGTCTCCTGCTCGCACTCCCTGAGGGCCCTCAACCTCTCCACCTCCTCCTTGAGCTCCGCCACCAGGCTGAGCAGGCCGTCCAGCTGCTCACAACTCACACACACGGTGTCTCTGCCGCCCGCGGAGGGCAGCAACAGGCCCAGGCACTCCGTGCATCCAGAGACCTGAAATGCCGCATTTTTGAGCGGGCACTCACTCTGGATGGCCACAGACTATCGAAAAAGAGCTCTCTGCCTCGTGATGACCATGGCGCTTTACCTATACACAGCCAGCCGGTAGATGAGCTGCTCTTGTGAGCGGGGCGGAACGCTCTGCCCTGCCTGAGCGCGCCCTACCGGCGCAAACTGCCCTACAAACTGCCGCGCCGCGCCCCCGTCTGTCCGCCCGCCCCGCTCCGCGCGCTACCAAGCGGCTGCCTTTCAACGGCCCGGGAGGGGGCGCTGCTGGCTCCGCCTACGCCCCGTCAGCCTCCCTCACGAGGGCTGCCGGGTCCTAGCGCCTCCCTAGGCGTTAGTTCTGCCAAAAGCAGCATACCCGTCTGTTTTTTGTTACCTGCCTGTGTCTGCATGTCCTGTAGCTCTCACGGATTAGCTCAAATTGCACGGAGCTTCCCCAGGTTTTTCTCCATTTGTTGAGGTCTGGTCCTGTTTGCCCCTTAAGGCTCCTTCCAAGCATCTCATTGAGCCTTTCCTTTTCGCATTCTCTGAACACAGCTGAAACCTCGGGTTGCTGCCTCAAACTCCTCCAAGGCTGTTGCTCTAATTCCTTTGTGTCCATCGGTGTACGTTCCCAACCCTGCAACAATGGAATAGACAGTTTTTCTTTGATTTTGTTTTGTCTGGTTGTTTCTTTTCATTATGACCTTTTCTTTCTTTGGTCTTTCCTTCAATCCTACCACTTTTGTTAGTTTGAATCCTCCTCTTAGTTTTGTCGTTTCTTTGCTTTTTTCAGACATCAGCACCCCACCCCATTTTCCCTGTGCACTGCCTCCCTCATAGAATCCTACAATGCCTGGGGTTGGAAGGGACCTTAAAGACCATCCAGCTCGAGCCCACCTGCACTGGTGCCCCAGGACCCTGTTGGGAGCCGCACGTCTGGGCTGGGGCCAGCTCTGCCTTGGGGGTGACTGAGGCTGTGCCTGTCAGCCCTGCACTGGGACATGGCGGTTGCCTAGCACCACTCCGGGTCACAATATGCACTGCCCCTCACAGCACAGGGCTGCCATGTGGTCACGGTCCCTGTCCTTGGCTTCCCAAGGAGCTGCGTCCCCATGCTTGGTCCTGAGCGAGGTGCTGCATGTGCGAGTCCAGGAGTCCCCAAGTGCCACAGGGCGGACTTCTCTCTCTTTCCCCCGGAGATGAACACTCTCTTTTGGTTCCACCATACCTCTGCCCCTGAGAAGCTCCACAGCCAGGACGTCCATGGCCCAGCTCTCTCAAGCTCACGGCTGGGCTGTCCTGCCCCAGGGGGTCCTGACAGGTGCCTGGAGCACACTGGAAAAGTTGGGCCTACATGCCTTAGTTCTGAACAAAAGCAGCATACCCAGGCTGTGCCAAACCCTCTCTGGGCATCAGAACAGAATCTTGAAGTCTGCGGTGCCCAGAGTGAAACCTTTTTCTTCATTCTTTATAAAATGAACATTAAAGTTAACTCTTAAAAAGATAATGAGATTAAGGAAGTACATGCTAAACATAGAAGATTATAATACGCAACTTTTTGCCCAAAATATGCTCATTGTCATCCCAGGGTGGGACAGATAAGCTTAGGATATAAAAGTGTTAGCAGGTAGTGGTAAAAAATTAATGATAGGAAAAACCCTAGAGCTGGGGGGGGGGGGGGGGGAGGGGAGAAGAAATAATTGAAAACCTAGAAGAGGCAGTCGATGTTCTGTGCTCCTTCTCCACCAAGACAGGGACACCTCCTTGGTAAGCTCTGCACCTTCACCTTCACTTTGGTGAGGAATACCTGTGATAGCATTTATACGTTTAGAAATGTATTAACTGCCTATAGGGTTAGTGGCATAGATTCATTTTAGCTGCCTATCGGGTCAGTGGAATAGACCCACAAGAAAGAGGACAATCCCTTCTCATGAAGACCTCAGGGTTCTCCCATTTGGCTGCATCTGTTCAAAAACCAGCCTGCATACAAGCGATGCAGGAGAAGGATCTCTTACGGAGATCCCCAAAGCAAGCCCTGATTCAGCTGGCAAGGTTAACTCCCCCTTACCTGTGGCCTCCCAGACACCATAAAGACACACGTAGCTAGTCTCCAAGACCACATACCAAGACCAATACCACAGACCGCCTGTGCTAGGAATGCTGCCCTGGATGCCACACGGCTTCCACAAAAGCAGGTCCCTGTAACTACTTGGAGTGACTTTGTGCAAGATATAGTGAATTATTGGTCTTGTATGGGCTGGGTAGGAATCGACCACTAGGAAACCACCCAAGCCTCCCCAATGGCTTTGCCAGCTCCAGACCACTGAGCCCAAGCCAGAGTTCAAACCAAAATTCTACAAGGAATATAATGACCTGGGGTGTACAGCCTTGGCTACAACAAGGTCTCAAACATCATATCTCCCACAACATCTCTTCTTTGTTCATGAACTGCAGGTCTTGTGGGGCATCCCCCCAGTAGGCTCACTAACCAGCTGAGTCAGGAAGCTGTCTTCCACACACTCCAGGAATCTCCTAGACTGCTTCCTCGGGGCTGTATCAAATTTCCAGCATACGTCCAGAAAGTTGATGTCACCCACAAGTGCTGGCGATTGTGCGACTTCCACCAGCTGCTTATAGAATCACAGAATTGTAGGGGTTGGAAGGGACCTCCAGAGATTATCGAGTCCAACCCGCCTGCCAAGGTAGGTTCCTTAGAGCAGGTTGCACAGGTAGGCATCCAGACAGCTCTTGAATATCTCCAGAGAAGGAGACTCCACGACCTCCGTGGGCAGCCTGTTGCAGTGCTCCATCACCCTCATTATGAAGAAGTTCTTTCGCATATTGGTGTGGAACTCACTGTGCACCATTTTATGGACATTGCCCCTTGTCTTTTGGCTACCTGAATTTTGGCCAAATTGGGAATTATGTGCATGCCCAGTAGCTACCCGTTCCTCCTCCCAGGCATACTTTCTGAAATGTTTTGGCCTCTTCCAGAGAGAGAGGGACTTGTGGATTCAGTCCGCAGACCCCTTCAGGCTGGGTACCTGAGAACTTGGGCCTATTTTCGACGGAGGTGCATGCCAAGAGGCTTCTCTTGCCTCTGGCTCATCTTGTTTTTGCCCATTTTGCTCGCTTGTAAAACAGAGGTAAGGATGCTGCTTTTTGCTTCTACAGCTCTGTGAGAGACTTGAAAGACTGATTAAGGGCTGCCATTACTGTAACAAATATTAAAACCGACTTGTAGAGCGGGAGCATTGGAGATGGGCAAGAACAAAGGATGGAAAGGTGGGTGTGGTACCCTGGTGCTCCCAGGGAACTGAGGAATCTTGCCTGAAACCCTGGCCTCTGAGCATCTCGAAATGAGGATGATTACTATTTCCTGAGGATTTTTGCTATTCATTTCCGCCCTTCCCTTGCTCATTACCATGGGACAGCTCAGACTCCAATCCAGCAGCAACTCAGTTTTTTTAAAACGGATTTGGCCAAATGTAAGGAAAAGTGTTTACAGCTCATGCGCTTGCTTTGAGTTTGGGCTCCAATGTCTGGTATTTAGAAGCCTTTCAACTATTTCTGAGGTTGGGCCTCCTCCCTTTAGAGTCTGAGAGTTTCATCAATGTAATTATCCCCACCAAGTCATCTGTAACCAGCAGGCAGAGCTTGATCGGGCTTGTTAGCTGCTCCAGCAGAGAGAAGGGACAGAACTCTCAAATCAATTAACATCTAGATCAAATTGGTAAGTAATATTATTGCCTTCTCCTTCCTAGGAGTTGGGCCTGGGCAAGGCAGGGTCTCCCTGTCGTACACAATTACTTCAAGGCTGAGAGCTGCAAGTCAAATTATTAATTTGTCTCCTCTCTTTGCCAAAAAGATCCCGACATTTTTGGGCTTGCATTTGGGATCGGCTGACAGCTTACAAAATGAAAGCAAGGAAAACTGCAGTTATTTTGGACACTTCTCTGATGACAGTACTAGCTCAGCAGGATGCAGTGAACATCACTGAAGGCTGCTGATGTGTGGCTGCTGAGCTATACCTCTGCAGCACGAGAAGGCAGCACAACAGACAATACTTCAGTGAGCAAAGCAATGGTATTTCTGGGGGTATGCAGGCAGTTGCGTGTCTCCTGTACGTATTATTTCCTTGCTGTAATTCCAGACAGAATGAGGGTGGTAGGCAGAAACTATGGGCAAAGAGTTATGGAAAAAAATTCACCAGATTATCAACTGTGACTGGAGCCTTGCATGAATCAGAGCTCCGTTAGATAGACCTTGACAGAGCCAATGTTTGGCAAAAGCCAGCCCATATTTCTGCAAACCAGGCAGTGTTGCATGTTCCCTGTTCAACTGCAGACGTTTCAGAAATCCTAAGTCACTCCTGCAAACTGGAGCCAGGAAAGGCAAATAACTTTTTGAAAGTGTAGGGCAAGCTTTACCCATTTCAATGCATGTAGCTGAATTAAGTCTGAATGATTAATAGTGAAAAACACAGTTGCTTTTTTTTTGCTTTGGGAATATAAGAAAAAAGGTGGTAAATCCTTCAGATGTGTCCGTTAGTGAAAATTATTCCACAGATTCCTCACCTCCTCTTAAGTCCTATCTGCAGCAGTCTGAACCTCATCTGAACCTTCATGAAAAGCAAACAGCAGGACCCAGCACACCTCCCGGTACTGGAAATACCTGCAGAAATGCTCGGCAATAGCTTCATGTATCTTCTTAGTTCAAGGATGGCAGGTGAAGGCATCCTGGGACTCTTGGGTCTCAATGCTTTGTGCACCTCTCTCCTTGCCATCCTGGGGGCTCATTCCTACTACAAAAAATTCTCCATTGTAAGGAATGGAGACCCATCAGGACCCAGGACCTACCAGGAAGATGCAGCCCTTTGAGCTTTTCAGCCCCTGGCCACTACTCATAAATTGACTTGAACCAGAAATACCCCACACTGAGGGGAGATTTCAGGTCCATGTTTGTGTTTTAGGATCAGGGTGCTGCAGTGTGTGCCAGAAAGGGGCTATGCTTTTCCAGACTGCTTTCTTGTGTTACTTGGAAAGGGCAAATTAAGACATAGACCTAGTTCCATTGTTCAGTCAAAGTGGAGAGTATGCAAATTATCATTCTAGTTCGTATAATTATTTCAGAGAGAGCAGAGTTTTCCCCAAGAGCCTTTGCTCAGTAGCTTGGAAAAGTAAACATGTGGCTAACTCAGGTGTCAGTGGCAGAGGAGCTGGGCAAGTGTGTCCCCAGGAGATGTTGGGAGGACCATGGGGAGCAAGACAGCCTCCTGTCCGTGCGCATCCAGCACCGTGACACCCATTGCCATGTAACCTTGTGCTTGTAACCTTTCAACTGAAATTGTGAAGCCTGGCCAAGGCAGGAAGCCAGCCAGCATGTGGTCAAGACTATTCAATTCTTCCCTTCTCCAACAAGGGTATTTAAATTAAGGGGGATTTAAATCAAGAGTTCAATCAAGTTTTAAATCAAGAGTTCAATCAAGTTTTAAATCAAGATTGATCAAAATCAATAAATTATTTCTTCAGAAAGGGTGGCAATGATCAAATACCTGCATGCCTGATGGATCAGCAGTGGCTAACAGTGCTGCCCTAGCACCAGTCATCCAGCCCTACTCTCCCGTCTATGTGCACTTTGCAGAGGGACCAGTCCATGCCCTCCTACCCTGGCTGTGCTTTTCTAGCTCTTTGCAGGCCACTGGGGAGTTAGGCTCTTGGTTTCTTTGAGAGAGGGAGTTAGGGGAATCTTATCAAGTAGAGAAAGAGCGCTGACGGCACTAAACTAGGATGCTACTTAGTGTCTTTGCTAACTATGGTGCATTGTGCAAATTAACTAAAGCAAGAAGCCTTGGGCCCCTTACCAAGTTTAGTCTCTTATTAATAAGAGAGTGAGCCTATCTTAAGAAACTGGTAGAAACTGGTCCTGCAGATGGACAAGAGCCAAGGAGCAACTGAGTCTGTGCAAAGACAAGAGGTCAATGTAATGGGTAAAGCCTTTGTTTGTTCATTAAATGTTGCTGATAGGGGGGTTTCAACGGTTGACTGCTTATACCCCCAATATCCTGTTGAAGGAAAAAAACAAGTATGGGAACTTCCTGTTAAGTTAACAATTGCAATAGAAACCAGCTCCAAATAAGGGCAAAATGGCATTCCTCCTTGCATGGGAACACAGATACCGCAGCAAAGTCACGACCCCAACGCAGAGGAAGACGACGATCTTCATCCCCACGACCACCAGAGGACTGATGAAGACCCCCTAGCAACAGGCCGCGCAGTCGTAGAAGACACCAGGAGGTGCTACTAAACCTGGAACTACTAGGCTATAAATCAAGACTCTGGCGGGCTTAGGTGTGCGCCGTTGGCGGAGCAGGAGACTCCCCGGCCGCCCAGCACTGTTTTACTTATCGCTGCTTGCTGAATTGCTCAAATAAATAGAAATTCGATCTACCTTACCCACGATGTGTCGGGAATGATTTCTACCAAAACTAATTTATAACAGTCAACTAGCAGTGATGAGGAAGAGTCATCAATCTTCATCCCCACGACCCCCGATGACCACCACCAGAATACACTGCGCAAGCGCAGATGGGAGGAGTTTATGGAAATGACTCCTTGGAACTAATTTTAATACGAAGCGAGGACAGGTTATGAATATGTATAGGCATATTGTGAAACTTCATGCATATGTAACTCTTTACTGCATATAACCAAGGCAAGTTGCCGCGTCTGGCGCACACGACTTTGGCGGGACTACCCCGCCCGTGCTGCCCAGCGCTGAATAAACATACCTACTTTACAATCTTACTGATTGTGGAGTCCGTTTTCCGCAAGTCATCTTCTCCTTACAGGATGTTCCCAAGGGCTCTCCAACCTGTCTTTGCTGAGGGTCAGCCTGAAGCACCACCCATCATCAGGCACAGCAGGGCTGGCTCCAGCCCCTGCTCACAGCAGTCTTAACACAGCCAGCTTTCACCAGCTGCAGCATTGTTGTGAATCCACTGCTGTTGACGGTCCTACAAAGCTTGTCCTTCCAGCAGTCCATGTTCACAGAGTCACTCAGCAAACATAATACTATCACCTTGTATTTACTGCAAGAGAGAAAAACACGGTGACATCTCTTTCCTTTCTCCTATTCTTGATGGCCCTTTCCCCATCCCTGCTGCCTGAGGGGTTCATCATCTCATACACCTTAAGCAGCTCTTCAGCCATTCATGGCTACATGTGTTAAGTCCCTCTGGACCAACTTTTAGCAGCATTTCATTAGAAGATGAGAGTTCCAGAATGCATCTCACGTTGTGTGCAAACGTTCCCATCTGCCCTCCACGAAGTAGGAGGAAAACTCCTCTTATGTGGTGTAATGACCACAAGGACACCAGGGTTCTTTCAGGATCAGTAACTTCAACAACCCCTTTATTGAGGACAGGCTCCCTTCTTATACCATTAGCTCTTAGCTCTACAAGCGGTACTTTCCCAATAGCTGTTCATTGGTTAACAATTAGCCCGGCAACAGCAAACGTTTAGCCACCTCCATGTCTTAAGGGTTGGAGAACCAGCAGTTTGAGACAACAAGGCATCTCGTCAATCACCCTTGTTTGTTCCTTCTAACTTGTTTACATTCCTCATGGCTTCGTCTTAACGAGTCTGATGTTATCACCAACCACGGGGCTTGTCGACCCCCATGGCGATACTCCCACACTCTTATGTCCCCCCAGGCAGACAAAGTCATGTTTTTGAATTGCAGATCTGCCTGGCTTCGCCACAGCACTGTGGCCATGGGCAGAATCTGATTTTCCTTCCCCTTCCCTTACTGGGGTGAATGGGAACCACGCAGAACAACTCTTGCTCCTGGCTGGCCAGAGAGATCTGGTAAATGGAAAAACAGTTCTGTAAGAAAGCAGGAATCAGTTGTTGTTTACCCTTGAGAATTTGGAGGGAGTTGCATGTCTGCTAACTTCTCTTGCCTCTAGCGGATCATGTTTTGCAAAACTTTTTGGCTACCTCCAAACAGATATATAGTTGTGGACACCAGCTGCAGATCCCCCAGGTTAGGTCCCCAAGAATATTGGCCCTACTTTGGAGATAGCTGCATGCCTGGTAGCTACCCTTGCCTCCTCCATGTATGCTTCTAGAAACCTTTGGGCTTCTTCCTGAGAGATTTAGCTCTGCGTACCAGCTGCAAAGCCCTTCAGAGTAGGGACACGAGAATTTATTCAATTTTAGAGGTAAGCGTATGCCCGGTAGCTACCTTTGCCTTCTCACCTTGGCATGCTTCTGCAAAACTCATGCTTCTCTACTCTGCACGGGTGCAGCCTCACCTCGCGTGCTGTGTGCAGTTCTGGGCACCACAGTACAAAAAGGACGTGAAACTGTTGGAGAGTGTCCAGAGCAGGGCTACGAAGATGGTGAAGGGCCTAGAGGGAACAACATATGAGGAGCGACTGAGGTCACTTGGCCTGTTCAGCCTGCAAAAGGAGGCTGAAGGGAGACCTCATCACAGTCTATAGCTTCCTCACGAGGGGGAGGGGAGGCGATCTATTCTCTTTAGTGACCAGTGATAGGACCTGCAGGAGTGGTGTCAAACTGCAACAGGGGAGGTTTAGGCTAGACATCAGGAAGAGGTTCTTCACTGAGAGGGTTGTGGTGCAATGAAACAGGCTCACCAGGAAAGTACTCACAGCACCAAGCCTGTTGGAGTTTAAGAAGCGTTTGGACTGTGCACTTAAGTCATATGGTCTGAATTTTTGGGTAGACCTGTGTGGTGCCAGGAGTTGGACTCGAAGATCCTTATGGGTTCCTTCCAACTCAGGATATTCTATGAGTCTAATTCTATGATTCTAAAAGTTTTGGCTACCTCCGAGAGAGATTTTTTTCTTTTTTGGTGATCCCAACGTCAGAGCCCTCTAGGGTAAATCCCCGACAATTTTGTCCAGTTTTGGAGGTTGGTGCATGCCCAGTAGCCACCTCTGTCTCCACCTGATTGTACTTTTCGATAAGTTTGGCATACCTGCATTAGTTCCGGACAAAAGCAGCATGCCCCTCTGGGGTAGCTACCTGAATTTTGGCCAAATTGGGAATTATGCGCATGCCCAGTAGCTACCCATTCCTCCTCCCAGGCATACTTGGTGAAATGTTCTGGCTTCTTCCAGAGAGGGAGTCACTTGTGGATTCAGTCCGCAGAACCCTTCAGGCTAGGTACCCGACAACATTGGCCAGTTTTGGAGGGAGGTGCATGCCAAGAGGCTTCTCTTGCCTCTGGCTCATCTTGGTTGCCAAAACTTTGTGGCTACCTCCACATACAGATTTAGTTTGGGATCCTCTCCTCAGCCGTTCAGGGTAGGTACCTGAGAACTTTGGTCAACTTTGGAGGGAGGTAACTGCCTGGCACCTTCACTTCCCTTCGCAGATCATGGTTTGTAAAATTTTTTGGATACCTCCAATTAGAGAATTGATTGTCAATACCAGCTGAAGACCCCTCCGGGTTTGGTCTCTCAGAATTTTGGCCCTACTTTGAAGGTAGCTGCATGCCTGCTGGCTACCATTGCCTCCTCCAGGGAAGCTTCTGCAAATGTTTGGTATTCTTCCTGAGAGAGAGGACCTAACATCCACATCCAGTCTGTACGTATAGCCAGGCTTGCCCCTTCCCAGGTGCAGAACCCAGCACTTGCTCTCGTTAAACTTCATACTGGGGGTGATTGCCCAGCTCTCTGATTAGTCCAGATCTCTCTGCAAGGCCTCACCCCCCACGAGTCAGCAGCTCCACCCAATTTGGTATGGTCCGCAAACTTGCTTCAAAAAACCTTCAAGTAATTCATCCAAAGCATCTTTGAAAACATTGAAAAAGATTGGTCCTAATCCGGAGCCCTGAGGAACCCCACTAGCGACAGCTCATCAGCCTGAAGTAACCCCATTTACAAGAACCCTCTGGGCCCGACCCTTCCACCAACTGCTCACCCAACTTTTTATGCTTTTTTCTAACTGTATTCTGGTCATTCTGTCCAGAAGGATACTGTGGGATAACACCCATCAGGCCCCATGGACTTGTATGCATCCAAGTGGAACAGCAAATCCCGCACAAGTTTGGGGTAAACTGGGAGTTTATCATTCCTGCAGTCACAGTCCTCCATCTCAGGGCAGTTGGGGTCCCAGAGACATCACTGGTGTTAAAGACAGAGGTGAAAAATGCATTAAATGTCTCTTCTTCATCTATGCCCGTTTGTGAGGTTAAGTTTGTTAAGCAGGACTTCCCCTTGTGAAGCCATGTTTGCTCTGACCAATGACCACAGTATCTTTTGGGTGTTTTCAATGGCTACCATGGTAATCCTCTCTGCAATTTTAGCAGGCACTTAAATGAGACTGATAGGCCTTTAAGCATCAGGGTCTTCCTTCCTGCCCTTCCTGACAACTGGAACTACGTTTGCCAGCTGCCAGTCCCCTGGGACCACTCCAGGTTCCAAAGACCATGAAGAGTTATTGACAGGTCTCAGGCTAGCAGCAGCCAGCTCTCAGAGTACCCTGGGATGAATCCCAGTGGGCCCCATAGACTTATATGCATGCAGCTGGAATAGCAAATCCCACACAGGTTTGGAGTTAGCTGGGAGTTTATCATTACAATCATGGTCCTCCAACTTAGGGCGATTGGGCTCCCAGAGCCCAGCTACAATGTAAGACAGAGGTGAGGAAGACATCTCTGCTTTGTCTACATCCCCAGTACTAAAATAGAAGCAGACACCAAATAGAGCCTGCGATGCAGATGCTAGAGAGCAGCTCAGAGCCGGGTGGAGGATGAGCTCCCCTCCTAGGCTGCAGCCAAGCCCCCTGTCCCTCCAAACACACCACCACATCCCACCAAGCTGAGAACCCCCACGCACCCTGCCTCCAGGCAGGTGGGCAGGGACATTTTGCACATCCCAGAGCTGTGGACATGCATAATGAACAATGCTGAAGAGAGCCACAAGAGCCCAGAGCGTGCCTTGTCCTCCTTTTCCTCAGGCAGCCCTTGCTGCCCTGGGGATGAGGAAGCAGAAGTAGCACCAGCACAAAGAGGACAGCTCTGGTGTCATGCCTGCAACACCAATCCCCCAGGACAGGCAGTGCTGCCGACATGCACTAACCCAGCATCTGTGTGGAATGAGCCAGCCTGGGGAAAGGCACAGCAGGAGCTGCATTTACAGACAGGGAACGTTTTAATTTACAGTTTCTGTCCCAAGAGCAAAGCTGAGGGTTTTTCACCCAAACACTATGGTCTCTGCAGCACATAGCCAGTCCAGCCCCTGGTGCAGGGGGTCAATGCCCCATCATGCTCGCCGCGCCTTCTTGCTTTTCTTTTCTTCTTTGAGGGCACTGTCGTGGGCTTTCCTCTTTGCGGCAAGTTTGTTCGCCTGTAGAGAAAGCCCCCCAGACCCACAGTCAGGTCAGTCTGCCACCACCAAGAGCTGTGCCACCCCCAGACCCACCAAACCCATTCTACTCCCGGGAGATGGAGAGGAGCAGTGGCACCTCCTGAGTTTTACTTGCAGAGCACATGCTTCGGGCCCTGAGGGAGAACAGGGAGACTCCGCTCTGTTAGGGTTGAGCGCCTGCAAGCCTGGTAATGCCAGGCAAGAGGCTTGTACAGCCTCAGCCTAGCACACCTGCGGTCTATGTCCTCACCACCTCCTCGGGTACAGGGAGGAGAGTAAGGAGAAGAGCCGGAAATCCCTGAATGTCAGCAGTGGTTGTAAGCCTGATGAACATGGGACCAGCCTATGACAACACAGGCTCAGCCCTGAAGAGCAGCTTCAGCTCTGCCCAGACTCACAGCAGGGCAGGGAGCTGCGGGCTGCACAGCTACGGGTGAAGCTCCCTCCTGCAACCAGAGCTGGGGAAGCACAAGGTTGTCAGAGGCTGCTCCCTCCCCACGAGATGGGGAAAGACCAGGATTTAGCGATCCAGAGCTGCAAGCCAATTTGGTAAGAACTAGTGCAGAGATCCTTGTCTCAGGGCATCCCTATCCTCATACCTCTCGGACTTTGCGTTTCTTGCCAAACATGATCTTCTTGTAGAGGTATTTCTCCTTCTTCTTCATCATCATGATGGCCAGGCGCTTCTCCTCGTTTTGCTGTTCCTGCTCCAGGCGCTGCTTGTCCTCCAGCCGCACCTTGCCAGCGGTCACCTTCACAGGAAGTGCCTGCAGGGAGCCAAAAGCTCAGGACCCTGTGTGCTGGGTGCCCACCTTCCCCAGGGACAGACATTTCAACATACTGTGGGACTAAGTGCAGCCTCTGCAAGTTTGCAGAAGACACCAAGCTGAGTGATGCACTTGGTACACTAGAAGGATGACACTCAAAGGGATGTGGACAAGCTCAAGAAATGGACCGATGGAAACCTAATGAGGTTCAATGAGTCTAAGTGCAAGGTTCTGCACCTGGGCTGGGGCAATCCCAGACTTGAGGACAGACTGGGAGAGGAACTCATTGAGAACAGCCCTGCAGAGAAAGACTTGGGGGTTCTGGTGGATGAAAGGCTCGACATGCGCCGGCAATGTGTGCTTGCAGCCCCGAAGGCCAACTGCATCCTGGGCTGCATCACCAGAGGAGTGGGCAGCAGGTGGAGGGAGGGGATTGTCCCCTTCTGCTCTGCGTTTTGGAGGACCCACTTGAAGTGCTGCGTCCAGGTCTGTGGCCCCAGCACAGGAAGGATGTGGGGCTGTTCGAGCGGGTCCAGAGGAGGGCCACGGAAATGATCAGAGGGCTGGAGCACCTCTCCTATCAAGAAAGGCTGAGAGAAGTAGGGGTGTTCAGCCTAAAGAAGAGAAGGCTCCAGAGAGACCTCATTGCGGCCTTTCAGTACTTAAAGGTAGCTTATAAAAGACTTTTTACACAGGCAGATAGTGATAGGACAAGGGGGAAGGGTTTTAAATTCAGAGAAGATTTAGGTGAGAGGTTAGGAGGAAACTCTTCCCTCAAAGGGTGGAGAGGCACTGGCACAGGTTGCCCAGAGAAGCTGTGGATGCCCCATCCCTACAGTTGTTCAAGGCCAAGTTGGACATGGCCCTGGGTAACCTGGTCTGGTTGGTGGCATCGCTGCCCTTGGCAGGGGAGCTGAAACTGGATGTTCTTTAAGGTCCCTTCCAACAGAAGCCACTCTATGATTATAGGATTTCCACACCATTTGGTAGAGGCAAAGAAGAGTCACAACACCCTCTGCTCACCCACAGATCAGGCAGCAAGAGGCCAGCCGCAGGATGCAGGTGCTGAGTGTGAACAGGAGCTACGGCCCATTAGCACGGGCTCAGGACCCAGGGGCTGCTGCAGGAGCAGCTCGGCCACAGCAGCCCCAGAGCGGGGACTTGGCTGGGACACGCTGCAGTGAGCTGAGCCCCGGCAGGGAGAGCGCTCACAAAAGCTGTCCTCTCCTGGAGCTCCTGTCCTGCTGCCAGGCACCTCACCTTGTTGCTCTGAGTCTTCTGCTCTTCCATCTTCTTCAATTTCATCTCCTCTTCCTTTTCAGACTCCTCTTCCTCTTCCTCCTCCTCTTCTTTATCGTCATCCTCCTCCTCTTCCTCCTCGTCCTCCTCACTCTCTTCACCTACAGAGAGACCACTGCTATCAACTGGGAGCGTACCGACACTGCAGTGGGTAGAGCTCTGCCGAAGCAGCAGTGCTGCCTGGCTCCCCTCCTCTTCAGCCCCAGGAGCTGTGTGTCACCTGGGTCCTCGCCCCGCTGCATAGCCAGCAGTTTCAGCTTCTCAGGAGGAATGTAGTCTCCCTCCTGCTCCGTCACGAAGGGTGAGAGGTGTGGGGGTAGCAACACACCAGGGAAATAATCAGCTACAGGGAGGCACAGCTTAGCATTGACCGAGTCAAAAACCCACTGAGGCTGCAGGTAATACCTGTGGGACAGAGCAGACAGGGTTGGGGGTCAGACCTTGTCCTCCTGCCCCAAGCTCTGGAGCTCAGGGGGCTGCAGGACTGCAGAAGAGCAGGATTTAAGGAGACAGAGCGTGGGACAGCTCGGGACAGCCACTAGCCCAGGTGACCATGCTGGGGACAGGCGACCTGCCTCACCTGCCCACAACCTGCTGCTCCACCCGGGGCCGGTCAACAATCTGGTGGGTGATGGAGGGGTCGCTCACGTCGTAGGTGGCACCGATGCACAGGGACTTGTCCCAGGACACTTGACCACCAAAGGACCTGCCAGCCAAATACACGAAGCAGTCACACCGGAAAGGCCCTCAGGGTCACCTCACCTGTGGGACACGAGGCAGATCGGCCACAGCAGTCCCACTGGAGGGGACAGGGAAGGTAGGGCTGCTGGGGAAGGCTGATGATGAAGGAAGTACCGGATGACGAAGGCGAGTGGCTCTCGAGGAACCTCCCTGTTGAGGAAGAAGCGCAGCCCTTCAAACAGCTTTTTGTGTTTCTCCAGGGCCTCTTGCTCCTTCCTCCTCGCGTCCATCTGCTCAGCGGTCTCCTGCTCAGAGCAAAGCATTCAGAGTAAAGCCCCTGCCAAGCCTCTCACTGCAGGGGGGGCTCCTGGGTGCTGCCCCCATCCTCCTGCCAGTCCCCCCACTCCCACACTGCACAGTCCCAGCCTGCGCTCAGCCATGAGACGTGCTGCAGACAATCACAGGCGGCCAGGGCTGAGCCACCCCACCAGGCTCTTACCCCCTCCACAGGGAACTCATCCATCTCCACCTCATCCTCCTGGGCCGGTGCCACCACACGCACCAGGCTGGCACTCAGAGCTGACAGTTTCTGCAGCAGGAGACCGAGAAGACATAAGAGGCAGGCTCACAGAGGAAATCCCCCGAGGGCAGGCATCGATTGCCTCCTTTGGCCAGGCCAAAGGGGCAATCAGGCTCTGCTCCTCAGTCCCTGCACCATGAGTTCTCCACACCAGGAGGGGTCAATGGCCAGGACACCAAGGCCACACAGGTCCCTGCACACAGGCTCTTAATGCTGACCCTGGTGGAAGCAGCGTCCCTCACCTCCAGGTAGCTCTCCGAATCCATGGCGTACTCCTTGCCCTCCGCAGGCTTTAAATCAACCTCCACCTGGCCATCGATCTGAGGAGAAACAGAAAGACGGAGATACAGCCCCCAGGCCTGGAGCACCCAAACATCCTCTGCTCCAGCCCTTCCACCACCCACACTGGTCCTGCAGGGGCTCTGCTCCCTGCAGCAGGTGCTGCCACCAGCCTGGTGCCCCTGGGGCAGGCAGCAGCCTCACCTTGGGTGGATAGTGCAGGTTGAGCGAGTGGTAGAGGCGGAAGTTGACAAAGCCCAGCAAGGTGGTGTAGAACTCAGTGAAGGTGGCCATCACGCGGTAGTCCACATCCGTGGGGTGCTGCGGGCACGCAGGGAGGGTGAGAACACGAGAACGAAGGACCAGATCCCCTCATCAGGTACAGGGCCCCAGTCTCCCAGCACCAGCTTGGGGCACGAAGCTGCTGGGAGGTCAGGCCACACGCCCCGCTGCTCACTCGCCCCCACTCTGGCCCCATCTGCAGACAGAGGAAGGTCCTGCCCTCTTCACAGCCAGGTCTAGAGATATACGCCTGCCACCAGACACTGGACAGGGAGAGCGCTCCAGGCTGGGGGGGGGGGGGGGGGGCAGGGGACACCACCATAGGCTGCACTAAAGACCACAAACTGAGGACACCCCAACCTAAACGAGCCCTGGACAAACGTGGAACAGAAGGAGAGCACTGCAGCGATGGTGAGCTCCCGTGTGCCAGCGGTGCTGGCAGGGCATGCCACCCGTGCCGGCCCAGCATCACCCTCAGCTCCCACAGAGCCCCGCCGGGATGGCTGCGCCGTGAGCACGCTGCCTCGCCGCCCTGGCAAAGAGGGCGCGGGGTCTGACTTGCTTTGGCACCTCCAGCCGAGTTAACTACCGGCTATCTTTAATTGCTGGGTAAAATGAGTTTTAATGATTGGCAAAAGGAGGAGTGTAACAGCTGGGGAGACTGGTACAGCCAGGCACCAGGGCCACGGACACTGCCATCCCCGACAGAAGGGGACTGTGTCCCCACAGGGCTGCCAACCCAGGCCTCGTGGACTCCACCGCAGGCTGGGCACTGCCTGATTTGTCCCTCTAGCACGAGGGAGAGGAGATGTCCCCACCACCCCTCCGCAGCCCCAGGGAAGGGAACAGCAAAGCAGCAGCAGCAGCACAGGTCCCGCTGTGCCCGGGTACTCACGTCGTGGGCGAAGGCATAAGGGGTGATCCAGGTGACGGGCTGCCCCAGCACCTCCGCCTGGTAGTAGATGCCCTTGATGGAGAGGAAGACCTGGCGGGGAACAGAGCGACGGATGAAGGCCAGGGTGTTCCCTGGTTCTCATCAGCCTTCCCCGGGCAGCAGGGGTGTGAGGGAGCGTCAGGGACAGCCCAGCAGGGCTCGCCCCTTGCTGGAGAACCCACCTTGCGCAGGGAGCGGGACGCGATGACGTAGTTGAGGAACTCGACGGCCAGGCGCCGGCAGAGCTGGATGGTCTGAACGTGGCACTTGCCCGTTCGCGGGAAAGTGGAGAAGAGGAAGCACATGGAGAGGGCATCGTCCAGGTCCCGCAGCGCGTCTACAAAGGTTGGGTACCTGCATCCGGACAGGAGGGGAAGGTGGCATCACACCCAGCCCCAGAGCCACCAGAAACCAGCCGGGACTGCAGCAACTGGTGGAGATCTTGCTTGAGAAAGGAACAGGCTCTCGCAGCCACCTCGGGGCATCCGGGTGGTCTGTGGGGATGGGGTGACACCGCTGGGCAGCCAGCCCCTCACAGGAGCCTTCCGGCAGCTCCCTGGGGTTCAGGACTGCCTTGGGAGCCAGGAACCTCCCTAAGAAGGGGATGACAAACCCAGCTTGTGCAGCTGGATGTGCGCATCCTGCCCCGGGGCGACAGCAGGATACAGCATGGCCCCGCAGCTCGAGCGGCACACCCCGACTATCTGCCCTTCACAGCACAAATCTTGTCAGGACAGCGTTTGTCTCCCAGGCTTGTTTCTCTCTCCCCTCTCCTCGCTGGCACAGCTGGGTCCCAAACACCGCTGGGACAACAGAGAGGTTTGCCAGAGCACGTTCCCTCTCTCGTGGGTCCTGTCCTCTCCTCTCCCATTGCCACCAGCCAATTGCATTGGCATGGCTGGCCTCCCTCCAAGGGTGACCCTGGAAAGTGCTCAGGAAGAGCAGAAGAGCTCTAAGCATTGTCTTGAAGATCCTGGAGCCACCTGTGATGGCCAGGAGCTCCCTGCTTGCTCACACTTGGCTCCTGCTGGCATGCAGCATGCTGCAGCCTTCTCCACTGACCCAGGAACACCAGCTTGTGTCCAACAACACCCAGAACAATGCCCAGAACTGCGGTGGGAGCTGGGTTCCTGAGGAGGGGCGGACCCGGAGAGGGCTCTGCACACCACAGTTGATTTTTGCTGAGGAAAATCCACCCCCCCCCAGTGAGATTGGCTCACCTCTCCTTCACGATGTGGTCAAGCTTGTAGCTGGGCTTGTTGTCCTTCAGCCGCTCTACTGTGCCCCACTCGCTCTTCCCGTACGCCTTCCGCAGCTTGCGGACAAAGATCTGCAGGCAGAGGGGGAGCTGAGCGCCGGGGGGCCAAAACACCGCGTGCCCCCCCAGGCCCTCGGGCAGGGCACGCACCTTGTACTCCCGGAACTTGTTGACGATGGGCTCATGGAGGAGGAACCTGATATCCTTGAGGAGATAGAAGGTCCTGGGGGCCGTGGAGCCTTTGTTCACCTTCTTCTTGTGCTTGGGCTCGTGGGGGTAGATCCCCTTCAGGATGCAGAGGCGCCTGCGGGGGGGGAGTCAGCGGCTCTGAGGCCGGGTCTTAGCCTGGCCTGGTCTAAGGCCAGCACCCGCAGCCTGGCCGCACGCACCTGAAGTCGGGCAGGCTGAGCTGCAGCTTCTTCCGCGCCTTGTTGCGGGTGATGTAGTTGGTGGCCGAGCCCCGCTCGTACTGCGGGGGGAGACGGCGGCGGCGTCACGGGCGGCACCGGGATGGAGCCGGGGGGGGGAAAGGGGGGAGAACCGGGGGGAATGAGGGGGAGCCCGGGGGCAGGGGGAACCGGGGGGGGGAGATGAGGGGGAACCGGGGGGGGGGAGAGATGAGGGGGAACCGGGGGGGGGGATGAGGGGGAACGGGGGGGGGGGGAGATGAGGGGGAACCGGGGGGGGGGAGATGAGGGGGAACCGGGGGGGGGGAGATGAGGGGGAACCGGGGGGGGGGGGAGATGAGGGGGAACCGGGGGGGGGGAGATGAGGGGGAACCGGGGGGGGGGGAGATGAGGGGGAACCGGGGGGGGGGGGAGATGAGGGGGAACCGGGGGGGGGAGATGAGGGGGAACCGGGGGGGGGGGTGAGGGGGAACCGGGGGGGGGCATGAGGGGGAACCCAGGGGAAACCGGGGACCGGGCTGGGGGGGGCAAAGGAGCCCTGGGGGAAATGAGGGGGGACCGGGGACCGGGGACCGGGGACCGGGGACCGGGACCGGGACCGGGACCGGGACCGGGACCGGGACCGGGCCCCGGTGTGTGCCTGTGCCGTTCCCGTCCCCCCCCCGGTACCTTTTTCTTCTCCACCCCCCCCATCGCCCTGCCGCCGCCGCCGCCCGCGTGGTGCCGCCGCTCCCCAGGCCCCCGGCTGCCCCCGCCCCGCCTGCGCGGGGCCGCAACGCGCCTGCCCCGGCCGGAGCCGCCGCCCTGCGCCCTGCTGCGGGGTGCGGGGGGTGCGGGGGGGAGGTGCGGGGGGCTCGGGGGGGCGCGGGGGGCTCGGGGTGGGGGGGGGGAGCGGCTCGGGGCAGGCGCGCCGCGGGCAGCCCAAGGGGCGGAGGGGAAAGGGGCGGGGGCACCGGGGCGGGGCGGGGCTGGCACCGGGGCTGGGGCCGGGATGGGGCCGGGGATGCTCGGGGCTGGGCACCGGGCTGGCACCGGGACCGTGCCGGGATGGGGCCGGGGTGGCACCGGGGGTGACACCGGGACTGGCACCGGGAGTGACACCGGGAGTGACACCGGCACCGGGGCTGCTCCGGGCTGGGCACCGGGGCGGCACCGGGACCGACATCAGCACGGGCACGGGCACCGGGACTGGGTCCGGGATGGGCACCGGGGCTGACACCGGGGAACCGACACCGACACCGACCCCCGGGCCGGCCCCGGGCCCGCCGCCCGCCTCCCCCCGCCCCGCCCCGCCCCGCCCCAGCCGTCCCCGTCCCCGCCCCGGTGCCGCCCGGTGCCGGCCGCCCCCCGCCTGCCGCTGCCCGGGGCGCGGCGCCCTGCCCGCCCTGCCCCGCTCCGCGCCCGGCTCCGGGCAAAGTCCCCCCCCGCTGCCCGGCCGGGCCCCCGCCGCCCCGCCGCGATGTGGCTGCTCCTCGTCCTGCTGCCGGCGGCCGCGCTGCCCGCCCGGGGCTGCCGTGAGTATGGGGACCCCCGGCCGGACCCGGGGATCCCCCCCGCCGGGCCGGGCTGCGGGCGGCACCGGGCTGGGCCCCCCCCCTTTTCCACCTCCTTTGGCTTTGCCTCTTCCCCGGCTCTTCGGTGACTGTCGGGGGCTCGGCCGCGCGGGGCGGGGGGCGCGCAGCGGGCTGGGGGTGCCCCGGTGGGGAGCGCGGCCCCAGCGCCACGCCGCGTCCCCCCGAAAGGCCGGGGCCGGGCTGGGGGCTCGCAGCCGCCGCCGTCCTCACGCCTCGGGGGGCCCCCGGGGACAGGGGCGCCGGGGGAGGCGGCGGTGCGGGTGCTGAGCGCGCGGCTGCTGGGGCTGGCGGCGGAGCCGGGGCTGGACGCTGACCCCGGTGTCTACGTGGGCCTGCGCCTCGCCGGGGAGCACGACCTGCGCGCCGAGCGGCGCTACCTGGAGCGGCTGCGGGACACCTTCCAGGGACGCTACGGCCGGTAGGTCCCCTGCGACCCCCGTGTGTCACAAGGGGACGTTCGCTGACCCCCTTTCTGGCCCCACTGATGCCGGAATCCCCGCAGGAGCCTGGAGTCAGCCAGCCGCTCGTCCCACGGCCATCGCCACCGGGATGCCGAGCACAGCACGTAGGTGTTGGGGTCGGGGACGGGGACAGCGTGGGTCCCTCTGCAGCGGGGTGGCAGCTCCCCAGCGCCAACCCCGCTGCTTGCAGGGCCACCAGGGCGGCAGCGCAGTGGCCAGAGACGGGGCGGCTGGCGCTGTACCTGCTGGGGCTGCGGGCCACCTGCCCCCCGCCGGACCCCAGTCCCCAGCGCTTCCTGGTGACGTGGCTCAAGTACTACCTGGAGAAGGACTGGGAAGGTGGGGATGGCCCCGGAGGGCGGCCACAGTGGTCACCCAGCTGGGCGCTGGCATCCCTGGCTCCGGCGGGACCACCAGCTGGCCCTGGTGACAGTGGTGCCCTGTCCCCAGGATCCCGGCGGCATGGCCACCCCCTCACCAGTTACTACCAGTACAGCCTGGGCGTGCTGGCGCTGTGTGTCCACCGCAAGCGGGTGCGCGAGGAGGTGATCCAGCGGCTGCTGGTGGCCGAGCAGCACAGGCGGTTCCGGCACGCGGGCAGCAGCACCGTGGGTAAGGGGCCGCGGGACCCTTGGGGGACCTAGAAGGACACACCGGGGTGGGTGTGCGGCACCCGGGGTGACACGGGGCATCCCCGCAGACACGGAGGCGGTGGCGGCGCTGGCCTTCGCCTGCCTGGAGCGGGAGCAGCTTGTCAGGTCCAGTCTGGCAGCAGAGCTGCGGGCAGCTGTGCGTGGCATCAGGGCAAGGTTCGTGGCGGCGCAGAGCGAGGACGGCTTCATCGGCAACGTCTTCAGCACCCCCTTGGCCATGCAGGTGTGCGCGGGTGCAGGTGCATGTGCGAGCTCAGGAGCATGGGTGCCTGCAGGCACGTGCAGGGTGCAGGTGTGGGTGCAGGTGTACGGCACCACGGCAGCACCATGCCCACGGCACTATGCCCTGACCCGCTCCTCCCCTTGCTTTGAGCCCGAGCCCTGCCCTGAGCCCTTCCTCCCTCTCCTCTTAGGTCTTCATCGCCACCAACAGGTGCAGAACGCAGCCGGCGTACGGCCGGGCCATGGCCGCGCTGCTGCAGCGCCTGGACGCTTTCACCAGCGCTGCGGCCATGGCCCAGGCACTGCCTGCGTTGCACGGCCGCAGCTACCTGGACATCGCCTCCATGCAGTGCAAGGAGGAGCTGGGTAGGAGCTGGGGCCAGGGTGGGGGCAAGGGGCAAGGGGGCTGGCACAGGGCTGGCACCGATGCCACCGTGGTGGCTGTCCTTGTCACAGACACGCTGACGCCCCTTGCCCTCGAGCCGCTGCCCGTGGGGCCGGGGAACATGATGGTGCGGCTGGTGGTGGAGTGCCCGGTGCCACCGTGTCCCCAGCACCTGCTCTATGACCTCCCGGTGCCCGTGCCCACCGGTGCCTCCCTCCTGGACCTGCTCGGGGCGGCCCCAGCGCAGGGACCCCAGAATTTCACGTGCGTAACCCCACGTGCCGGGGGGGACCCAGACTCTGGCAGGGGGCTGCCACCCTGTCCCCTCCCACCGCGTCTCTTGACACCCTTGAGACCCCCAGGCCCCTCACCCCCCTCTGCCCCCCAGGTTTGAGACCCAGGACACCCCCCAGGGCCCCTTCCTGACCTCGGTGCTGGGCCTGGCAGCGCAGCCGCAGGAGCGGCACTACTGGCAGCTGCTGGGTGGCCTCGGCACCAGCCTGCAGATGGGTGAGTGAGTGCCGGAGGGTGACGGGGACGCGTCTCTGTCTTCACGACCGCACCGCCACCCCGGCCACTGCGTCTCTCCGCAGGCGTTGCCGACTACAGACCGGAGGACGGGGAGACCGTCGTCCTGCGCCTGAGCAAGTGGTAGGCGGGGGGGGGCCCGCTGCTGCCCCAGCTGATGGGGGCGATGACAATGAAACTCTGCAGCATCCCCCAGGCTGTGCTGTGCTTTCTCTGTGCGCCGGCGAGGGCGAGGATGGGGACAGTGGGATGGGCGCACCCGGGCTCCCTGCTTGGGCACTGGCAGCTCCTTGGTTGTGTCCCCACTCTGGTGGCTGACAGCCCCTGGGTTTTGGGGTGCACAGTGCCCCCGAGGGTGCTTGTGGGGGGCAGCCTGAAGCTGTGAGCAGCGGGACAAGGCACAAGCAGGGAGAGTCCCCACCACGCGCCTCCTAATTTTAGCAGCTGGGGGTGACAACGTCTCCCCCCACCCCAGGGGCTGGGAGCAATGGCATCGGTGGGGACTGTGGTGGCCCCAGCATGGGGACCGGTGCCGGGGCACTTCTGTCTGAAACGTGCATGGAAACCCCATGAGATTTAATCCCCTCCCAGAACAAGACCGGGGCGGGGGCAGCTGGCAGGGAGTGGTGCCAGGGCAGGCGGTGCGCTGGGCGGGGATGCCGGTGCCTGTGCCAGGCCGGCGAGCGATGGCGCCCGCCCCGGCGTGAGTCAGCCGGGGACACTGACGCAGCCCCGCCGTCACCATGGAGGCCGCCTGTGCTCCCACCGCCTCCGGTCCTCCGGCTGCGGGCGGCTCCGGGGGGGAACACGCAGCCGCTGCCGCCGGTTCCCAGCTCGCCGTGCCGCTCCCCCGGTTTTCCGCAGGCCCGCACCGCCGCACGCCCGCACTGCCAGCCGCTGTGACGTGCGGCGGCCCGGTGGGGAGGAGCCTCGCTGCCTTCGCTCCCCGCCATCAAACTTTCCTCTTGCTCCTCGGTGCCGGCGCTGCTTGCACATGGCACCCCGCGGCTGACCCCTCTGTGGGCCCACCCTGGGCAGGTGACGCCGACACCAGCACTGGGAGGAGCCGGGGACACCACACGCACTGGCACGGCCGGCGTGGCAGCGGTGCTCATGTGCCCGCGGTGCCCCGGCGGTGATGAAGCAGCGATGACAGCCGCCGGCGGGACCCTCCAGCCCCGCAGACCTGACCCGGGGTGGCAGCTGTCGGGGCCGCCGCTGCCTCTGGCCCTCACCGTGCTGGCCTGGCTGGGCACCGGCACTGCCCTGGCCGGCCTCAACAAATGGATTTTCGCCGCCCACGGCTTCCGCTACCCGCTGCTGCTGTCATCCCTGCACATGCTGGCGGCAGTAGCACTGGGGTACCCGCTGGGGTGGGCACGGGGCCCACCACCATCCGTCCGTCCCCGTGCCAGGATCTACTTGCTGAGCCTCACCTTCTGTGGCAGCGTGGCCCTGGGCAACCTGGGGCTGAGCCTGGTGCCACTGGACGCAGCGCAGGCCGTGCACGCCACCGCCCCGCTCGCCACCCTGCTGCTGTCAGCGCTGCTGCGGGGCCACCGGCACCACCCGCTACAGTACGTGGCCATGGGGCCTGTCTGCGCCGGGGCCGCCTGCAGCATCGCCGGTGGCGTCCACTTCCACCAGCCCGGAGGCTGCGTCCTCCTCGCCGCCACCGTCCTGCGCGCCCTCAAGTCGCTGCAGCAGAGTAAGTGCCGCCCGCGCGCCCCCGGGGTGTCCCAGTGCTGGTGGCGGTGCTGCGCCCAGGATGTGCCATCAGCACCCCAACCATTGTGGTGCTCTGGTCCCCTTCGCCACCCTCGATACTGGTGTCACCGCTGCTTCTGGTGCTGGGGGTGTCCCTGTCCCAATGCCCTGCCCTGGCCTGGTGACACCAAAGTGTCCGCTCACCCCAGTGCTACTCCCTGCCCACCCTGGTCTCGGTGCCATCTGGCCCCAGGGCCACCCCAGCTCCAGTGCCACCCTGCCCTCAGCATCAGCCCCTGCCCACCCTGTCCCTGCTTCGACCCCAGTGCCACCCTCACCCCCTGGCTTCCTGCCCTGGGGTCTGTCCCATGATCCTGGCCCAAGGTGACCCTGCTTCGTTGGCGAGGAGCAAACACATTGGTGTCCCCGCGGTGGCACACCGGCCAGCTCCAGGGACACTGTCCCATGTGCTGTGGCCATGGGGGTGGCAGTGCCTTTGGCCGGCACAGAGGCACACAGGCTGCTCCCCTCTGTCCCTGTCCCCTCCCCGTGGGGTGGCTGGATCCGCAGCCCCTACAAGTCCCCCTGCCGAGTGGCATCGTCCCTGTGCACCGAGCAGCATCGTCTCCACACGGGGCCCCTGGGCGCTGTGGGAGCAGCGGGGCCACCCGGGCCGCGATGTCCTTGGCAGGCAGCAGAGAGGAGCCGTCTGGCCCCGAGCTCACTTGTTTTTCGGCTGGGAAGGGAGCGCTTCCTCCGCCGCCGCGGCCGGAGCCTGTGACTCACGCAGGCACCGCAGGGTTGGGCGCTGGCGTCAGGATGAGCGCTGGGCACGTGCTGTGACGTCCCTGCGGTCTCTGGGCTGGGGGGCACCCCAGGACCCTGCAAGCTGCCTCAGCAGGGCCAGGAGCAGCTCCTTTCCCCGTGTCCCCGCAGACGGTGCTGCTCCCCACATCCCCCTTTGCAGCGATTTTCGGGATTTATTTCGGGATTTCTTTCAGCACTGGGTGGGGAGCTCCCGCTGACTGTCTCCCCTGTCCTGTCCCCAGGCCTGCTGCTGCAGGAGGACCGGCTGGACGCTGTCTCCCTGCTCTGCCTCACCGCCCTGCCCAGCTTCTGGCTCCTGTTCGGGGCGGCCATGGCGCTGGAGGTGGCCCCAGCCTGGGAGGGCGTCCTGCGCTACGACGGCTCCCTCTGGGGCTGCATCCTGCTCAGCTGCCTTGGCTCCGTCCTCTACAACCTCGCCAGCTTCTGCGTACTCTCTCTCACCTCCGCCCTCACCATCCACCTCCTGGGCAACCTCACCGTGGTGGGCAACCTCCTGCTCTCCCGCCTGCTCTTCGGCAGCCACCTGAGCGGGCTCAGCTACCTGGGCATCGGGCTGACGCTGGCCGGGATGTTCATGTACCACCAGCCGCAGCTCGTCGCGAGGCGCTGGGCAGCGTGGCCAGGCCACGGCCCCCCCAGGCGCGAGTAGGGATGGGGCGGCCACAAGGACGGCGGGATGGCGGCGAGCACTGGCCATGGGCCTGTGCGTGTGTGCCGGTGGGGCACGGTACTGCGTGCACACGTATGTGCTGGTGTGCGTGGCCCTGCGTGCACGCGTGTGTGCCAGTGTGTGGGGCACTGCATGCACACACGTGTGCTGGTGTGTGGCACTGTGCACATGTGTGTGCTGCACGCGTGGCTCTGTGTGCACATTTGTTGGTGTGCATGGTACTGGGGACACATATGCCTGCTGCTGCTCAGAGCACTGTACGCACATGTGTGTGCACAGCTCTGCGTGCATACGTGTGTGCCGGTGCGCACAGGCCCTTTGTGTGCGTGTGTGCTGGTGTGCACAGCTCTGCACACACACACATTTATGCCAGGGCGCATGGTCACATGCAGACATAAGTGCTGGTGTGCAGAGCTCTGTGTGTGCACGTGTGCGTCACAGTGCGCAGGTTCTGTCTGTGCAAGGGGGTGTCTGTGTGCACAGCTGTGTGCATGGGGCAAGTGCGTGCAGGTGTGCCAAGGCTCTGCAGGTGTGAGTGGATCTCTGCTGTGTGTGCAGGGAGCACGTGAGTGTTGGTGCATAAAGGTGCTGTGTGTGCAAGCAAGTCTCACACATGTAGGCATGTGTGTGCTAGTGGGCACAAGTTCCCTGTGCGCAGTGTGTATGTGTGCAGAGCGTTTTGTGCAGGTGTGCATGTGTGTGCTGGTGTGCACAGGCTCTGCACGTGCGAGTGGCTCTCTCTGCACGGCTCTGTGCATGGCGCACGTGTATGTTGGTGTGTACAGGTATGGGGGGCACAAGTGTATGTGCAGAGCCTTATGCATGAGTGTGCATGTGTGTGCAGGGTGCGCAGGCTGTGTGTGCATGTGTGCACAGCCTCCGTGTGCAGGCACATCTCTGTGCACAGCAGATGCGTGCGTGTGTGTGTGTGTGCACGTGTGTGTGCATCACTACTGAGCTCTGCTGGGTGGAGTAAGCCCGGTGCACACATGTGCATGCACGCCTCGTGCCCCTGCGGGATGGAGCGCACCGGACCCTTGTGGTGCTGCGTGCCAGCGCGGTGCCGGTGTCCCCAGCGGGCGTTACGCTCCTCCAGGGCTCACCGGCCTCTGATGGAGCAGTGGCACGGCATGTGCAAAGGGACAACGCATGTGAGTGCCAGCCCAGCTGTGTGGACACCGGACACGGCTGCACACCCGCGGCTGCTCTGCGATGGGAGCACTGGAACCACTGCGCGTGGCCTGTGTC
Source organism: Anser anser (assembly GCF_964211835.1). Lineage (NCBI taxonomy): Eukaryota > Metazoa > Chordata > Aves > Anseriformes > Anatidae > Anser > Anser anser. Next base: position 14,431,835 of record NC_139739.1, read on the forward strand.
GGGGCCGAGGTCGACTCTGATTGCACTCGTCCTGAAATAAAGCTCTATTTTTGTTGTACTCCTACCGTGGCTTCTGTGGTGACTTCGCACCTGGAAGCGGCTGGGCGCCCCAGCTCCCAGGGGAGGCCATGCCCATGGGCTTCACCCTGCCCCGGGGCCGAGAGCACCCCAGCCCTTTTCCAGCCCCGTGACTCACCTCACCCTCACTGTGGGCACAGCCGCTGTCCTGGCTGGGCTCCAGCCCTGCAAGCCAGCAACCTGCCCAGCTGCGCTTCCCAAACAGCAGTTTTCTTCCACCCATCGGGATGGTAAATGTTGGTGCCACATGCAAAAGTGTTGTGGGAACAGCTTCTGCTCCATCAAGGAGCAAACTGCGGCTCGTGGGGGCCACGACGGTGCCTTGGTGTCACCACCACTGGGGCAACCTTCCCCTGGGGTGCCCGTCCCACGAAGTACTCAAAAGGCACCGAGGTATCAGAGAACAGCCCCTGCTCTTGCCAAGAGCTCAGCAACCACAAGCCGTGCCCATTCCTCTGCCTATTTGCTTTTGGGGCTCAGATTTCAGAAGCTTTTCCCTAGCAGGGAAGACTGGAAGGCATTTTGGGTTTGCTTCTGAAGGGCAAGCCACGCTGTGGCCCCCAGGAGGAGGCTGGGCAAAGCTCCCACCCTGGTGTCCCCAGGACCCGGCAGCTGTGCTGTCCCCTGCCAGGGGATGGAGGAACGGGGCTGGCACCCATGCCGCTGCCTGGATCCTGCTGAACCCATGCCTTTGCCTTGTTTGCCCTCTTTTTAGCACTTTTTATGCTGGCCTGGTCCCAGGGTGGGGCTGGCTCCAGGCTGGGCACGGGGGTCCCATGGGTTGCTTTGTGCTGGAGGGGTTATGCTGCCCGTAAAGGGCCTGGCCTGGTTGCTGTCCCCCTCTCCGGGTATTTCAGGCCATGATCTCAGCCCGGTGGCATTCCCCAGTACCAGCTGCTTGGGTGTCCTAGAGGGGCATGGTCAGGTCGCAGCTCCTCCTCTCTGAGCTCTTAAACTGCCCCCCAAATCTCCCTCTGAGGCACTGGCGAAGCATGCCGGGGCTAGGCTGTGGCCGTGGCGCAGGTTCCGGAGCAGGGCAAGAGGCTCAAGCTGGCTTTGCTGAGCCAGGCGCGTGTCTTTAGCACCCTGTGGAAATTTTCTGTGTTGCAGGACGGGGGATTAGCTGCTGCCCTCAGGTGAGGCTTACTGCATCAGCAGGGAGGGGAGTGGGATCTGAAGAGGGGAGGCAGCAAGGACAAGCACTGGCTAAGGAAGGATAGCCCTCCCTCACATGCTGCCTTGTGCTCCTAACCCTATTGCAGTCCTAACACGGCGTCAGGGCCATCCTGGCTCTGCAGCTGAAATTATGGCAGGGACGTTTTCAGGGCGGGCGTTAAGAAACGCGTTCTGCCTGGCGGGACAGCCTAACCAGGTAAATGCCATGCAGGGAGCAGCGTCTGCACTGGAGAGCAACATCTGGGGGCACGAGACGCAGCCCAAGACTGGTTGGAGGCCAGGAGATGGGCAGGCTGACCCTCGGGGCTCCCTTCCAGCGCGACGTTCTCTGGTTCAGCACCCAAAAAGACCCCAGGATTCGCTGTTAAGCATTTCACTGGGCTCTCACTCTGGCACAGGGGCTCCCTGCTCTGCTTGGCGGGTGGGGAGCGGATGATCTTTAAGGCCCCTTCCAACCCAAACCGTTCTGTGGTTCTGTGTGTGCACAAGGCTGTCGGCTGCCTGTAGCTGAGTTTGTAACAGGTGAAATCGCAGGAGCATAAAGACATTTTTTAAAGTGTACTTTATTTTGATGACATATCTGAACTTTATATCATGAAGTAGGTGCCTAAGATACAAATGTTTAAGGGGGCTGTCAGAGCGTGCTAATTACTGTATGAATCACTGAAGATCACTATGTAAAACTGAAGCCTGTTGTGAAACCCTGGTGATGCCCTGGGTGGTACCACGGCAGGCACACACGAGGCAGACCCCTGCAGGACCTGCGAGGGCTTGCGGCACCGTTGTTCTGCAGAGGGAAAGCACGGTGTGCGACTGCAGAGCTGGGGGATGACCCCACAGCCACTAACCGCAGCCTCGTCTGGCCGGCGGTGCAGCCTGAGACCTTCCTTTTTCTCCTCTGCCTTGAAGCGGAGCAGATCCTGTTCCGACCTGCTCCACACAGGGCCCATTATGCCAGAAGTGGCCATCTGAGTCCAGAACAGTGATGCCAAAAAACTGTTACTGCCAGTCATGGTGGAGCTGCTGGAGCTGAAGACCACGCTGGGATAAACACATCCAGAATTAATAGCTAGCTTGCTGCTGGATGAGGCCAAAGGGCACCCAGATCCAGCTTCTAGTTTACAGTGACGTGACGAGATGGCAGCAGTGGCTCATCCCGCCAGCAGGATTCCTCCTGGTGCTCCCACCTCGGCTCGCCGGGATGGGAGCTGCTCACGGGCGGCACAAAGGGAGATACGGCAGGTAGAGGAGTAAGCGGGGCTCATTCCGAGCTGCTCACCCACAGAGCTAGGGGTCTCCTGAGGGAGGCCAGGGCTCCTTCTGAAAAAAGGCCGGGGGAATCAGGAGGAGGAAGAGAAGGGTTCAGGACTTCAGTCTCTCCTAGCGCTTGACTTTGCACGCTTCCCGGCCTCTCCGAAATGCAGCAGATGACCGGAATTCGGGTTGCTGTGTCAAAACCCAGAGTCATATCTCAGGAAAAACAAACATTGGTCCCATTCCAAGTATCCTGAGTCGCAGCTAGTTTCTGTCCTGCTTTATAAGCACAGTTTGTGCTGGAATGAAACAACACTCGGCACATGACGCTTGACTTCAGACTTACCAACGGGACCCCGATACAAACGATGCGAGGAAACCGGCTGTATTTACAGCAAGCCCCAACAGCCTCTGTTCACGTCCCCAGTCCCCCATACCTTTAGCAGCACAGACTCCACGCCACAACCCTCTTGGATAACAAGATCTTATTTCAGAGCTCTGGTGCAGAGCTTCCCCTCGGTTCCCGGGCAAGCCGTCCCAGCAGCCAGGCTGCACTCAGCACAGCAGCACCATCCTCACTTTGGTTTTGTAAACGTTGGGTATCACCCCCAGGGGCGAGCGGACCATGCGGACGGTGTTGACACCGAAGAGCTCGTACTCGTACTGGATGAGCTGCTGCCAGAAGCTGTTGTTGGGCCAAATGATGTCCACCTCCAGCAAGACGTTGATGACGGTGCTGATGCGGCTCCCGGCGCGGACACTACCGTGTGTGTGAGGAGTGGGGCTGGGGTGGGCTGGGACATGGCCGTCCCCGTCCCCTTCTCCCCTTCTCCGTCCTGTCTTTCATCCCCTGCTCCCTGTCTCCTGCCAGCGCCCACGTGGTGCGGGGCTGTGGAACCCCTCACACCTGCCTGGGGGTGGTGGGACACCCATACACTGCTGTGAGGATGTGGGAGCTCCTCAAAGTTGTTGGGGGCTGTGGGACCCCCTCACACAGGCTAGGGGTGGTGGGACCTCCTCGTACTGTTCTGGAGGTTGTGGGACCCCTCAAACTGGTCTGGAGATGGTAGGATACCCTCAAACTGGTCTGGGGATGGTGGGACCCCCTCACACTGGTCTGGGGATGGTGGGACCCCCTCACACTGGTCTAGGGCTGTGTGTGACCCCTCACACCAGCCTGGGGTCGGTGGGAGCCCTCACACACACACACCCATGCCAGCCCAGGTCCCCTTCCTCGCACCCCAAAACAGGCCCGGGGGGCATCGCTCGCACCCTGCTTCATGTGACATGATGCCCTCTTGCCAGAAGCTGCTCTGTAGACTCGGACATCGAGGTGGGAGGCCACGGCCCCCACAGCTCCCTGCCCAAGCCATCCAGCTGCAGCAGCCACCATGCCCTGCTGCTCCTGGAGAAGAAGGCGATGGCCTCCACCCTGCCCCAGCCCTGGGCCGTTGCCCCCCACCAGCACAAGGGGAGGGTTTGCTCTGTGCTTGGCTGTGTTTGGGGTGCTGTGTTTTGGAAAAGCACAGGGAGTTCCCCTCCCTTGGCAGCAAGACCTGCAGATGACACAAGGCTGGAGGAATGTCTTGGGCAAACGCTTTGGTCTCAGTTCCTCAGAACCTTGAAATCATCACTTTGGGCCTTAAATCTTCAGCCTGCTGGCTCCAGATGCAGATGCCCGGGACATTGCAAAGCCTCTGCTGGGGATTGTCCATGGGGAAGGCGAGAAGCAAATGCCTGGGGGTGTTATGGGGGGGGAAGCCCTCGGTTCTCAGGCGGCCTTCAGCATGACCTTTGCAGGTCAGCTGTGTTTTGGAGCTATAAGTGACAGACCTTGTCGGTCAGACTTCACCTGCACTTAGATGTCATTCCTAAAATAGCTAAATGTTGAGAAACGGGTGAAGTGCTGACACGTGGCCTCCCAAGAACGGGGATGAGTCAAAGGTTTTGCAAGATTTCAGCAGTCTGATTGCTCCTTTAGTGCTTCCCACTTTGAGCCCCGCAGTAATGGGTTCACTAGCTGTACCCTCTCCCGCAGGAACAGGGGGATGCCAGGTGGCATCCAGAATTAGGATTTAGGGTGTCATCAGACAGAGCTGGACAGTCACACATTGATGAGTCCCCTTCAGCTCTCCTCTCGCCTCCTGTGCAGCCAGGCTTTTTGTCCTTGGTACCCAACAAGCACCACCTGAGTCCTCTCCCCTCACCTTACTGCAGGTGTGCCAGGGAACTTTGCCTTCCTGCTTTGGTCAGAAAGCCCAAGCATCATGATTTCAGCAGTTCCTTGGTTTAGATCAACGTTTTATAAAACAGGGCTGTAAAGTCCACCCTATTGCTGTGAGTGCTTCCAGCAGGAGGCTTCTGGCTGCTGCCAGGGGGACGACAGCCTCGCAGGGGGGAGCTGAGATGTCTTTTCCTCCATTTGCTCTTCCCTTGTCCCTGTCGGGCTGATGGTCACCACTAGGCAGCTGCGTGCCCAGGATAACATTTGTGGTGTGTGGGTTCCAGGGACTCGGGGCAGTGCAACCGCTGCAAGGGTACAAGCAAACCCCGTGCTCTGCTTTGGCACCTGGGCTGGGTGCCCTGGGTTTGCGCCCCCTGTGTGGGCAGATTTCTGCTCGCAGCTGACAGCCCAGGGGCATGCCGTGCACAGGTGGCACAAAGCTCCTTACCTCATCCAGTAAATTCCCGTCAGGAGCCCACTGAAATCAGATGACCACAGAAGTTGTTTTTGTAACGTGGGCTTTTTGTTACCAGTGTGATGGACTGGGTCTGAGACGCGGGGTCAGGCTTGGCACCTAACTCAGAACTGCAAGCATGCGAGCAAGCATGCGAGAGAGAATGGGCACTGCCCTGCAGACCTGCTTCTTACTGGAGTACAGAGAGGGAGGCAGGATGAGTTGAATAATGTTTTGTCAGACCAACGTTCAGAGTGATACTTCTGGATTTTGGGGCTTCATTGCTTAGTTTTTCAGCCTTGATGGTAGTGTGGGATCTGGCAGGATGTCTCTCTTCCCAAAGACAAGCATCACTTTGGAGTTCTTTATGTCATGTTTAGGAAAGTGGCTACGTTTTTAGGAAAGTGGTCTTACGTTTACTGTCTTAAAGGTAAAACACTTTGAAGAGGCCAAAAGGAAGACAGAACTTTTCCACAAGCATTTGAAGCAGCAGTTTTTGAAAGAGCAGGAGAGAAAAACGGTGCAGTGGAAGAAGGCATCTGAAAACTTTGAAAAATCTCTGGAAGTGTTGTCGCAGAGGTGGGAAAGCGTCTGTCCCTGCCACCAGCGGCCCCGTCTGTGGGCACAGGGACGCCGGGACAACACGCAGCCGCTGCTGGCCCGGGAGGGATGGGGAAACACATCCAGAGAGCTCCTCCCGCGGGCTGCCCCGCACTGGCTCCGCTGCGTTTCTTGTGCATTCGCTCGCGTTTTTAGCTCGTCCTGTTTGGAAGCTGGTGCTCAGCCTGCTGCAGCAATAAACCAGCACGACCCCTCGCTCATGCACGGTGCTGCCCGTTTGCCTTTTGAATGGATGGGGCTGCTGCAGTTATTGGGCTGTGGGCTGGGGACAAGCCGGGGAGCAGGGCAGCTTCCAATGGGCTGTTTTCCTTCCAGGCAACAGAAAAGCAATGTAAAAGGGCTTTTGTAGATTTTTTTTCTTGCCTTGTGCCTTTAGAGAAGATCCAAACAACACATTTCACAGCTAGCTGAATTTCCAGAAATGTGACCAGAGGTTCAGGGCAGTAAATGAATCTGTCACTAGGGAAAAGAAGAAGGATTGGTAACTTAAGATGCAAGGGAAGAAAAAAAAAAAAAAGGAATGAAGTATTGCAGTGCCTAGAGGCACTGAAGCAGTCAGCTGGACAAGCCGAGGTCAGCAGCAGACAGAGAAGGCGGTTGGTCAGATAAAATCGGTCGCTTTCCTCCACCCCAAACCCAAACCCAGACATTCAGAATAACAGCTGAGTGCCCACAGCAGGCTGGGGTTCAGCTGAAGGACAATGCACAGGACTGGAGAGATTTACACCGACCACCCAGCCTGGTCCCTGTGGTGCTGTAGCATTTAGGTATAGTTTGACTTTCCTTGAAAAAATGTCCATCCAACTTATTTTCAAGACTTGCAGTGGAGGAGATGCTATATTCTCAAGGTGGCTTTTTTCAGCCAGATTCCTGCATTGCGGTGTTGGGATTTTCTTAACATAAACTTTTATTATTTTATTTTATTTTATTTTTTCACTTCAGATGAAGCAGAGCAATTTTTTAATGTTTCCCGGTGGCCCTGAGGGAATAATTGGATGCTGGAATATTGCTGTCACATTCTCAGTCTCTTCTTCACTGAATTAGAAAATGCTCAGCACCTTCAAACTGTCCCCCTTGGCTGGGATTTCTAAAGAGAGTTTTCACAAGATCCAAAGGCATCTATATATCCCTCTGATGTCAGGACAGCACACTTGGCAAGTTACAGTCCAGTGCCCCAAAATCTGGAGGCATCAGTCCTTGATGATGAAATATGTCTTCTCAGTTTATTGTAAGGCTATTTTGTAAAGAAACAACAAGTTTTTCCCCTAATCTCTGGCTCCTGAAAGCAGAGAGATCTTTTTCATTCTTCTTCCTTAGAAGAATTTCAGGTAATTCAGCCAGACGCAGACACCTGAGAGGACAGGATCCTTCCTTCTCGACCTCACTGGCGGACAGTCTGCCTCCTCCACGCTGCCGCCTGGAACCTGCCCAGCACCAGTGGCATTGTTAGTGGTGACATCTGGATGGAAAGGAGCAATTACCAGCAGAGGTGACCGCCTAGCAGCCCTACATCTGCAGCCTTTTCCTGCTACGGAAAGGAAAATCTGGATCCGTGCTTCACCGTGACAGTCACTGGATAGGACAGACAGTAAATGTCTTCAGTCATGCTGGTACCGGTGACAGGCTGGCGTCCGCCTACTGCGGTTGGCTTTAGCACTGAAAAACATGGTGAGATGTGTTGAGGTGAAAAGCAAGGAAGTGCCAACAGGCAAATAGCACAGGGCAGTTTTAGAGGAGCCTGAGGTGACCCATGCTGGCCACCCCCAGGTTTCCCCTGTGGGAAGATGCTGGGAGGAACGGGTTGGTCTGACACTGAGTAAGGGCTTCTGGGTTTGGTCCAGACACTCGTGTGTCACCACGCAACACTTCAGCTCTTGTGTGAATGCCTCCTGCAGCTGCCAGCTGTGAACACGCCACCCAGCCAAAAGCACACCCAGCTCCTGCTGCCCGCGTCCCCAGGGCAGGCGACAGACTCGTGGAGCACGAGGAAAACAGAGGGAGGGGTCCCCAGGAGGCAGTGGAAGGAGTGACCCTTCCCCACGTGCTGCTGGGCTGCAGCAGACCTCCCCTCTGTGCCCTTTGGACCCTTCTGTACGTCCCTGCCCTCTGCAGCATGCTGGGGCAGCAAGCCACAGCGTTTAACGACCCGATGTGAAGACAAGTCCTTTTTGTTTATTTTAAACCTACTGTCTGGACAAATTCTCCTCATGCACCCAGTTTTTTTTTGCATTAGGAGGAGCAGCGAATGATCGCTCACTCGTTGCCTTCCTATTTTGTGATTTGGACTTTGTCTCCTCTCCACCAGCCTCGCAGTTTCGGGCTGCTCTGCCGTCAGCCACCCGGGAGCTGCTCCGCCGCGTTGCCACGATACCGGCTGCATCCACCCATCCATCTCCGAAACGGCACCCAGCCTGCGCCGGGACCCCGGGCAGTGCCTGGCGTGGGGAGCGGGGACATCCGTCCCCTGCTGATGTGACCCTGATGTGCGGAGGTGACAGAGCTCACGCCTCCGAGCGTCTCCCCACGCGGCAGAGGCCAGTTGCCCGTCCTCCTTTCTCCGGTCCACCACCACTCCCTCGGCAGCGCAGGAAAGCCTCACGCTGCTCCGTGCTCAGCGCTGTCCCTGATCCTGGTGTCCCCACGCAGGATCCAGCCCTGGCACACAGCAGCCATCCCCAGTACGAAGAGCACCGGGCTCGGGGCAATGCCTGTGGCCCGTTTGCCCTCACCTCACCAACCTCCTCAGCTCTGTGGCCTTGAAACCTGCTGGAGCGGCACCCTCTGGCACGGTGCGTGGGTGCCAGCTGGTTCCCCGAGCTGGCTCTGCAGAGGATGGTGCTGGGGGAGCCCTGGGTGGGCCAGGCCAGCCTGCCAGGGCTTGGGTCCCTCTTGGCAGGGCTCTGAATCATTTGGCCTCTTGCCTGGGAGATGCTGAACAACATCACCGGCTCCGATCTCAGTGCCCCTGACACCTCCAGTGAGTTTCGCTGCCCGCAGCCAGCTGCAGAGGGTGCTGGTGGCTGAGCCAGGGCCCCTCCTTCAGCCCCCTTCTGCTCCCAGCCTTGTCTTGCTTCGCACAGCCACCTCCTCCAGCCCTCCCCTGCCTTCCCCTTTTAAAAGCCAGCTTGCTCAGAGCTCGTCATAATCCCACAGCTGTCTCCTCAGCAGACTTCTTACTGCAGGGACCCGCTGTTTTTTCTGGTTAGAACGGAGGCGGGGGCAATGGTGCTTTGATGAGAAAGGTCTCCCCAGCGCCAGGGCTCGCCGTCCGAGCCCCGAGGGTACTTCTTCCCTTCCAGCCCTTGGCTGACCGCTTCAAGAGGGAGAGGAGCGCGCTGCTCAGCACCGATGGGCGAGGTCTGCATCCGCAGCCAGAGCTGGAGGGATGGTGGGGCTGCGTCAGTGTGATGCCAGCCACTCAGGACAGGAGACAGAGCCTTCCCCGGGGAGCAGCTGCGGCCAGAGCTGTAGGGCAGGAGCCAGGACGAGTTACCACGGCAGCCCGGGGCACCGGCACTGGCATGCAACCCGCGATTCGGCTCCCTGCATCTGCCAACTCCACCTGTAGAAGCAAGCAGACAGGATCTGGCCAGAGGTGTGTCTGCAGGCCCCTTCCTCACCAAAGAGGCTCCCAGGACAGACGGAGCTGACAACCTGCGTTCGGCAGCTGTGCAGAGCTGAGATGCTCCAGGGAAGCGCTAGCACAGGCAGGCGGCTTGCCCACAGCCCCATGCAGGCAAGAAGGAGCACAGACAGCCTGAAGGACGGGTGGGAGCCGCTTGGTGCAGCCTCATCTGAGAGCACCACAGCTCCCTTGCTGCCCACGTGCTCAAGCTGGACTTGTTCGATACATTATAATGCCCACTGCGTTCACTGAGCTCTACATTGCAGGAGTGAGCGCTGACCTGGAGCAAGCTCTGTAAGCCCCTGCCGTGGATGTGCAGTGGAACAGAAACAGGGGTTCCTGTGAACGTCTCCTGAAAGCAGCACTGAGGCTTGTTTTATGTACTTAGTTGTTCTCCACAGGAGGAAGCAGCTGGATGGGAAAAAAAGGCCCACAAAGCAGTGTTAGCTGCTGCCTGCTGGCTGCACGGGCTCCCAGCATGACGCCTGCTTTGCCTCCAAAGGGAAAGCAGAGCTCTTTGTGCCTTTGTTTAGCTCTTAGGTCTTCACATGACTTCCTCTGCCCCTGCTGCTCCTTGGAGACAACTCCTGGACCGAACCTGTCATCCTTCCTGAAGCCACTGGGGAGGCAAAGGGGTCAGTGTATCCTGCTGTAAAGGGGAGCACGTGCCCTGCTCAGCAAAGCCCGGGCATTGCCACCAACAGCGTGGTGGGACCAGCTCCTTCCGTCCCGGCTCTGGAGAGCAGTGGGCAAAGCCAGCAGCTGCAAGGGCCAGCGATGCCTCCCTGCCTGTCCCTGCTGTCCCCGCTGCCACCCAGCAGTCCTGTCCTATGGCTATGAGATCTCCACTTCTTGTGGTTTGGCTCCTGTTTAACACCCCCAAGGCATTAAAGACCCTCTGTGGCTCAGTCAGGCTGCCGCGTGTGGAGCAGCAGCTCCAGCACCCCAGCGGTGCTGCTTACTGTGACAGGTCTCATCCCCTGGGAGCAACCAAGAAGCCCTGCAGGCCCGTCTGCATGGGGCCACCACTGAAGCAAGAACTGTTATCCCCAGAGTGACGCTTGTGAAGCCCCGTCGTGCATGGCTAACCTACATCAACCCTAAATTCCCAGACGAGCATGAGGCAAGGCCTGGCACAGCACAGCAACCAGCACGACTGGCTCCTGCAAGGGTCTCCTGAGGTTGCAGCTCCTCGTGTGCGGTGTCACGGTGGGGTGGTGGCAGCCTGCGAGGTGCAGTCCTGCCTCCAGACGCAGCCTGCCTCCAGCTCAGCTGCAGAGCCTGGTCCTGAGGGCATCACGGGAGCTGCTGGCTTCTGAGCCCCTGGTGTACAGGAGAGCAGAAGACACTTTCAGTTGCATCGCTGCAGCCAAGGTGAGGACAGTGGCAGGGACCAGGACACGGAGTCAGGGTGCCATAGCATTAAGCCAGCCACCATTGTGTGCTTCTGCTCTCTTGCCATCATTTCACAGTCCGTTTCAACTGGTGTCATCCATCCCCCTCTGTCCCTTTCCTTGTCCCACACAGGGGTGGGTGGCAGCAGGAACAGGGAAATGATTTGGGGAAAAATAGCCTGGGGTGGTCGGTCGAGCCTGCCTGCTCACAGGTGCTGCGCTGTGCTTCCCTTTGCCACCACAGAGAGGGATTTGGTGTCTGAAGGTGGTTCAGACGAGGAGGTGATAGGGAAGTTTTTGGTGTTCAGCTGCTTGGACACAAGGTACCTACAGCTGCTTTTGTGCCTGAACACAGCCAGACACCCACAACGTGCCTGCGCTGTGTCCGCAGGCAGGGTCTCTTGCCTGCACCACTCTCCTGCCCACATGGTTTGGATCCTTGAGCATCTCTGGCTGGGGGGTGCTCAGGGCAACGATGATGCAGGCTGGCGGGTTTGGTTGTAGGGAGTTGGTTCAGGATGGATCTGAGATTTTTCTATGTCTTGGATGAGAGGTTGGGATGACACAGGTTCAGTGACAGCTCCCAAATTGGCCTGGTTTTGTTCCCGGCAGAAGAGCTGCGGCTAGCTCAGAGTGGTGTGTGATGCTGCAGGACGGGTTGGGCTGCCCTGAGCCTGCTCTGCAAGTCTGGGACATCTCCAGTTACCCAAGCCCAGGAGCGAGCTGCAGTGCTCCACATGTTTTCCCTAGTTTAGAGGAGGTTTGGATGCGACCCACTGCTTCTCCATCATCCCCCTGCTGGTATGTTCCAAGAAGCCTTCTGTCCCTCAGGCAGGCTGTGCGCTTGGGGCATGCAGGATGCAGCTGGCAGACTCTCAGCAGTCAATCTCAATCCCTCCTCGAGGTCACGGCTGTCAGGAAGCCCGAGTCTGCATTTCTTGGAGAGCCACGGCCCATTTCAAACGAAGCAATCAAGAGGCTCATCAGCTTTGGAAGGAAAACAACATCCTTTTCAAGATGGATTTAACTGCCAGAACGCCTTGCAGGGGAGGTGGTAGCCTCTCGCCTCTCACAGGGGTCAGGGTTCAGCCCTGAAGTCCCTGTTAGGAAGTGACAGCTCTCCACATCTCCAGGGCCCCTCTGTTGTGCTGTGCTGACCGGCAGGGAAAACATCCAGCCGAGGGCATGCCGCCCTCGTTACCTTCTGGCCCTGCTGTGCTCAAGTCCTGTGTCTCCTGCTCATCCTGCAGCCGGGCTGGTCTGGATCCAGCGCGGTCACAGGATCCCACCCACCAAATTAGAGAGCAGAAGGGTGTTGCTGATAAGCTCTGTGCTTTCGCTAGGGGCTGAAGGACAGCTTGTCCGGGCCTGCAGTTACAGCCGGCCCGGCTACCCGCAGCAGGGCTGGCAGGGACGCGTCCAGCCGACACCACAGAGCCCACGCGGGCCTGATCCCGCCTCGGCCCCGCAGCAGCCCTGCTGGAGCTGCAGGTGCTGGCCCAGGGGTGGCCTCGCTGCAGGGCGTTCTTCCACCGGCTCAGCCCCTGCACGGAAATGAAGGTGCTGGGCTGGCTGGGGTGGGCCGGCTGGGTCCCGCAGCCGCTGCGAGGCTGCTGCGTGCTTGCTGCTTCCCCCGAGGGTCACCGACCGGCCCCGAATTCATCCCGGGTGAGCAGGGCCCACACGTTCGTTGCAGTCGCTGCCAGCTCACGGGTGAGCGGCTAGCTGGGAATTCCTCAGCGCCGCCATGAGCGAGCCGCTGCCTCCTGGAGTTTATTAGTTTATTTATTTATTTTCTGGAGTTCGTTTCTTAGTTTATGCGTTATCTATAGCCCCGAATGCAGAGCGCTGTAAAATCAGCCTTCTTCAATAGCACCCGTAGGGAGATGTCTGGGTCGCTAGTGCCCTGACGCGCAGCCCCCGCAGGCAGCTACACCCCGATTTAACATTGCCACCAGCTCTCCACTTCCCCAACCCCGACGCGCGCACACGGCGCGTCCCCCGCGGGCTCGTCCCGCGCAGCGCCCCCGCCTCGGACGCGGGATTTCGGGCGCACCAAGTTTTATTTTTATTTTTGTTTTGCGCCGCTGGGAGCCGTGGGCGACCCCCGCCGGGCCGCGGGCGCTGCGCTGCGGGGCGGTTCCTCCCCTGCCCGCCCAACCCCCGGCCTCCCGCCTCAACATGGCCGCCCGGCCCCCTCGACACCCCGGCCGGCCTCCGGCGGCCGCGGGGCTTCTCATTGGGCAGTGGCGCTGCCCGTCAAGCGAGCGAAGACGCTGAGTGGGCGGCCGCGGAGGCTGGCGGGAGGCCCCGCCCCCGCGTTCGCGTTGCCCAGCGACCGCAGGGCCCGGCCCGGGCCTTCTGAGGAGCTGGGAGCTGAGGGGGAGCTGGGGGCTTTGCCCCCACCGGCCTCCGAGGTTGAAGGTTTATGGCTTCTCTCCCTCCTCTGGGGTCTTCTCATGCCCCTGGGGGTTAGACGGCCTCTTTAGGACAGAGACCGGTTCTGGTGTACGAGCCCGTGTGTGCCCAGACCCAGGGAGAGCTCTGGGGTAGTGTGAAACTCCCAGCTTTTCCCAAATTGCATCATTTCTCTAATGCTCTTCTCGTGTTTTCCTTTTAGAAATAAAATCCACAAAGGAAGAATTTGCAACAGAAGCAGCGGAGGGACCTCTATGTTCTTGCACTGAGAGTCTTGCACTGTGTAAGATTGTTGTGTCCCTTTTAGACTTTGAAACACTAAAACTGGCAGGTGTTTAACTGAAGGCATGGCTACAGTGAATCCAGCTGTGCTCCGGGTGTCATCTCGGAACACAAAGGAAAGAAACCAGCCCCCCGTAATGGGCATTGCGACTCCAAAGAAGGCAGTGATCGCGTTAGATGCCACGAAGGTGTTAGATCCACGCTGGTTAAAACCTGATAGCATTGAAACAGAAAGAGTCGTATCTGTCTTGGATGAGGCAATTGCCAAGCTGGAGCTGAGCGGCTTGATTCCACGTATTATCGACTCACTGGATAGGTTTTCTGCTCTGCTGGGACCTGAGATCACAAACAACCTAATCGAGCACCAAAAGCTTTCAAGCAAAATGGAGCACCTGCTTGCCAGCCCTGAAGAAGAGGACACCGTGAAAGCTGAGGAGCAAAGGGTCTCTCTCTGCTTGCTCGAACAACAGCTGAAGTGTTCTGTTAGAAATATCCTGAGACTTTTACTGGCCAGCCCTTCACTTTGTAAGGCTCTGAAATACGAAGCTGGGCCAAGAGAGCCACCAGCTGAAGTGTTTATCAAAGCCTTTAGGGAGTTCAGGAATTTCATGTTTGAGCGACTCCTGACTAGTCCCACAGAAGAGGAAGAAACGGTTCAGTTCATGGAAGGTGTCTCCCTCCGGATTAAGAAAAACACTGAAACAACCACAGCTTCGCAGGCAGAACTGGTGGCAGCAATCTGTACTCGAGATGAGGAGGTACAGTAGTGTGAGAACATGTTTTCTGATAAAGGGTCACTGAAGCAAAATTTTGATAAGACAAAAATTGACCCCTTTCTTGTAGATCCTAAAGTGGAGGTTCCAGAGATGATTTCTAAACCAGATCCTAAATTGAAAGATACTTATTTCATTGTAAGATATAATTAAAAAATTCCTACTGGATGCTTCATTTTTAAACTTGCATTTGGCATGTTTTGAACCTGCTCTCACAGGCCAACTTAAATGGCACGAGTCACTGGGTTTAAAAAGGAGCTGCAGGACAGGCACAAATTACTGCAGTGGTGTTTTGGCAGGGCTACAGTGTCAGCTGCCAGGGAGAGGCTCCATTCACTGCTGATGAAATGATGAAAAGTCATTCGGGGAGAGATTGCTCAGATTAAAATCCATTTTTAATATCTGCTCCACCTTCGCTCTTGCTTAATACCAATATTTCTGTGACTTCCAACTCAGTAATACTAGCTGCCTTGGAGCATTTATAATTAATATGTGATGGTATCATTTCTTCATTTTTTTCAGTGAAGGCAACTGAGGCGTGGATTAACTAACGGGCATTTGCCAGGCTCTTTCCGTGAGCCCATGGGCTGTGCCAGAATTCAAGCCCTGGACTCCTGACAAGCAATTCCTCGTTTTATGTGTGTGCTTTTCTTTCTCCTTTCTGCATGAGGGGTCAGAGGGGAAGGTTTTGTCTCGTGCTCCCCATCCCCTCTGCTCCTTGGAGATCTGTGAATTGAGATTTTTTATGTGCAGTTTGGCAGCTTGTCCGGTGCATAACGAGCAAACCTGTTTCACTGCTCCCAGCTGAGGATTTCTCTTGCAGGCAGCCCACTGAGCTGCATCTCCCAGACAGTCACTGAGCCTCATCTGAATCCTGAGGGATGATTTTGGCTCTTGTCTAGATGGGGCAGGCTTCCTCACACTGCAGTGACAGTGAGTCTTGGTATGGCTTCTTCGTTCTCCGGCTTTATTCTCAGGTTCACAGGGGAGCAGCTGGTGGAAATCTGACTGTTCTCCCAGCCAGCTGTGGCAGCTCCCTGTTCTTAGATCACTTCCACCTTTGCAACGTGCCTTACTTCTTCTCTTCAATGTGCCTACTTTATGCCTCACCTGCAAGTCTTGATGGTATTTCTTTCTTCTTTTCCGGGTCTAGGTTCAGAAAAAGGACGATATGATCAAAGACCTCAAAAAGAGCATGCAGGATCTAGCTGAAGACTGCAAGACCAACATTCTGCAGGTCAAGCGGGAAGGAGAAAAACAGCAAAAAGAGGAGCTGCAAGCTTCTCAGGCCAGGTGTGCCAGCCTACAGAAGGACGTTCAGCAGCTAGGAGCACAGCTCAATAAGCTGGTACTGGAGCATCAAGCATCAGAGCTGACTCTCAGAAAGGTGAATGGGAGGAGGGCTCCAGAACACAGAATTTAAAACCTGTTGTACTGCTGCTAGGTCTGGCGGCTGGCTTCTGCGACTAATTACTTGGTTCCTGCTAGTTCCTGGCAGGGTGCACACGCTGTTTGTCGGAGTGTGCTGACACTGTCCTCATGCTCTGCTGATTCCAGTGGAAAGCAAGCCTGCAGCGGTGCCAGGGAAGTAGCCTGCTCACGGGACCTCCTCCTGTCCCCTGACCCAGCTCAGGAAACACCTGCCTGTAGTGCTGTGACGCTGCATGCTGGAGAGGCTGTGCTGCAGTCAAAGTCCAGAGCAGCAAGGCTACAGCAAGACAGGCAATGTTAAGAAACAAGGGGTTCGGTGTGGGGTAGGCCTAGGAAACATGATACGGGCTGTACACAAAAACATCTTTTATGCTTGATTGTTTGTAGTATTCGGGGTTGAGTGCAGGTGACCTTGGGAGATAAGCAGTTCCCAGTCCGTCTGGCAGTTTGCTGAAGACACAAACCAAGGAGTCGGGGCGGAGCTGAATGAGGGGAAGCGTGACTGATCGCAGTGCTGAGCAGATGCAGAAGGGCCACAGGAGCAGTGGGCGGGCTCAGGCCTCTGTACCAACAGATGTCAACATCTTGGTGACCCTGGGCATGGAAAATCTGGAGCTAGAAAAAGACAGAGCTTCCTTTCTTTTCATTTTACTCCTTCTTGGTGTTTACCCCAAACAGGCACTGGCCCGCCGTGGGCAGGACTGCACACTCTGGGAACGGGACATCTTTCCTTCGTGCACTGGACAATGTAGAACAAGGCAGCCGGGAGGGTGGGCAGTGACAAGGCATCAAACACAAGTTAGAGCTGCAGCTCAGAACCCAAGCCGCCCATTTACACCTCCTGTAACGCAGTGGCTTTGTCAGCTGGTTTCTTCTGAGGCTGCAGGCCACTGTAGTAATTGTCGTGATGAGTTGCTCGGCTCAGGCAGAGAGATTTACTGACTACACACGTCTCCTTTTCCTCTCCTTAGCACGTGCTTTAGCCCCGGCTGGCCTGAGATTGTCCTTGTGGGGTGAATAGCTGGGAAGTGCCGTGTCTGACCTCGTGATGGCCTGGAAGCCCTTGGGACATCCTGGGCCAGTGTCATACAGTAAATCACGTGGCTCGGGATCGGCTCTGGCTGATCTTTTCCTTGATGCTCCCATGGGGCACAGATACAGCATCTGGGGTTAAACCTGGTTAAACTGCCGAGTCAGGCCACTGTTGAACCATCGTACAACTAGAAATGTCTCTGCTTTAAGAGGCTCCGTATTTGGAGGGCTTTCATGTTTAGCATTTCTCCATCGCTTCGATTTTAGGGTGGTTGCCCCAGTTTGTCGATGACTTGTCTCATTCCATCAGGCGCGTTCATTTCCTACCACAGAACACACCTCTGAAACATGTTCCAACCCTCAGCCCTCACCCAGCTCTGTACTGTAAAACAAATAAGGTGCTTTTGGCCTCAGG
Organism: Anser anser; assembly: GCF_964211835.1. Taxonomy (NCBI): domain Eukaryota; kingdom Metazoa; phylum Chordata; class Aves; order Anseriformes; family Anatidae; genus Anser; species Anser anser. Next base: position 14,449,012 of record NC_139739.1, read on the forward strand.
GGATGGAGGTCTGTCCCCTGAGACTATCCGAACCAGGGGCAAAATATACGTCAGCTGAAGGGAGCTTGCCACAAGGAGGAGGTGTTCTACTCCAGTGTAACGATGCTGGGGCTCAAAGCTCTGATGCTGTTTTCTACCTCAGGCTTTTTACTACACTTTAAGTGCCTGCAGGTAACCTACCGTGTTTTTTTGTTTCAGAGGAAGTGCAGAGCAGAGACGGAAATTCTGAACTGGATCCAGAAATATGATACAGACATGGCAGAAAAACAGGTATCCTCTCGAAAGCGCTTTGCTCTCCCATGAGGTGACACGTTCAGGTAGATCGCTGTCCAAATGGGCGTGTGGCTCTCACACAGGAGGCCAGGGAAGTGAGGGGCAGTTCTCCATCCAGAGGAAGTACAGGCTTTAGAAGGAAAGATATTTTTGTCCCACCTGCGTGTTGTGGAGTTTTCTGTTGTTTTTACTTTAGAGAAGGTTACATCTGTTGCTAAATGCCACAAAATTTGGGGGCAGATGAGGTGCCATATTGTCAGACACGTCCTCTTGCTGTTAGGAAACAAGGCGCTCACTTTTGCTGCAGTCCTCAGTCCTGCTGAGGAGTCTGAATCATGCTCCTGTTTCCCCTGACCCTGTCAAGAGATGTCTGTCAAGAAGTTAACACCTGTGTGCCACTGTCTTGGTGTGCAGCTTACCCGCAGGAGGCTGAGAATCATGTCAGCACCCCCTAACCTTGCCCCTGACATGACCCTAGTTGCTTTCATGTTCCTGCCCTTTCATGGAGATGGATAAAAACTGCTGGATTACTGGCAACGCAAAATGTAGGGAGGGGCCTAGAAGCTGGCTGCTAATTGCTAGAAATGCTCCTTCCCTTGTCAGGTGTTTAATAACGTTCAATTATTGTTCCTGTCTGCTGGCTGGCTGAAGCACCGTGTCCAAACAGGTTTGGGGCAAAACTTGCTACGACACACGTCCACACTGCTGTTGCCCTAACCTTCCCCTCTGCGTGCCTTGCCAGAGGAAAGGAACAAGCTGCTGCTGAGCTTGGAAGGGCAGTTACACCATTTAAGCTGCCTGTCCTCGGCCTTTCGCAGGCTGGCTCTTCAGCAGTACGTCATTTTGCTCAGAGAGTAGGCAGCAGGGGCCCTGACCTGCACACGGTCAGAGTCCCAGCTGGGGGTGAATGCTGTTTGCAACGCAGGGAGGGTTGCGGAGTGTTTCTCAGAGGAGCATGAAGACATAAGGACCTGGCATCTCTTGAAATTCTGTGGGTACTGGGCGCACGCCTGCTTTTCTGTCCCTTTGGAAAGGCTCGGCGCCCAGCTGCAGGTCTGCCTGGAGATGAGGTGGGTAAAAGAAACCTTCTCCAGGGAGGTTCAGGGAGGAGCTGCTGAATGTACCATGGTATCTGCTGTTTTGATAGGCTGAGTATGAGGAGGTTCATGCTGCCTACACCAAGGAGAAGGCCCAGTTGTCCCTGCTGATGGAGAAACACGCCCTGCTTCTCCGGGAGTATTCCCAGATCGAGGAGGAGCGCAGGATATGTCAGGAGAAGAAGAAGAAGGCTTTGGAGGAGTTGGCCACCATGACCCTTGCTGCCACCCGCATCCAGGCCTTCTGGAGAGGCTACTTGATTCGGTCCACCTTCAAGTTAAAAAAGAAGAAGAAGGGCAAGGGCAAAGGCAAGGGCAAGGACACAAAGGCTAAGAAATAATCACAGAATCTATTTTCTTTCCTTCATCCTCTCCTGGCAACGCTGCTGACTCCCCTGAGACTGAGCTCGTCCAGATAAATGCATTAGAGTTGAGATAATATTTGCATTAAGGCTCCAGCTGTCCAGGGGTGGAGTTGCCTCTCATAGATTGGGTATAGCAAAGTGGTGGCATGAAGACATGTCTCTCCATTTTAGGTTTAGCTTTGCTGCTCTGAGGAGGAGGTCTCCTGGTGAAGGGACTGGGCCAGGAGTGCAGATTCCTGGTTTCTCTCCCTTGCCCATACTTTGCTCGTGTGTCAGCCCCTGGTTTAGACTTTACCTCTGACTTTCACCAGGTGCTGACGCACAAGGTGTAGAGAGATGGCACAAGGCCCAACAGGGTATCACTCCTGGAAATTCGCATTTTTCATCAGGGGACATCCGAAGGGTGGGATGTGGCACAGCCCAGCTCGTGCTCTGCTCCTGATCATACAAGTCGCTCCCCAAGCCCAGCAGCAAACTGTGCCCCATTTAACGCCTATTCCCGTTTTGACAGCACGCTCTCCTCTGGATTCTCCAGGGCCTAATGCCCTGAGAGCACACTGCAGCCTTTCCCTTTCACAGGGCCACGAGTCAATTTTTTAATTCCTCTCTCTCTGCTTCTTATTCTCAGTAACCATGTAGGAACTTTGTAGCATGGAGCTCTTTGCTCCTGTGCCTGCCAGGGCTGAAACCGGGCACGGGTAGAGTTATGGAGTGCTGTGTCTTACATGTTTCGTTTTCTTGGGGAACTAGGCTGTTGTATGTAACCAGTGTGACCCGGGCAGCTCCTCTCACATACTCTTCACATTTAACAGGTCTCAGAGTAAACAGTTTTTTGATCCAGACTGCCGGTGACATTTCTGCACTCCCTGACATCAGTGGCTCGTCACTGCACACTCTTTTCTCAGGAGAGGGCAGTGATGGTGGCTGCAAAGCCCCAGCAGCCCCCAGTTCTTGGCTGCCTCTCTACCTCTGCTCATAAATGGGTACCTGCAGCAAACGGGCTGTGGTGCTATGCAAACCAAGGCAGAGAGGGACCGTTTTCCTATGGGCAAAGAGTCCCTGGAGGTGTTCAAAGCCTCAGCTTGCAGCGAGGGGAAGATCACACAGCAGTGCCCTGTGTACCAAGTACACGGCCCTGCCAGATCTGCCCTGGATTGTTTGTTTGGTTAAAAGCACGGGGTCACTGTGACACCTCCTTAACGCGCTCATGCGAATCATGGGATTTGTGCCATCGTGTGTCCAGTCCTGTGCAGGATCCCAAGTGCATGCTGCGATCACTCGCACCTGGACCCAAGGTTATGGCAGGCAGGATCAGGTGAGACTCATCCCTCCTCAGCCATGGCCAGAGGAGGTTTCTTCTCTTGTTTGCAGCCAGAAGAGATTCCAGGATCCGTGGAGACTTTCACAGGTTGGTACCCATGTGGGTAGTTTGGGGTATGTTTACACCGAGAAGGGATGTTTCATCTCCAGAGAGGCTTCGGTTTACAAATACCCACAGCCCTTGAGTTCTTGGCAAAAGAAGGTTTGGACATGCTTTTTAAAACCCTTAACAGAGAGTGTCGGAGTGGTGCAATGGTTGTTGGACGCTGATTTTGATGCCTTCCTGTCTGAGTTTCTCTAAAACCTTCAGATGTTACCTCCAGATGCCAAAGCCTATCTGGAGAGATGTTCAGCTGGGTGGCAGTCCCACAACACCTGATGGGAATATTCCAGCCTTTAGAGTCCGAATTTCTCTCAGACTGTTTCCAGACACAGGACTTACCCACATGAGCTGTCTCAACACCTGCTAGTGCTGGCGATGCTGGCACTCATGGTTGAAGGTCTCTCTGGGGTGCCTCTTTAGAATGCAAGGAAATGTTCAACCAGCTTTAGGAGAGCAGATGCAGCTCTGTACAGAGCAGTGGATAGAGTTTGGCTCCATCTTTTTTCACCCTAGGAGCTGCGTGGCCCAGATCCTCAGGCTTGGATCCAAATCCATTTTTTGGAGATGTTTCCAAGGCCTGTGTCAGGGGCTGTGGGAGCCTCTTTGCCCCTTGCTGCTCATCACTGGCTGGCCCCAGCCTCAGCATCTCTCTGCTGCTCAGCCTCAGACTGGCCACTCAGTGCTAATGGCACTTGTTCACGAGACTTTTATTTACTGCCAGCCTACTGGGACCATGTAAGTGTTGTGGGGTCCCCTGTGGGGCTCATGTCACCCCACCTGCTCCTCCTTCCAGCACAGCCTCCCTGCCTTGCAGTAGATCCATGGCCCAGCTGTCACGCAAGACCAACTTCTGCCTGCAGGGGCACCAGCAGGGAAACAGGACAGAAGCGGCAGAGATCCTGGCTTGGGTGGCAAGGAGCAGCGTGGTGACTGCTGGCCTTCAGTCACCACGATTTATTTCTTTTTCTGGGGTGCTCTCCGGTGTGTAGGTGTTGGTGCCACCACAGCTTGCTTTTCCTCTCCCCCTGGCCATGGATGGACTCCACACCAAGGGCTGGCCCCAGGCCATGCTGAGGCCCCCAAACAGCAGCTCGTTAGCACAGGATGCACTGACTGTCACTGTTCTGGCTCTTACTCGGTGGATGTGGATGAGGGGCTGGGCTGCCTGAGGTGGCCAGTCCCATGGCTGTGTTCGTGGCCAGCATCAGCTGGTGGCCACCAGGGCCCTGTGCGGACCGCAGGGTGGTGGGACCTCACGATTCAGGGTGTTCGTGCTGGCAGGGCTGCAAGTGAGCAGACAGAGGTGCACGCGCAGGTGATCAGCAAGCAGTGATGCGATTAGTGGGATAAGAGCAGATTAGCGAGATCAGGAAAAGGAGATCCTGGGGGCTGGGAGGGAGGGGAGGGCAGCGTCTGCCAAAGGTCCTTGTGATGGTTCACCAGGCTCAGCGTGGAGAACAGTTCCCCCCTGCAAACCAGGTGATGCCACCGCCTCACCCAGCACCGAGCCGGTGACCGTGGGGTACTGCGGTCCTTCCTCGTGCAAAGGTCCTCTCCTGGGGGCCTTCATCGTCCCGGAGGCCCTTCCTGCGAGGCCCCCTCCTCCTGCAGGGCTGTGCTCGTCCCGCCCGGCTGCCCCCAGGAGCGGCTGTCCTGGGTGTCGGGGCTGTCACACACCGCAGGGCCACCCCTCGTGCTGGCTCCTCCGCCCCTCGCTGTGATCTGCTCGTGCCTGCATCTCAGCGCCTTCACGTGTCTTCTCGCACGTTTTTATTCTTCCCCGGGTTGTCCTTTTTATAAAGCCACCGTAGGGTGCTGCAATGTTTTTAGCGGGCCGGTGGGCTGCAATGGTCCCGCCGCTCTGGGGCTGTTACCCTCGAGCCCATGGCTGCACGCCTGCCCGTGCCCATGGCTCATCGCCGGCCTCCCCTCGCCTCCCTGCCCTGCAAGGAGCCGGCTCCTGCCCGGGGGGGGCCCGGGGCCGCTCGGCCGCCCTCCCACAGGTGCCCCGGTGCTGAGGGGGCGCCCTCGGCCGCGGGGCCGCAAAATGGCGGCGGGAGCAAAATGGCGGGGGGCGGCGGGGGGCACCGGGGCCCGGCCGGATCCCGGCCGGATCCCGGCTCGATCCCGCCGGGAGCGGCTGAGGCCCCGCCGCCAGGGGGCGGCCGCCCCCCCCCGGCCCCGGCCCCGGCCCGTGACGCACCGCGGTGCCGCCCCCTCGCCGGTGCCCGTCGGAGCGGAGCGGAGCGGGGCGGCGGGGCCGCGCCGCGGGGTCTATGGGGAAGGCGGCCGCGCTGTGCAGCGGCAGCACCCGCGGGCTGGTCTCGCTGCTCAGCGCCGTCCCCTGCTTGGCCTGCCACGAGCTGCCGGGCCCCGGCCGCCGAGCCATGAGCAGCGAGGCGGCGGCGGGAGCGGGGGGCCGGGGCGGCGGGGGGCCGGCGGGGGCAGCGCCCGCGGCCCCGGGCTCCGACACCTACAAGGGCTGGCTCTTCAAGTGGACCAACTACCTGAAGGGCTACCAGCGCCGCTGGTTCGTGCTCAGCAACGGGCTCCTCAGCTACTACAGGTACCGGGCCGGGGCCGGGGGCAGTGCGGGGGCCGGGGGCTGCCCTCGGGAAGCCGCTCCGTGCTGCCCCTCAGGGGGCCGGCTAGGAGCTGTCTCTCTGCTTTCCCCTGCAGCTGCAGGCACCCGGCGGAGGCAGGCCTGCGAGCCGCACACCCCCGGCGATGGAAACCCGGCTGGCTGCGGGGACAAACCCCAGCCCCGCGTCCGGGCCCGGCCCTGGCAGGCCGCAGCCCGGGAGCTCCGTGCTGGGCTCTCCCCAACCCGCCCGGGCCGGGCGGCCCCGAGCGCAGCCCAGGCGCGGGGGGCCCCGGGGGCCTGGCCCGGCCCGGCCCGGTTCGGCCCCGTGCCGCTGTGCCGGGCAGAGCCGTGCCGCAGGGTCAGCTGCTGAGGTTCAGTGCTCCGCTTGTAACCCTGTCAGAGAATTTTTATTTTAATTATTTTTTTTGTACCGGGTCCAAGTCTGTCACGAGCGACCAAGTGGCTTTCTCTAGCGGTTATCTTAGATTTGCGCAAGTGGGTTTATTTTGAGGCAATTTTGTGTGATTTAGGCTGAAACGACAAACAAAACCACCCAGGGAAATTATCTGGAGCGGCGGGTGAGCGTTGAAGCAGCGTTACGTGGCGCGGCTTCCAGGTGCAGGTGTGCGGCGGCTGCTCGGGGAGGCGATGCCCAAGGTTTGTGGGGCGTTTTTGGTAGGGCTGCTGCAGGCATCCCGACCTGCTCAGCCTGGTTGTTGTGCCTGGCAAGAGCCACGTTAACTTAGTTGTGAGTCCGGAGTGCAAAAGTCACGGAACACGGGAAAGTTTTCCTTAAACAAATGGAAGAAATACCTGCGATGCTCTTCAGAACAGCTGTTAAACAGAGGCAGTGCCGACCCCTGGGTGTCAGCAGGGATTGCTTATGGCAGAGAGCTCCTGTGGGACAATCCTGCATAAACAGGCGTTTATATTTGTAAGTACTGCTTCTAGCTCACTGATAGAGCAAGGAAGCTCTGGCTGTCAGGCAGTGCCTTTCATCTGCTTCTTTTATGTGAGGAAATTGCTGGAGAATACTTGGGCTCCTGGTTGTTTGGCTCTGATGAAGAGTCTTTAAGAAGTGAGTTCTGTAAAGGTCTCTTGCTTTGTGAGCCCCATCTCCCATTGTCTGCTGGGTCTTTGTGCTCATCACAGCTCTGAAGAAGCATGCTAGAATTTTCTTTTTCCGTCTTTGCTGCTGAAGGCTGTACAGGTTAAACCGTGTGCTTCGCTGTGCTCTCCTCCCCTCTATGGCTATTGGCACTTTTGCAATTTGAATTTTCGAAGATGGTTGTCCTGCTGGACAGCCTTGTTGATTTAGCTGTTGATTACTCAGGACTGGCTTGAGGAAAGTGACAAAAACTTCATTTTGCTTGTGCACGAAAAGTCACCTTAATCAAAATGCTGTGCCCTGGTGCCGAAGTGGCCTCCTTGTGTGTATTGATTTAGTTGCAGGCTGAAGCGTTTCTTTTCATTTGAATTTCCTGCTGCTCACTGCGTAGCTTCAAAAACAAAAACCAGAAAGCCTGTCAGGTTGCATAGTCGTTTTTTTTTGTCTGCGGAGTTGAGCTCTTAAAGCCCTGCGAGGGCTCTGGGGCAGAGTGGAGGTGGGTGTAGCGCCGTGTGCAGGTGTCACACAGGGAGCCCTCCTCGGGCAGAACGCCTGTTTGCTGCCCCCTTGGCTGCACGGGGATGGTTTTCTGAAATAAAACTTCTACCTGGGATTCTTTCCAAACAAGTTTGAGTATTAAAAGCCTCCTGTATCTCTGCTAAATCAGTGAAGGCATCAAATCCTGCTGCTTGAGAAGCGTCTGTGCGGGATGTGGGATTTTGCTTCATGTTCCTTACTCTGAACCTGTGGAAAATGGGGATAGCTGAATAATTCTTTATAATTTTCCTCTGCAAAACCTTCATGTGGAGTGAGACGTGTGGGTTTGGGAGTTCAACAGCAAGAGAGTTGGCCAGGCAGCTTCCTCCCGTGCAGACACTGAGCGCTGCCTTTCCTGACCGCTGAAACCCAGGGGTCGGGCTGGGCCCCTTCTCCTGCACCATCCTGGGCTCTTCCCTCTCCACAAGGTGCTTGCAGGCTGGTCTCTGACAAAGACAGACGCGCTTTGCAGGCCAGCGCTTGAATAGCTACAAATGCAGCTGAGAACTGGCAGGGCTGGTGCCCCGGGCATGGCATGGCAGGGGGCACGGGGTATGTGCTTCAATTAGCATAGTTGGCACCTAATTGCGTGGCAGCACCTGGAGCACTGCTGGCCCTCTTCAGCCAGGAGACTCATCTGCAGGATATTCGGGACTTTCTCATCGCTTGGGAATGACTGGCATTTGGAAGGTTGAGTAGCCCCTTGTTTTCTTCTACATTTTAATTGCCCTTGATTGTCTCTTTTATTTGATTTTTTTTTTTTTGACTTAAGTTTTCTGGCTGACTTGGAAATCACCTCTGTGCTGGAAAGCTGCGTTCAAGCACGGCACAGCTACTTGTTTCATTAATGAGCAAAACTCTTTCTTGGCAGGCTGCCACTTGCAGATTTATCATTATCTATAATTAGTGTGTGTATGGGAGGACCTCATCACCTTGAACAGATACGGGTTTTCAAGGAGGTTAGAGAGGATCTTTAGGTAAGTATTAATTCACCAAAGATTGCCATTGGTTCTTGTGACCGATGTTTTAGATGTGGGTTGTCTTCTCCAGGCAGCTTGCTCATGTTTCAAGTAGCTCGAGTTTCGTCTTGACCCCTCTACAGGTTTGGTGCGCAGCCCGTTATTTGTGGCCTGATGTCTGAAGCGTCTTCAGCAGCGTTTGCTGTGGCCACAGGAAGTAATGGTTAAAGCAGTGCCAAATGGAGAAGGAAAAAATATTTTGTGCTGTGTCTGATTGCTCATGGTTGTGATGTGAAAGGCTCCCCGCCAGCTAGCAGCCTTAGCTCCCCTCTCAGCTCCTGCAGGAGCGAGCGGTGCCTGGAGCAGGTGAGCTGTCCTGCCTGTGCTGGGATGGCGACGCAATTCCCTGGAAAAGCCGTGCTTCTTCAGGCTTCTTCACCCAGCTTTCTTTACCCGGAGGTTAACTCTTGGTTAGCTCTTTAAGGTCTCAAGTACAACCCAGAGGGGCTTTCTCCAGCTGGTGCTGAGACTCCCGTTGAAAGCTGAGGCGGTGAGCTCAGGCAGGAATTTGGAATCTGCCGCTGACAGGAGCGGAAGAACTAAGGGCTTCCAGAAGCAACCTCTGGTCTCAAACCCCTGCACAACTCGGGGCCACCCCGTGAGGATGCCCAGGGCTTCCAGCTGCTGAGGTTTGAGCATCTCCAAGGTATGAGACGGCACAGCCACTCCAGGCCCCTCTTCCAGCATTGGACCATTTCCCCCTGAGTAAAAGTTGCTTCCATATACTTAATTTTCACAGAATAAAATGAGGGGATAAGAGATTTTCCTAGCGTGATTTTTATAACAGTTCATCTCTCCACAAAAATAAAGCAGCTGAATGTCCTGGACTGTTTCTCATCCTCGGGGTGATGGAGCGTGCAGGTTTTAAAGACAGCCCTGTGGCTGCGTGGTAACTCCGAGCGACTTGTATTTAAACAGCACGTAGTGCTTGTTTCCACTCATCTTGTTTTCACACGGTGCTTGCTTTATCCATATGGTGCTTCGCAGTTGATCGTTGTTCATCTCTTGCCTGGTTTTGAGGAATCTCATCGTCTGTGCTTTGCAACTGGAGGAACGGCGTGAGTGAAAGCAGCGCTCGAGCTGCTCGACCAGCTCGTGCTGTTTCCAGTTCATGCTGCACCGAGGGAGTTGCTCGACTCTTCAATCTAGTACACTGGCCCACGTGCCTTATTTGATGAAGCTGCAGCAGAAGTAACTGGCTTATCTTGTGAAAGTACTCGATTTGGAGGTGGCCGGAGGAGCAGTGCGCCCTGGTTTTGTGCGGTGTAGCTGCAGCCCATGTTGCTAACTCAAGGTCAGTTGCATCGTGAACTTCCAGAGAGCATCACTCGTGCTGCAGTTCGAGTTCCTGGAGATGTTTGTGGGTATGAGGCTGGCTTACGGGCCCAGCTGCGTGGATACCTGTGGGATGATAAGATGCCTGTCGCTCGTTTCTAGTCTCAAGTGTTCCAGCTTTTGTTGCTGTACTCGTCCTCAGCTCCCCTCCACAAAGGCGGGGGAAGATCGTTGCTCCGAGCCCTTTGTCGCTTCCAGGCACTGCCGGGAGCTACCTTTAGCTCTGCCTTTTGCAGCTGAGAGCTGCCGTGGTCTGGCTGCAGTTTAGTGACAGCAGTGGCTTTGCTTCCCTCGAAGACATTGCCACCAGGCTCCAGGTTGCCCTTCCTCTTCTCCACCCTCTTGGCAAGGTGGAAGCCAGCGCAGGCGCCGCGTGCTGCGGTTGTCCTTGCTGCTCCAGTGGCATCACTGTCCCTTTGGCTGTAATTCCTACACCCATCTCTTTCCATATTTACTATTTAGGCGTTTAGTTCTGATTTCCCTTGCTCCAAGCACAGGTTTAAGTTTGTGCTCGCCTGGTCAGCCTTCCACTGTGCCCACTGAGTCAGTGGTGAATGAGCTGATGTCTTGCCAGAAGTAATGCAAGCAGCTGGCGCAGAGCTCCCTTGCTTGCAGTTGGTTTTCCTTGCAGCATCCCTTTTAAATTCTGCCCGGTTCCCTTGCAAAGAGGCGTTTTCACTCAGCAACTTGCAGCATTTACTGTGCTGTAAGTGGCTGCTGAACCTCTCTGGCTTCCCTTACCTGTAGGCTGATTTTGTGTTGCAGCAAGTCCAACAATCGAACTTTTCCGTATTGCGTTGTGCTTGTGTATAAATTACGCTGTAGCTAGGTAACTTGGGTAATGTTAGGTGACTTAAGCAGGCCGTGATATCGGAGCCCTCTGCTTCTTGCAGGTCTCCTCGGATCCAGCGCTGATGGCCAATGCTGGGGTCATCACCTGAGACGTGAGTTGTCTCAGCCCGCTCCCTGGAGGGCAGGCGGTGCTTCAGGGCCGAGCGCGGAGGTGTTGGGTTCCCTTCGGGTCTTCATTCGGTTACTTTAGTCGTTCCTCTGGCACCTTGGCAAGGATCTTGGTACATTTTCTATCAACCTTTGTTTGGTTTCGATCAAAAAGCTTGTTTAATAATTAATTGCTTAATTTTTCTTTGTCCGACAGCTGCAGGCGGGGCAGCCTGAGTTAAAGCTGGTGGATAACTGGGCTGGACATGCTTGTTGCTGCTGGGTCAGTGGCTGCTGACTCACGCGGGCATGTGCGCGTGGACGCCTGCGCCGAGCCCGCGGGCTGCGCGTGCATCAACTTTAAAATTAAAAATGCAAATTGAAAGCGTGGTACCAGGGGGCTGGTGGCACGATTCGGCTGGCGGCGGCGGCCCTGGGATAAAAGCAGAGCACGTCTCCTCCTCGGCCCCGCTCCAGGCTGTTGTGTGATTCGCTTCACCTCTGGGAGCCCAGGCGCAGAGGAGCCGTGGCTGGTTGCTCTCGGTCACCGCGGCTGTTGCTTGTGACTGTCTGGCATTTCTGAGCCGCTGGCCGTGCTGCTGCTTGCCAGTCCTGTCGTGCCGTTCAGTGCTTATGTGGGCTGCGATACAGTTTTGCAGCGTAAGTAGTATAGCCTGGCTTGCATGCACGCGTTAGAAATGAGCTGTCGCATTCGGCACGGCGCGTGCATGCATCCAGCAGTCCTTCCTTTCACGCTCGTTCGGGCCACATGGTATTTCTGTCACCCTTCCTGATCGTTTTTGCCTTCTTTTTTTTTTTTTTAATCCAGCTCTTCAAGTTAGGATATTTGTGCATCGAAATCACGACTGGGTAGATGTATGTCCCCACCGTGACTGTGGAGGAGGTCCTTCATTTCCTAAAAATAGTCTAATTCTCCAAATCTTTCTAGATAAAGAGCGCTGTGCAGGCATGCAGAGCAGGTTAGGGTAGTTTGTGCCATGCAAGTGAGGATAAATATGGTGCTGTGGGAGTCTGTGCCTCTCCTTCCCTTCTGTAGCACAAAGCAGCGATTCTTAATATCGGTTATTAATAGCTAAAGCTGGTTTCTGCTAAGCACTTTATAAGGAATGGAGCAGAAAATGCTGTCCGTCACCCTACTGCTTGCCTATTACTGCAATGTAGGTTGGGGATGGGTGTGGATACCTCAGCAGTGTCCCTACATCGCTGTTAACAAGGGGCAACCCGCTTGTTTCCTTGGCGCGGCCGCCTGCTGCGATAACGGGCCCGCAGCCGCGATGGGCGCTGCCGCCTGCCCCGGGCATGTGTTGGGGCTGCCTGCTCTGCTGCCCGGACCTCCCCGCGACGTGCTGGGCCACCGACGGCGCGTTTGTCGCACAGCCGGGGCTGCTAACTCGTCGGTACCACGGATCTGCACCACTTGTGACGGTACGGAGGTGTGCGGCGGGTGAGGGGTGCCCCTGCCCTGCAGCTCGCTGGGAGTCAGTGAAGTTTCCGGCTCTGGTCTCAAGTCCTTGTTGGAGGCATCCTGACCTCCAGCTGATGCTGGATACCGTTCAGTTGCCATTTATTGTTCCCGTGTCACCGCTCGGATGTTCCCCAGCAGAGCTGGTGGAGCAAGAAGTGCTACAGGTTTATAGTGTGTGGTCGGGTGAAACTAATGCGTGGCTTTATCTTATCCAAGCAGCTTTTCCTTTCCTTGTTGCTCGCGTCTCTGTGTTGGTGAGATTGCTGCAGCCTCTCTAACTTTGAGCCTTTCCTGGGATGTAGTTTTTGGAAAGCGGGAGGTAAGGCAGTACTTGTACCAAAAGCTGTTTAATCTGAGGTGGCGTTTTATTTTTAAACTGCTTGTAGGTTGCTGCATCTTTGATGGAGCTGGTACAAAAGGTGACAGAATCATCTTAATCTTGTGTAACTCCGGTTCAGCATGCACAGCACGCTCTCAGCGCCTCTTGTTGAATCGTGTTGTACTGCCAGCGTCTCAAGACAAGGTGTAGGACTCCTGTTGGAGCTGGTTGCTGTTCACTGCGGCTGTACCCTGTCGAGGAGCTGTTAGGAATATTGTGCAGCTCGGTGTGTGTTACGTGGCCAAGCACTGCACACTAACTTATTTTTTGTAGACGTGAGATTACACAACTTTATTCCCAGCATTTGCTTTGCGGTATCTTTGTCAGCAGGTTGGTGTGCACTAGGGAGATGGGGAACCCCAGGCAGACACAAGGAAACGTGCTTTCACTGGGAGTGAGGCCAAATACTGAGACGGGCTGGAGGAACTTCTTGGTGGTGCTCAAACTCTGGCTACGCAGGGTCCTGCGCGAGCTGAGCTGGTCACTCCTGCTTAGGGCAGGTTGCAGCTGAGGCTCCAGAGGGGCCTCCTGACCTCGGCTGATGTACGTGTCTGAGTGCGTGGCTTCTGGTGCTTTACACACAGCATGCGTGCCTTCAGCTTGCCAGCTATCGGAGTCCTGTATCGTCTGGGGCTCTCCTCTGCGCATCGTCTTTGGAAATAAGCAGGATCCACCATAAATCTGAAATTCCTTTGGTGAGGAATCGGTGAGGACAGTGGGCTTGAAGTGTGGTTCACACAACATAATCTCCCCGTGTGCTCTGTGCCTGCTGTCAAGAGAGTTTGGTTTTGTAAAAGCCAGCATTGCTCATCAAACCCTTCCAGCTCGAGCCAAGCAGCTCAGTTCCCGTGCTGTTTGCAGCCGTGTTACTTTTTTTCTTTAAAAAATCAGTGCAGTTTTATCCTCTAAAGTTACAAGTTAGCCCCTAAGTTTAGGGAAGGGCTCCTGTCCGACACGTGAGGATTGACAAGCTGGTACAAACACACTTCTGAAATTGAGGATGGGATCAAATTGCTTCTCTGGTGTGTTACGGTTTCATTAGCTAAAGCGCGAACTGGCGGTGTCCTGCTGGCACGCCGGGGCAGTTAAAGGTCTGGCCGAGTTTCTGGTCCCTGGGAGCGGGCTTGCTGGCGGAGCTGAGCGCCGGGAGCTTTCTGACCTTTTGCCGTTGGGTAGCTGCTGGGACGTGCCCGCCGTGCTGCTCCCCGAGGAGGATGCCCGAGGTCCCTGCGCTGTTCCGTAGCGAGGTGTCCGCGTGGGGCTGCGGCGTGCACGGGGTGAGGCGTTTTCCTTTTCCTCTCTGACCCATGGCTTTTCCCTCCCCAAGGAAAGCAGAGTGGCTTCAAAGTGGGCAACCTATGGAGCTTTAAATCCTTGGGAGCTTTAAATTTGGAGCTCTAGTTGTGGAGGTCTAGGAGGTGGTGTGTGAGCAGCGCTCTGGAACTCCCTTTGTGCTTTTCCCCCTTACAGCCTGTGGGCACCAAGCCGGAGGACCTGCAGACGGCACAGCGCCGCGTCTTGGTGCAGGTGGGGTCCGAAACTGCTGGACTGAAGTGAATTCTGCTTCACGTCTACAGCCTCACCTGCCTTTACAGCACCGTAACGGAACACCTCGGGCTTCTCCGGGTTGGGGACGTTGCAGGTTAATGTGTTAGCTGTCATCCCCTGCTAAGCACTGCTGTGATATTGCTCAGTTACTCAAAGCATGTGACATGGGAACAAGATTACTTCACCCGGACTTTTAATTCCCAAGCGTGCAATGATTGTAAACAGGTTTAAGGATGCGTGGGTCCCGTTTGCTCATGGGAACAGGAGGAAGGTCTTCAGAACTATCTTGTACGAGCTAAATTCAGCGTTTGGTGTAGTTTGGCGATGGGGCACTGAGAGCTTTGGGGAGAAATCCCTACAAACCCTGCAGGAAGGCAGCACCACCTCTGGAGCGCTCTGCCCTGGGCTCTCGTGCGTGGCGGGGCAGGGCACAGCGTGGCCTTTAGTCCGAGGTATGTCCGTGATGCAGGGTTCCCGTTTCTGCAGTTTTAGGAAGGAAGTTTCAGCAAAGGAACTAATCTAAGCGCTAACAGTAAGCTGGGTTCAAGGTGTAGTAGGGGTTGTGAAGGAGGGCAGCCCCACCGGTGCAGAGTGAGTTACATTTTGGTCTTGCACTCAACATGCTGTCCTTTAAATGTTTTCGTTCCTTTCCATCTGCGTTGGAAAGGAGCTACGTCAGTTCTTGCAAGGCCTGTGTCCCATGTGTTGTGCAAGTAAACCCCGCTGTTGCCATTAGCGTATTTTTAACTTGCAATTGCGGTTTATTTATGGAATTGCCGGTTTATCCGTGCTGTTGATTTCACGCACACCTAAGTGCTATTACTCCCCGGGGTAGGTGTTACGGTAAACCCACGTACTGCCAGCAGCAATGCCTTTAAACACGCTCCCTGCCCAGGCAAAGCGATGGGATAAGGTTTTGCTGGTCGGACCTACGTGCTGCCAGGGGGTTTCGCTAGAAGCATGCAGGCTGCTGGTGGGGTCCTCCCTTTGGACACTGCTGGCTCGGGCAGCTTGCAGGCTTGGTGCCTGTCGCTCAGCTTTGTGGAGAGGCAGTGCTGCCTTTTTTTCTCTCTGCTGAGTGCATCTTTGATGGAAGGAGAAGGGTAGGAAACGCCCGACGCCAGCCAGTTGTCGTGGGACTGGCGGGTGAGGTGCAGCGGGACGATGGGGTTTGCTGTAGAGGCCGCAGAGCTGTCTTTCGCCCTAATTGTTTGTGCTTCAGTTGCTAATGGGAGAAAACCCAGGGAGGTCTGTTGGCTTTGTACGAGGAAAGACAACAGGACTGCGGTAATGTGTGATGTATTAAGGGAGAGTTTATAGCCTGAGGAATGTAAACCTGGCAGAAATGCTTAAAATCACCATCCAGCTTCAGTGTGCTCATGTGACTGAAATAAGTGAAGGCACATCGTACTGCTTAGTGCTAAGTGCACCTTTTATCTCTTTAATAAAACCTCAAGAGGAACAGTTCTGCTGTGCCAGATCTCTATAAAAAGAATCTGCTCCTGTGTGCAAGCATTGCAGTCCTAACAGCTTAGCTTTCTCTTCCCATGATCTTCAGGCTTGGTTACCTGGCTCCCTTACTCGGGAAGAAGAGCGTTTTGCTGCTTTTTCACCGGTGTGTAATTCTCAACGTGCTGGTTTGGGTCTGTGAGAAGGTTTCCTACAGTAGCCTGCCTTCTGTTTCGCGTTAGGCGTTTCCTTTCCCCTTGAGGATTTGTCTTCCCAGCTCTGACTGCAGCAGTGCGGTGCTGCCTCCTTGGTCACCTTTATTCCACACGT
The DNA here is from genome assembly GCF_964211835.1 of Anser anser. NCBI lineage: Eukaryota > Metazoa > Chordata > Aves > Anseriformes > Anatidae > Anser > Anser anser. The sequence goes on from NC_139739.1 coordinate 14,464,884, forward strand.
TTTTGCGTCTGTTCTCCTCCAGTGCCTGGAGGACTGCCTCCTTGGATGGGAAGTGACCTGAAGGTGTGCAACAGGGAAATACCCCTTAACCTTTGGTGGGAATCTGAGTTTTTGTGGGGTGTTTTTCCTAGCCTGAAAGACTTTTGGTGCTGGGTAAACCCTTTTATTGGAATTGGAGACTGTTTTCTTGCTCTTGTTCCTGAACTGTTCGTGAGCTGCAGTGGCTCTGGGAGGGCCCTGGCATGAGGCAGAAGTCACTGTCCGAACTGCGCCTCCGTGGGTCCGCTTAGGTGGAGGGACGTGTGTCTGTGGAGAGGCTTTCTCATGAAGTTTGGCTGCTCTTGTATGGGACCCACTGTGACACTTCTCTATAAGCATTTTTTTTCTTCAATGTGTTGTGCTCTAAAGCTGTGCCACGGCGTTCGTCTCTTTTCTGTTGACTGGAGAAAACTTCAAGGTGTCAAGGTGCGAAGAAGCTTCAGGAGAGTGATTTCCTTCCAGTGCTGAGCTGTGCTTGTCAGCGTCTGTCTTCAAAGGTGTAACTGCTCGTGACCTACTGGAGGAGCCTGTATCAGTACCCTGCTACCAGCACATGGCAAGTGGGCTGCAACTTTTCCCACTTTCACTGCTCGTTTTTCTGCACTGGCCAAGTAATCTGGATGTCGTCCTTGTGCACGATAGCACTTTGCTTGCTTTGGCCACTTTAAATGGTCCTAATTAGCAAACACAAATCTCTTTCTTTGCTCTGTCTCAAGTGGTCCAATTTTGAGGCTGTTAGAGCAGCAAGGAAGGCAGGCTTTAGGGAAGATAAGCATTTGATGCATCGCCTGCAGAAATGAATGCTGCTGAGGTCTAAAAATAATGGTTCTGCTCCCGTCCCTTAGGTGGGAACTGCCGGACACACTCTGCAGTGCTTGGGGCACGAGGGCAGGGGCTGCAGAGAGCCTTTGGGACCCACTGCCTGAGTGTCCAAGCCGCTGGGTAGGCTCAGGGGGGCGGATTAGCAGGGCGAAGCGCCTTGTCGTGCAAAATGTGGCTTGCTCGTGAGCTGCCTGTTCGCCTCCTGTGGTATGCGTGCGGCAGGCTTCTCCACAGGCTCCTTGGCTTCCCAAAGTGGCTGCTGAAACAGAAGGCAGTGTCTTGGGATGAAGTTCTGGTGCTGGTTTGGTGGAGGGCAGGTCTCCAGCTGTGCCAAAGCACCTCTAGTAGTTCTGCATCAAAAACCCTAAGCTCTTGTTGCTCCAGGGGGTTTCTTGCAACACAGTGCGCTAAAGTACCACTGAAAGTCTGGTTTGAGCAGCTGGGAAATTCGCTTAAAGCTGCAACTCCCCCTTGTCTATGCAAGAGCCCTTCCTTGGGAAGGTTACTGACCTTCCCTTCCCTTTTGGCCATACATTTAACTTTTCTGTTTCTGGTAACCCGCAGTCAACATCCACAGGATTTTTGCAGAAAATATACAGCCCGCGAAGACTGATCCCAGTGCAGAGTATTGACATGACTCAGATTCCCAAGATAACTTTCTGAAAGCACATGTGACTTGTATGCGCTCCGTGTAGTTATATATTCCTGTGTGGAGGCTGAGAGGGAATGTGGGTCTCGCTGGTGCCTGCTTGCTATCTGGGAGCCGTGTCGCTGATCAGTTAATGCCTTGCTCTAAGCGTTGTGTCACTTTTCCCCCGTGCTTCTTCCTTGGTTGACTTGCTTGACCCTGATGAGCAGAGGCCATCTAAGGAAGCTGATGGCAACGGAGATGTGACTTCAGGAAGAAGTCTCAAGACACAGATGCTGAAAGATGTGTTTTGGGCATTTGGTGTCGCAAGTGAAGCCGCTGAGGCCGGGCAGGTCTGTCCAGGAGGGGCTGGACAAGGTCACTTGGGCATCCGCAAGATCCAAGAGACCTGCCAGTACGAATCCCGGGCCAGTAAGCAGTTAACTCCTGATTGCTATTTTAAAAAAAGCCCTTGGCATCTCTAGCGGCTGAAAAGCCAGCTGTCAAGATGTTTTATTTTTTGGGTAGTGTCATAAGGAACGGGAAGGATCTTGCGTTGTGTTACACTGCCTCGGGTACTTAAATTGCAGGCATGGTTTACGTTCTTGCTTGCATTTTCTGTTTCTGTTTCATCAGTCCTTATGGAAAAAAAATGCTGTTCGTTAAATTGCTGTCCTCTGCACTTCTCAGGAGCGTGTCCCCAGAGGATAATGAGGTGGGCCTGTAAATCCGATCATTTTATAGAGGTCGTGATGGAGATCATGGAAGTAACCTGTGTATGTCTCAGCTCCCCAGTTTGTGCACCCTTCTTCTGCTCAGGCTCGGGTAGCGGTTTTACGCCAGCTGCTCAGAGGCAGTGGAAGGCAGGCAGCTGTGCATGCTGCTCTGTTCTCTGCAAGTAACGGGTAACTGCTGCTGAAAGCAGGGTACGCTGCTTACAGATCTGAACGCAGCTTGGTCCAGGAATACGTTTCCTGGGTGGGCGCAGGAAGCTCTGGCTGTTGGCGACCCCGAGGATTTGCTGGGAGAAGCAGCTGCGCGTCCCGGTCAGCAGGGAGATGCAGGCACACGCTTGAAATCTGTGCTGGGTGCGCACCTGGAAACGAGCCGTGGTCTTGCGCTGCGCGGCAAAGAAACCTGCAGCGGGCCAGCTTGTGGCCAAGTGCTGAGCGGCGGCGGTCGGGTCAGGTGGGGTGGTTCAGCTTTAAATGCAACCTTTGGCCTTTAAAAGGCTTGGCCTTTAATCAAAACCGTGTGGGTTGTGCACCCGGTTCCACTCTCCTGAAGTATCTGTAAGAAATAGCTCATGCAGAAAGAAACTGTGCTGGAACTTTGGCACCGTTTGAAAGCTGGCAAAAAGAGAAAGGATGACTTCAAAGTGGTCTTCAGTGTTCGAGGTCACGGGCCATAATTCATGCACAGCACTTCCGAAGAAAATTTGTTCAGTACCGAGAGCATCAGCGTTGACTGGAGCTTGCAGGCAGCTGCCTGCAGCAGAGGAGGCATTCCTGGAATGAGCGCTTCTCTCCACCTTTGATCTGAGAAGGACTGGTGAGGGCACGCCCTGACACAGGGCATCTTTACAGCCTGACTGTTGTGAATGCGCATCAGTGGGATAAGGATAGAATAAAATTTGTCTTAATATTGCCTGCGCTGTGCACTCTTAAGTTCTTGGACATAGCGCCTAGAAAATGCAAACAGGAGATGACTGTGGCTGGTCTTTATTCTGATCGTTTAACACAATTTCCAGGGGCTGAAAGGCCAGTGGAAACTTGAAGGCAGAGGCTATAACAGACACAACTGCTGCCTCGGGCTTGTGTCTGCTGTGTTCCGTTTATGTCAGAGTTTCTGTGCAATTTGTCAAATTAACCTTGTGTATGGTAATTTGTTCTTTCTTGCTTAGAAACGAGCCACCAGACATGTAATTTGTGTCTCTTCCAGTTCTCAGTGTAAACTAACTCCTGCCCAGATGATGGGATCCGGACCAGACCTTCCATAAATTTTAACTGAGAGAATAAACTCAGTAGCAGTGCTACCCCTGAGCCTTGCTTCTGCTCTAGATCTTCAGCATTTTTACTTAGGAAGTAATGAAAACAGTAAACTGTGGTACTTTGGCATTTTTGGAAGAGGCCGTTGTGCTTTCTAGCAGCGCTCTCTGAAAGCTGTGATTTTTGTGGAGCTGCTCTAGTCCCTGCCGAGCCGCAGTGTGGGCTGTGCCTGGCACGCGCAGCCGTTGTGGTTACCAGAACACGTTCCTAAACCAGTCTTTAGCAATACAGCTGGGCTACCTGTAGCCTGGGGAGAGCCTGCAGGGGAGGAAATCAGCAATGCCATATGCCTGCACCATAACCAAAGGTGATCTCGGAGCCCTTGCTCAGGTGGAGGAGGATTTAAAATCCTAAGATCTAAAACCTTGCTGTGCACGTTCTCTGAAAACCATACAGGCCATTTATTTATTTATTTATTTATTTATTTTTTACAGGCCGTGCTATTTGTGAGCTGCCCCGGCTCGGGTGGCAGCGGTCGCTACAGCAGCTCTGCTTGGGGGTAAGGCGAGCTTTAGGCAGCGCTCACCAGGGCGGTGCAGGAGCGGACGCCGTGCTGAGCCTTCCCCAGCAGCGTGATCCCCACCCTGGGCAGCTCGTGGGACGAACCCTGCGCTGCCCGCCGCGTTGCTCAGCCCCCTGTCCAGCGCTGAGCACCACGCGTGGCGGCGGCACGCGGCGCTCCCTGCTTCGAGGCTCTGCCTGCGCGGTGATAAACGCGAGTGCTCGGGTTTCTGTAAACACGCAGCGATCACACGGGCTGTGGACAAATCTTTTCCAGCGCTTGCTCTTAAAAGACTTAAAGTTTTACGGCATTTGTTGGGGGGGGGGAAGTAGATTTAAGTGCCTGTGCCCTGGCGAGCAGCCTGCCCCAGAGCCACTGGCCTCCCTGCTCGGCTGGTGGGAGGAGTGGGGATGCTCACTGCTAACCCAAGTGCATTTGTTGGCTGCTTGTGGATTTGCTGGTTTGGTTTTTTTTTTAAGTCTTATTTTTTCATTTTTCATCAAAAAACCCAGTGCAAAGTCTCCTTTCTCAGACCAGTTTTGCGCTTGCTGTTCTCTGACTGATGGCTTGCGAATTCTTTTTATCTCACTGGCCACTGCTGAGGTTTCCCGGCAGAAGATGTGTGCTGTGCCCACCAGAGAGGGATAAATGTGTTATAAAAGCTAGTTCTGAACAATGTGCACCCGAACAGATCACTTCTAGGGCATCCTTTAATTCGGGGTGGAAGCCTTGCTTGTGGGAGCTTCCCTGGGGGGAGCAGAGCATCTCCTGGGGGAAGGGTTTTGTGCTGGAAGGGAGCAGGGGCACAGCCTGGCGTTCTGAGGTACTTCTGATGGTAGTGGTAAAAGCGCTTATTAAGGCGTGCGTTTCTGTACTCGTCTTTGCACTTTGCCTTCTCAGCGAAGAGGAGGCGCTGTGCTCCGGGTACCCTGCTCAGCTATGTTTGTGCTGCGTGTCCCTTGGAGAAAGAGGGGAGCGGCGGAAACCTGGGTATCTTCAGAGGCATTTCAGCTTGGCGGTGTCGTCAGCTCTCTTGTCCTCACCATCTATTAAATCTGTGTCACCAGCCACGACTCTTCCCAGGCTCGCTGTGAACATGGGCAGTGCCGACCCACGCGAGATGTGCCCGGGCGGTTCTGCCCTCAGCCTCTGCGACGCGCGGCCTCGGCGCTGAGCGCGGGGCCTCGTCCTGCGCCGGAGCTGTGCTGAGACCGTCGTGGTGACAGATCGCCTCCGTGAGCTCTCTCGTGTGTTTTGTTTTCGTGAGGAAGATGCCACAAGGAGACACGGCTTCTGCTTGCAAACGATGCAAAGCAGAGAGAAATTCCTCCAGGTGTTTCCTTGCAAAGGATTTGGAGGAAGCAGGTGCCAGCCAGATCACTTCTCCTGCAGCCCCCGCTCAAAGCAGAGGTTTGGAGTCGTGCCGTGCGGATCCGACCCCTTCAGCGCGGCTCTCCTGGCTTGCTGGTGGCTGTGACCGAAAGCTTTGACACGACAGCGCTGGGAGAACAGCCTGTTTTTTTTCTTTTTCTCCTTAAATCTGATTGTCACTAATCTGTACCCATCCTGACTGCAGCCAGTTGCAGATTAATCGGCCTGTAAATAGAAGCAAATTGAATCTTTGTGCAGAAATCTCAGTACGACACTTGCCATATGCTTGTTTGGGTTTTGTTTGCGACTTGGTAGGTTTAGTGAAAAGGAAAAGGAAGGAAGGAAAAAAATCTCAGCTGTTTGTCATGTGGAGCTTGCGGTTTGTACGAGATGTGCTGAACAAGCTCGTAATGTGTTGAACGTGCGCGTTGCTCGCTCTGCGAGCTGGGGAAAGCACCTCCTGCGGCACGCGCCTGCTTTCTCCTGGCCATTTGTGCCCTGGAATTAAAAAAAATCCTTCTTCCTTGTACCGAGGAGGGTAAAAATCCCAAGAGGTTTGGTGTCTGTGCTTGTATCCTCAGACTCGACGCGTGGAAACTTTAGGCCTCAGAACGAAGGCAGTTTTAAACTGCTTTTTGGGATTCCTCGAACATCAAAGGGAAGGCAGACGTTTTACTAGCTTTACAGCCACCCGCTCCCTGGAAGAAAAGGTTGTGCAAAATGCAAGTGGATGGGTAAAATGCCCCACGCTCGGGGTGCGATGGGGGGCGTTAGAAGCTGTGTGTGTCGGCGGTGGTTGTGTCTGCTTCATCTGCGCTGAAAATGCTGCTGCTGATGGCCCCGGGGGCGGCTCTGGCTGTCCAGCAGAGTCAGCGGGTTTCCTCCTTCTGTCTGACAGTTGCAGAGGGCGTGCTGCCTGCTGCCTGCTTCGCGGGGGGGGTCTGCAGGCTCTGCTGGTGGACCCTCGGGTCAGGTCAGTGCTGGAGGACCGGAGAGCTCGACCTGCCCCACGCGGCCACTGCCTGCAGCGTCCAGCCTCGGTCCCCGCCTGGCACAGCGCAGTGGGAGCGCCCGGTTTCCTTCTCTGCTGCCCCCCCGAGAGAAATTTCTATCCGCGATGAAGAATGGGATCGGCCTCATTATACCCCTGTGGACCGTGGCGATTCCTCAGCGTCACCTCCGGTCGGCTGGCAGCGTTTCTGCACGCCGCTCGTACAGCGGGCAGGGCGCGAATCCACGCGGCTTCCCCCTCCCTGGCTGCTGCGGTGCCGCTGCTGCTCCTTCCCGTCCTGCTGCTCGCTCTCGGCTTTGCTGGCAGCCGCCTCTGCAGCTCACTCCGAAGGGCATTTCCCAGCTCTGCGGCTGGTGTGAGGGTTTCTCTGGGGCTGCAGAGCCCTCGACTTAGGTAAAGCCGTGTTAATCTTCCAGCACGATGGGGCGGCGAGTTGAATAAATTAGCAGGGCAACGTTAAAATCAAACTGCTCTCAACTTCATCTGTGAAAGGCGCTGTAGGAAAAATAAGTGGGTTTTAATCTGAGTCAGTGGCGTGGCTGATGAGGCCTTTCCAGTTTCTCTCTCTTACAGGGGCATTGGCTGCTCATGTGGTTTGTCTGAACATCGGCGTGTCTCCGGGCTGTGATGTAAAGGGGAAAGGAAAGGCAGAGGGGAGACTGCCCCTTGTGTAACGAGATTGACCCCCCTCGTTTTCTAACATCTCTGCTTTGGCCACGGAGAATGGTCTGCAGGTTGTGTGCAAGGTGAATGGAAATGAAATAATCTCTTTGTTGTCCGAATGCTAGCGTGCGAGGTCTGCATGGCCTCTGCTAAATGCTGGCGCTGTCCTGAAACACTCGGGAGGGACGGTGGCAATCGGCGGGCTCAGCGCAGGGAATGCTTCTTGCAGGTCCTTCTGTGCAGCGTTCCCCTCTCCCTGTAGTTAACGTACCGATTTCTTCAGGCCATGGGTAAATATTTTGGTGGCAGTGCATCCCACTACCTTATTTTCAACCAGAAAAAAATGTTTATGTAAAATATATCCCCCGTAGAAAACACCTCAGAAAATTCTTCACCCAAAAATATTTTTGGGTTAATATTGGAAGCAGGATCTTGTGCGTGTGGCTTTTTATCCAGGCAATTAAACAAGAAAGGCGTCTTCCAAAGCAAATTTTAGCTCAAGTCTTGGCTCTTCCTGTGGGTTAGTTCCCAACCCTCCGTCCGCAGGCTGGACTTTGAGAAGGGGGACAGATTTATGAATAAATGGCTCAAACACTAAATGCCTTTTGGAAAGCGCTCCTGCTCAATCCTTCTCCTCTCGCATCATGAGCAGCCATCACCAGCTTGGCCTGTGCTCTGCTCGGCTGCACGGTCCCCACCCTGGTGATGGCACAGAAAGCTCCTCGCTCGCAGGGGAAGCTTTGCTCATGTTGTTCCCAGATTCAAGGATTAGTGTCACCAGCCCTTGAGCCTTTAATATTGTTTTTATTTTTATTTGATATGGGCTTCTCCATGGGGGCTTTCACACCCAGATGTTCTCACTTCTTTTCAGGGGAAGCACACCAGGGTCATCTGCCCAGCTGGTTTTCTTGGGGGCAAAGTCAGAGTGTGTAAGAAGTTGATCCCTTTCGTAGGCTGCTCCGCTTGCCTGTCAGGAAGGAAAGGTGGATGGACAAAATGCCAGCCCAAGGCTGGGCCAAGGCTCAGCTTGGTGAGCTCTGATTTTGTCCTTAGCTGTTAAGATAAATACGGTTGGTGGCCTGATTTTCATTTCTGCTTGGGAAGTTGTTTCCAAGTACGTGCTGAAGTTTCATAGTTCCCTGTGGAAGTGGTTTTTTTTTTTCATTTTTCATTTTCTGCTTTCAAAAGCTGATGGATGCTGGCAATATCCTGGAGACAGCAAAGTTTCTCATCTTTGTGTAACCGCGGGCCATCTGCCAAAAAGTCTCATGCAAGTGCTGGAGGAAGGAGACCCAGTGGCTGCAGGGCTGTCTTGCAACCACTGCGCTGGAGTAATCGCATTTCTTCTGCAGATTTCTGTCCTGATGGCAGAAATGGTTCAGCCCGCTGCAGGCTTTCATGCTGAAAATCAAGGTCTGCGTGGGTTAAATAGTGAGAAACCTGCCAAGAGGTGAACTCTATTTAAAAAATGAGCTGCCTTGATTTGCGGTGGTCTCCTCACTGCGTCGCCTCAAAATCTCTTTGGTCATGGTTATTCAGCCCCCGTGTGAACTGCGCCCTGCGTGCCCTGGGAGACCTTGTGTCCGTGTAAACGCTTCCAAATCGGAAAATACTTCCCAGCTGGTAAGCAGCAACAAAGCTGCCCCCGAAACGGGGCGACAGCCTGGCGAGCAGTCCGGTGCCCGCATGGGTGCCGCAGGCTGTCGGCAGGGCTGCTGCTCGCTGCGGTGCGTGGTGCGGATGCAGCCTCCGGTGTGCGTGCCCGAACTGCGCTTGTGATGTAACCGCAGGGAGCGAAACCCCAGCGTGGAGGATACGCGTGGGTAGGAAAGGCAAGGGTGCCGTTCGTTACGTGACGGTCACCTCGTGCTTCTGTGAGGCTGGCGCAGGGGGTGCCTGCCGTCCTTGGGACTGGGATGGATGCGAGCCCTGCACAGACCGACGTTTTCACCAGAAAGCTGTAAGAGCGATGAAATGGGAATTCGGCATTTAGGATGTAGAGTCGGGTGTGCTGGCTCTCAGGCTCACAGCAAGCAGTGATTTTGAAGTTATAGAAGAAAAATCTCCAGGAGAAGAGAGGGAGCATGTTGCAGATGCTGTTACCACAGGCATAACTCAATTTGTGTTTGGATTTTTCTGTGAAGGTGCCCAGTGATACGGAGCAATAGTGGCAGGATGTGAGCAGGCAGTATTGGCCCTTCCAGCTTAGGGAATAAGCCTCAGGTCAATGTTTGTGTAGCATCTCGCTCTTTTTCTTGTGGATAATCTAGTTTAAAGAAGTCCTAACTTGCTAGCTAGAGCATTTTCAGCACCCTCATGAGGCTGAACGTAACATAACGAGCTCCCTACATGTGTTGTACCCACGTAGCCCAGCTGAACCCAAAAAGCTTTCGAACTGCCGGGGCTGCGGATGTAACCCTGACCTCGGTGCCGGGCTGAGCTGCTGTTCCCGACTTCCCTTCTGTAGCTCGGGCTGAAAGCTGAAACACCGCCGGCCGCTTGGACAGCGAGCATGCGCTGTGTTGAGCAGCCCTGGCTCCCCGCCGAAGGTCTCTGATGCCGTCTGAGCCGGGAGAAAAGGAGAAGTGGAGCTCTGGGAGAGGCGAGACTGCTCAGAAACGGTGCTCAGCCTTGCTGGCGGAGGGGAGGTTTTAGCAGTGCAGTTCCGCAGATGTCTCGCAGTTGGTCACGTAACGATGCAGAGGTGCAGAAGCCCCGTGCACTGGTGCGTGTGCTCATTCCCTTGTAGCTAGGACACCCCCTGGTATTTACCCCTGTCCGTAACTCCCTGGGAAGCTGTTTTAATGCCACTGGCACGCATGTGCAGCGTGGGTAGCAGGGGCAGTCCCGTACCCTTTCCCAAACCAGCGTGCCTTGCTCGGTTTCAGGAAAGGTTGAATTTCAAAGGGCAGTAGCTGATCGCCCTGTCACAAAGCAGCTTAGCCCCCAAGCATCCGTCGTCCTCGCTCGCTTTAATCAAGTAGTACCTGGGGGCAGAGCACGGCCTGGTGCTGTGCACCACTTGCTGCGTCCTATTAACTTCCAGCGGAGCCACACAGCCGTGGTTACAAAGCCCATATGAGCAGCATCTTGCCAGCTTTTGAAGCAAAGTCTTTGGCTGTTGTGTAGGAAGCTGTGATATCACAGAAACCCGAACTGTGGAGCTAGTAGGTGAAAAACTTGCTGTCTACTTTTCTTACCTTTTTATCTTTGCTCTGATAAACCCGTCTTCTGAGCTCTTGCCATAAAACAACGAAATTCCTTTATAAGATTCCTTTCAGTCACTGCAAAGCAGGAACGTGCAGCTCAAGTATTCCTCCAGAACTGGAAAGCGGGTCCGTAAAAACAGCGGCTTGCTGTTCCTATTACATCGCGCCACGTAGCTCATCTGTCAGGCAGTAGGATGCTAAAGGTCAGACCCTGGAAGTTTCATAGTGAAGGCCTTCCTAAACAGCTGAAAGAGTTAAGTTGTCAAGCTCCATATATTTAAATTTGTGGTATTGTGCGGTGCCAGGAGTTGGACTTGATGATCCTTATGGGTCCCTTCCAACTCGGGATATTCTATGGTATTTAAGTGGCTTCTGTAAATAAAGAGAGAAATGATGCAAATAATGTTTTAACAACCAGAAGATGATGCAAATAATGTTTTCAAACATCTTCTGGTTGTTAAGGTTTTTGCAAAATCCAGCATTCTGCAAATTGCTGTGCTTGTGGGTAGGGTGCCTGAGTAATGACACTAATCTTACATTTTGATTCCCATGTTCTGTGTGCCGTGGAGAAAACAAAGGTGAATGCTTTGGTGCTGCCTCATTTCAGGGTACGAATTGTAACGGGACAATGCTGTCCGTGCCGCTGGGTGCCACGGGGCGGAAGGAGTCGTGTCCCTGGCTGGGCACGAGGGGGCTGAGCACGCGCGGGGACCTCGCCGAGGTGGTTTGTACCGTGGTGGTCCGGTTCCAGTGCCTCTCGCCGCGCGTGGACTCTGCCAGGCAGCCATCTGCCTTACCTCCCTGCACAGCTGTAATTTCACATCTCTGAAGGTGAATCCAGTAATTAACTTTGTGAGGGAGCAGCAGAAAATCCCAGACACCCAGCAGCAGTCACCTCTGCGCGGTCCGTGCCCACACTTAACCCCTGGGCAGCTTTTTGCAGTCTGCCCACGTGTTCTCCCATATGCGCAGCTCTCAGATTATTGCAGAAAGTCGAGAATCAGAAAATCTGCCTGGATCACGTTATGCAATGGTTGAGCTGCTGGCGGTGAATAAGCAGATCCAGCTGAACAGGAGTGCTTCTGAAGGGCACCTCTTACTCTCCTGCTTGTGGACAGAGGAAATGGCTTGTTGGCTCAGAGCTGGGTCAGGTGCCTGCCTTGCGTGTGGGTGCTGAGTGATGGGAATTGATTTCCCATGCAGATTTGCACTGAGAAGTAGCTTGAAGAGCAAAGTCCTATACAGAAGCAGTTTTCTTGGGTGGGAGAGCAGGGCTGTTTTTATGTGACTAAATCGATTTAGCAAAGTCACCTTGGAGACCTTTGTTTTCTGTGTAAGAGAAAATCATTTTAGCAGCTTGCCGAAAGTGAAAAGCAATCCCTCCTGGGACCATGCCAGTACGTGCCGCATCGTGAGGTGGGTGACTCTGGGAATGAAAATCAGTGCTTGGTTTAATTTGGAGCCAAATTCACTCCTCCACAAACAAGCGTCACCACACCGTGGTCACTGGGTTCAAACTTTCCCGGTGGTGCTGCTCTGAACAACCGCAACCTTAGGAGGCGCCCAGAGGCTTTTCCATGGCTGCCCCTCGAGCTCGGATGTGGTGCCAGGTTAACTCCTTCCTGCAGAATGGTGTCGGGGCTGAGCAGGTAAGAGCCCTCAGAGCAGTGTAGCTGGTGTAGCGGGGCCCTTGAGCTCCTGCTCAGCTACAACAGCCGGCAGATGTCCGGCCTTCCGCGTAGCACGCCACCAGCACTGAGGTTGGTGCTCGTGGTCTCTCCGGGGCAGCTCGCTGTACCCCTGCCTGTGTGATGTGACGTGGAGGAGGAAGCAGCTGCCAAACTGCTCTGAGCTCTTTGGGGACACGGGGAGATGCTCCTGGCGCTGGCGGGCATGGTCTTGTGCGTGCCACGCTGTCGGTACGAGCCGGTTCGTGTGCCTTAGTAAAAATTCCTGATGCTCAGCAGTTGATGGCTTGTTCAGCTCTGCCAGCTGTAAAGATGCGACTTGATGTAAAGTGATAGAAAAGCTACGGCCAGTGATGGCTGTTGGACTTGAGTGCATTTATGTGGGTGTCACGAGTGGCCCGGGGGTTGAGAGGGGCTGGGCAGCTGCGAGGGAGATGGAGGGAAGTCATTAGTGGAGGAAGAAGGGAATATCTAGAAATGCCCTGATCAAACGTGAATTAGGTGAGCTTTAAGGTCCCTTCCAACCCAAACCGTGCTGTGAAGCTGGATGAAGTTGAGTAAAGATGAGTAAGATTCTGCATATGGAGGAGGATCAGGATCAGAAGGAGAGACTTGGCATTGCCCCGTAGGGAGCAGCACAGGCGTCTGCCCAGCTGGGGCACCTTAAATCCAGGTGAGGATGAACCAACCCTTCTGGGAGGGCTGTGCCTCGGGGGGCTGTGGTTCCAGGACAAACAGCTGGGTTAAGAAGAACAGCGGAGGGGAGATGCGGACGCTGGCTGATGCCGGCTGTTCTGTGAAACGCTGGGGCTGAGCTTTGTGTGCTGAGGCTCTCTCCAGTCCTGCCACTAAGCCTGGTGGTTTCGTGTCTTGCTGTCCGAGTGAGCGTCTTCCCAGAGTGGTGATGCCTTTGTTGAAGGCTGCATGATGCGCTCAGTAGCTTCTGATAAGCAAATACCCCCGGGTATTTCTAACAGGCCCCTGTCTTCAGGAGTTAAAGCTAATGATGACAAACTTTGAGAACATTCCTTAGTAAGGACTGTGCTGCTGGTTTGGGGGGAAATAAAGGAGCCATTAGTGGCTGAAAGAAATTCCTACAAATTCCCTTGATTCCTCCTGGTACTGCAATTCAGTGAGCAACTGTGCAGTAATGTATTTTGCTGAAATATTAGAAAAATCCATCTAATTATTATCTGACATCTGTCTAATTCCAACAGGTCTTCGTGTCAGGAAAAGAGCTGGAGACAGGACTCTGGAAATGATTCAGGGCAGGGCCATTGAGGAAAACGTGAGGCTGATTCATCCCATGACAGCGTTGCTCTGCTCCCATCTCTTTCTCCAGCGTGATCCCCTGGACCTGGGGAGACTGAGGGTTTTTAAGAAACGTCATAGGACCTGGTTTACCTCTGTGGTGAACGCGCTGGGCAAGATTAACTTGTGCTGGGGCAGAGCACAGCACTTCCTGGGGCAGAGCTGGGCAGGATGGGACGAAACGGTAGGGTGGTAAAAGATGGAGGAGATGCAATGAGGGTCAAAGGAGACCCTCTGATTTCCTCCTGCCCGCAGATCTGGCTTTCGGCTGCTCCAGGCTGTGCGAGGGGCTGGAGGGATGGGGGTTACGGCATCCGCAGCCCCGGCTGGAGAGCAGGCGGCCCCGTGGGGGTGGGCTGTGTGCCGGGGGTGGGCTGCGTGGGGTGCTGCCAGCACCGCTGTGCCTGGGCTGGGTGCTGGGAGGGCTGTGGGGCTCAGGGGCTGAGCTCTTGCTGAGCTATTTTAGGTGTCTGTAAGTGCAGCAGTGGGTGGAGAGGCAGTTTCAGGACTACATTAGGCATTTGTCTTCGTACCCAAGTGCCTTTGATACATCTAGTCTTTGCTTAAAAAAAAAAAAAAGTGCCTTTAGGTGCTTCTGAAAACATGCCAGGTAGCGTTTGAAGCGCTGGCTCTCGGTTTGTGTGCTGTTCCTGCACAGCTTTCGTGCTCCGCAAGCCAAAGCGTCCCTGGGCAGGAGGGCAGCACCCAGCCGGTGCCTGGGATCCGCCGGGCAGCTGGGCAGGGGGAGCTGGCAAGGGCAAAGAGCGAAATGACTGCAAGATGAGTGATGTGATGCTTTCAGCTTTGGTAAAGCAAAAAGCCCCCGAGGAGCCGACTGAAGCTCTGGAAATACTCATTCACCCAGGCCAGAGGGGCGGCTCTCACAAGCAGCAGGGAGCCATCGATCTGCAGGGACCTGCTGCGTCTCTGCCCTCGTCTCTGCTTTGGACCAGCAGAACTGCAGGGCAGGATGGGGATGCTTTCTGCACTGCTGTCCTTGATGTAGGGGCTCTGCCCCTTCACATCGAGCCTGGGGATGCTGCTGTAAGCAGCCGTGGGCTATGCCTGCTGCAGGGTGGGTTGAACGAAAAGCCTGATCCCCGGATAATGATCCGAAGAAAGGTTTGTCCTAACCTGGAGTTCCATCTTCTTGCAGCTGCTTTGTGAACTGCTCCCTGAGAATTAGGTGCCGTAGTAGCAGCACACCCATTTCTCCTCGCTTGGCTAAGCGGGGGTACAGCGAGGGTTGATTGTTTGGAAAGTTCGGCTCCAGAATAGCCGCCTGCTCTTGGCGCTGATTAAACCTGCTGAAGTGTGCAGCAATTTTGCCAGCAGTAAAGGTGTTTTAACAGCCCCGGAGGAATTATGCCATGCTCATTTGCTTTACAAATGAAGATCTTTGCATGCAAGATCTTATCAAACTTGGACAAAAGAGAATGATTGAAGGGAGAGGATATGGAAATGTACGAAACTGGAGAGTAATAGAGGTGGGGTAGCAGGGGGAGAGAAGAGCAGCAATGCAAACGAGATGAGAAATGCCCTGGTGGTGTGCGGGTCGGGGCCCGCGGGAGCGTCGGTGGCCATCCCGGGGAGGGTGGGTGCGGAGGGATTTACGCTTCCTTGTCCTCTGTTCCTGTGCAGGACGCAGGCGGAGATGGCCCACACGTGCCGTGGAACCATCAACCTGTCGACGGCCCACATCGACACAGAGGACTCGTGTAACATCGTGCTCTCCAACGGGGGAAGGACGTACCACCTGAAGGCCAACTCGGAAGTGGAGAGGCAGCGCTGGGTCACGGCGCTGGAGCTGGCCAAGGCGAAAGCTATCCGCATGAGGAACAACCAGTCAGGTAGAGTGCGGCTCAGCGTGCAAATGTGCAGCTGGATCCTTCTTAAAACCTCCCTGTAAACCAGCCCTTCTGTGCTTGCTAAATCGTGCAGAAACCCTAGCAGATACCGTTTCAGATGCAATTAAAAATAGCTGTCTGTTTCCCAAAGAGTCGCAAAGGGTTTTAAGCAATACTGCGTGCGCCAAACGTCTTCTCATCTGGTCATGCAGCCTTAAGCCAATCTTTAAAGCCCCTGGGTAATGACTGTAAATTGGGGAGAGCAAGTGAAAGTGAAGTTACAGCGCTGCTTCTGGAAGGTAGGACGTGAGTGCCTTTCTCATGGAGACTGGGGTGGTCAGGGTGGATGGGGAATGCTGCAGGAGGCACGAAGCACAGTGGTGAGTGGCGCCCCGGGGAGCTCTGATTCACAACAAAATGCCGGAGCAGTGCCTCTCCTGTTCACCCCCAGTGTAGGGTAGTGCTCTAGATGAATGATGCATAAATCTAGTTGCCTGTGTATATTCCCCGTCTGCCCTCTGCACACACTAAGCTCTGGTTTGGTATTTATTAGTGTATATTTAGGACAACTGCATTATGTAAAGCTGTCAAAACCCCATGCGTGCTCCTCCCAAGAGCGTAGTTTTTACTGCTCTGTTGTGTAACAGATCTGGTAAGTGCTTAACAAAGGATATTTCTGAAATATTTGTGTTCATAACTCTTCTGGGATTCACATTTGGTTTTCTTCCACAAATGAGGATGGCTTCAAATCACAGTAAACAGAAACCATGAACGTATTAAAAAGCCAGTCAGCCACCCCTTTTGTCCTACAAAACCACTCTGCTCTTACCTTGAATGCTGGAAATCAAACCTTATGCAAGAGAGAAGATGTAGGGAACACCTGCTTTCGTTACATTCTGCTTAAAATGAAAACATAGGTTCATAGTATGGTAAGATACTTGCTGCCCAGCTTGGGGTTGCTTTTGTTCTGAGTTTTTGTAGCACATTGCTCTCCTGGTCAGGGTCTGGGGCTTCGGGACATCCATAAATGCTGCTCTGTGGTATTGACTGCAGTGAATATGCGTCCATAGGTAGTGCTGATGAGGCATGAGGCTTAGCTTCCAGAATTGCCACTGAGGAAGGCTGTGGTTGGGTCAGTGCATCAAGAAAAAACCCTCTCCTTCCCTAGGGGAAATGCTGCCTGTGCTCACCAAAACCACGAGGCGTTGCGGTGCGCTCGATGCGACTGCTGGGCACGGCTCTTCTGAGCGGCGCTCGGGGCTGTGTGGATGTCTGAGCAGCACTGCCTGATGCTGCCGCCTTACGAAAACACACAGTCAACAGAAAATTGGTTTGACCGCATTTCAGAAGGGCAGCGCATTAGTGTTTTCATCTCTGGATTGGTGGGACAGTGGTTTTGGATGCTGGCTGCTGAGCGCAGGGCGGGCGGTCTGTGCTTAGCGTCCTGTTTTACACAGAGCAGCACAGCGCCGGAGCATAACCGGCTCGGCTTGCAGGGAGTGAGCCCCCAGTCCTGGACTCATGTGGTCTGACTTTTTGCATAATTAGCTGTCCCACAAGGTCATATAGAAGTTGATTAGTGCGTGAGCCATTTACTCATTTCCCGTAATTATTTAAGTACGCTGTGTTCCGTGGCACCAGCATCTACAGATTTAATTACATAAAGTATCGTGAACCCTCTGTCCCGCAGTCCTGCAGCTCTGGAGCGTACGTAAATGCTGATGGGGAATGCAGCTGACTGAGGAGAAGATGGAAATTTCTGGACGCGCTTGTTTTGCCCGGCTGAGCACGGCATCGTGCAGCGTGCTTCCTGCCTGCCGGCCATGCGAACGCTGCTGATCCGGTAGGGGAAAGCTGACCTGGGTTTGACAAAGGACCTTACGTGCAGGGGAGGTCGGCCTCCCTGTCTCCAGGCTCCGGATGCGCTGACTTTCGAACTTCAGCCAGCTCAGGCCATTGGTTCGGGGTAGGAGCAGCGTGGCGGCGATGCTGCCTGCAGGTGCCGATGCCCCGGCTGCCTCGCCGCGGTGCCGGCCCGGCGCATGGTGGGGCTGTGCCGCGATCCAGGCCGGCAGCCGAGGCGGGGAACAAAGCCACCGATGGGCCTGCCCGGGCTGGGCGGGGGCCAGAACCCAGCAAACGGGCGCCGGGTCCTTGTGCTGCAGAGTTGAAGCTGAGGACTTGGAATGACTCTGCGCTGAATGCTCGCCCAGTTGATGTTTAGTCCCAGTTAGAGACCTCGTAATTCAGGTGGAGAATGGACGTGTGTTAGGTTGGACAGTTCTATTTGAGTCAAAGTAGAATTTGTCGTGCTGTGAGTGCTGGGTCTGGCACAGAGCCTCGAGCTGCGTATTTGCAAGCAGAGGGACGAGGCTCTGGGTTTGCTGAAGGAGCCCTTAGGTCCTTCGGGCCTGCTCATGTGGGAGTCGTCGTCCGAGTCGATTCCTCTTGCCCTGAGTGATCCCCAACGCCTTTCCCAGCCTTGTATTTCTGCAGCAATCAGCGCTCTCTTGCTGCTTTCCCATGCCCCGGCAGCACCGAGGCACAAGGAGGTGGAACGCGTGCGGTGCTCGGCCGCTTCCCCCAAGGGCTTTCTGCTGCTGGCGGTGTAACGGGGTGCAGGTGATGCTGCTCGGCTCTGCAGATGCCCAGCTGCTGGGAGAATGTTTTGCCGGATGAAAACTGCCTTTTTCCCCAGTAGTTTTCTTGAAGTAAACTTAACACAGAAGCATTTTTAATGTGAGTGTTGGTGAGCTCGAGCCGTGTGTTGAGAAGAGGTGCTCTTTTCATAGAACTGCTTTTCGTTTCTATTTTTAAGAAATAGCGAACCCTACACCCAAACCGTGAGATGGGAGACCTTGCTGCTTCTTCCAGGGTGTAGCTGAAGGGGATCTGGTTTCCCCTCTCTCCAGTGCAGGGCTTGGACTATTTTGGTAAGGAGGCACGAGCTGGGACATGAGCAAGTACTCGCAGATGTTACGTGAGAGCTCGCTATCCGTGTCCGTCCTCGCTGATGAGAAGCCTGCCCGGTGTCACGAGCAGTACCGCGTGGATTAGCGGCAGAAAGCGGGAGCAGAGATGAGTTGCCGTCATATATCTTCTCAATTACAATGTCACACTTAATTCCATTAAAATAAACGCATAATGTCACGTTGGGACAGAAGGGGCCTGGACACAGCCGAGCAGCTTGCCGCCTTCATTGAAATCCCAAATTCTTATTTCTAGCTGCCTTTATAGGGGGTTGGTGAACTTTTCTCTCTTCCTTATGCTCGGTTTTCTCTCTGCCGATGTGGCTTGGAGAGCGTGAGTTAGAGTTGATGACTGTGGTCAATGCCTGGGTTTTGAGGTAGTAAAATATCACTTTGTTTTAGGGCGGTATTATGAGGTACGGGAATTAATTCTGTGAAATTGTGAGTGGTGGATATTTGAGAATTATTTTCTTGGCTATGTGAGGTCTTCGGAAAAGCCTGCAAGGGAAGGGTAGAAATCTGTCCCTGGTGGCCTAAACACTGACATCTCCAAAATGAACTCAGGCTGCTTGGTTCCTTGGAGAGGTGAGCTGATAACTTCTTTTGACCCCCTGCTCTGGGGTTTATAGGAGGAAAAGGTGCAATCCCCTCCTGTGCCTGGGTTCGCTTCCCAAATTGGTGCAGAGTTCGGGCCGACCAAAGGCGTGTTTGATCTGCATAGTGCTGAAAACGCAGGAGTTAACCGGGTAGGTCAGTGCTCGTGTCTGTGCCGCAGGCAGCTCACCTGCCCCACCTCTCCAGGAGGTGCCCAGTGCCTTGTGCTGAGATCAGGGCTTAGGAGATGTCAGGGCAGAACCAAAGCTGGGCATCACGAAGGAAAAAGAGGAAACCTCGGCCAGTGGCTTGGGGTGTGGTGCAAGGGAGGAGGATGGAGGTGACCGGTGGTGCCTTTTACTCTGCTTCTGGGCTGGGTTTCTGCTGCAGCGCAGAGTAAAGGGAGAACAGCTCTGGAGAACAAAAGCATTGCCGCGGAGGCCAGCGGTCCCACCGGGGCGCAGGTCACACGCAGCCTCCTGGCGCGTGGCTCTCCTGCTTTGGTGTGCTGCAGTCAGCCTGTCTGTGGTGCCTTGCAGCATTAAAGTGTCCATAATTAGCTATTCCAAAGCTTTTCCTCTGACTGCGCTAGTGATAGCCTCGCTCTTGTTGCTTGATGAATTTCGTCTGTTTTTTCCCCTCTTTCCAAGCAAGGGGCTCGCTTGCTAGAGACGGTCTGACTTGGGAATGTGATGCTGCAAAGCATCTGCAACCTTCCCTGCCCGGCTCTGTGAATCGCCCCGTTGTTGACGTCCTCCCTTGCCTCCGGTGGCTGTCCCTCGCGTTCCTGCTCCGACTGTGGCGTGACAAGACAATCGCCCTCGTTGTTGGCTGCGTGCACCCGACGCCAGCTCGCTGGAAGAGCGCTGGCTGTTCCCAGCTCTGTCAGTGCCTTTCACAAACACGCTCCCTTTTCCCTTCCTCCTCGGGGTGCTGCTCCATCCCGCTCCTCTGCGTGGCTGCGTGGGTGCTGTGCTCCCTCGGCTCACGGGGCGCGTGTCGGGAGGGGTGCTCGCTGCCAGCTCTCCCTTACCTTGCTCTTCTAATTAGCTTTTGATCCGCACGGTCTGGATTTTCCCTGCGCTGCCGGCTGCTGTTTGCTCTGCCAGGAGCTGCTGCCACGGGAAGCGTGGTTGGCAGTTCTGCTGAGGCAGAGCTCTTTTCTCGGGTTTCCCACTCTTAATCGCTCCTAATCAGGGTATTGAACTCTGGAGACTCTCAGCCAGTTTTTTCCCCCTTTCAAAAACAGCAAGTGGGATTTCTGTAAGGGCTTCACAGTGGTGCTTGGCCCTCGGGGTTTTCCATCTGTATTTTTCAGTCTCTGGGAAGTCCGTGTTGGCCCTCTGCGTCTTTCCGGCAGCGTCCATAAAAGACTAATCCCGCTGGCGGTTTCAGTCCGTTCCTGGAGGTAATCCTGCGTGATCTGCGATGTGTCACTAATGGAGCTGTGAGACTTAACGCTGATCTTATTTCGGAACGTTTATTCTCTGTGAAATAACATTCCTCTGTGCTCATTTAGAAATAATTATGCTCGTTATCAGCTGGGGCCCTGACATCCCAGGTCGGGTACAGGCTGCGTTCGGAGGATGCCAGCATCGAGGCACAAAGCTTTCTGCCGGCCGCGCTTTGCAGTGGTGCCAGGGAGCTGCCGGAGCCATCTCCGGCGGCTCTGTGCGTGCTTCTCCTGTCCTCTGTGCTCTCTGGGCTGCTGCCCTGGATTTCCTATCCGTTTGTCTTCGCTGCTCAAACCTGACCTTCGGGGAGGGACCGAGACGACCCAGCCCTCACCCCCCCGGCGTCCGTCCGGAGCTGCGTTCTGGTGGGATCTGTGGCTCCTCGTTTGTGTTGCCTCTGTCCCACCATGGGCACGAGTGCGGGGCAGGATCCGTCCCTTGCTGTCACCGTGCTCATGGGCACCTCGCGTAGGGCTCGGGGGCTGAGGTGCACAGGAGGTGGCTGTGTCTCTGGATCTCCCGAGGCTGCGTGCTTGGGTGTTTGCAGGGATGGCTCCACCAGCAATTGCCCTGAATGGAGAGGGTTTGGAAGCATTGACCCACTTTAAGTATGGGTGCATAAAGTAAGTGGCCTGAACACGTATTGGCATGTTCTAAGAAATTGAAAACTGGCAGGGAAAAAAAAAAAAAAGAAGAACCCTAGTGATTTCCCTTTTTCATTGTTTTCAGAGTGGATCTGATCAGCCTGGGGAATTTCTCTCAACCTGAGCGGTGTGTAGGCTGAGTCAGGGCATCTGCCGATCCTAGAGGAGAACCCTGCAGGGTTTCACAAACCTTGGGATGTGAGGCCTGGGGGGCAAATCCTTAATCAAGTCGGCTGAATTTCTGCAGCTGCTGGATCCCCATAGATGGATGTTCAGCTGAGATTCAGCCCGACACCTGCACAGCTGGAAGCTGCTTCCTTGCTTTGGGCTGCAGTTCCTGCTCGCACTGCATCAGATGAAGCCGAGTTTTAAAGCAGCAGAGAGCTTCTGTCTGCACCGTCAGGAGGATGGGGCAATCTTTTAGGATTTTCCTGTAGTTCACAAGCTAGGAAAGGCCCTTTTTTTTATTAACTTGTTTTTAATTCTCCTGTTACGTTTCGTTTGCATGTTGGGAGCATTAACCAAACCCTTTGCAGGAGGGGCAAAGGCTGACCCCCACCCTTTAAACGTGACAAAGCGATGGTGCTCGCTTCTGGTGCTGCTGGGCGCTCTGTGGGTATGCTTTCACGTGACAGCGTGAGCCTGAAAAATACTTTTTAGGGTTTCAAAAATGCAGTTGAAGGAGCTGATACTTCGGTAGGCTGTGTGCAGGCGAGGTGCGCTCCGTGGCAGTGACAGGGAGCACCGCCTGTGCTCACTACTGGCATTTGGGAGCTTTGGGGGCTCCTGGAGGCTGTGCTAAGAAAACCTTTAGGGAAGAAGAAAACCAACTGAGCCTGGCTGGGCCGAGCAGTGAGCGGGGCGTGGGTTTCATAAACTGCTTGTGTCCAGGGCTTGGGACGCGGGGTTTGAGGTGCTCACACGCTGGCCTGACCCACACAGCGATCTCTGGGTCTGTGAGGCTTTGCTGATGCTGTGATGTACAGAATGTATCTTTTGTAAGGGAGGGAAAAAAAGTTGTTTTCACTGTGATCTTAAAGGAAAGTCATGAGGTTTTGCTCAGTATTTTTGTTTCTGTGAAATGTGCATGTTTCTCGTTTCCGTATTTATTGGCCTCTCTTCTCCTGCGCCCTGGACAAATGCTGCTGCCCCTTGCTGTGTGTGTATGGTTTGAGGAAGTGTTGATTCCACTGTTTCACGCCTGTCAGCTCTTTGTAAATAAATGCTTCCTTTGTCTAACGCTCAGTGGCCTTTTTGTTGATTGTTTGATTTTACCATTTTTGCACACTTTGAGAAAAAACGCATTTATCGAGGTCACTTGTCAAGACTGCCAAGTGAAATCAATAAAACAGGAAGTGTATGCACGCATCTTCCTTAATTCATGATTAATTACCTCACCTGGTGACTGACGAGTGGTGTGTAGTCACTTCCCCAGGTTCGAAACATCTCCTGCCTGTCCCTTGCCTCCATCAGGATTCATCCTCTGCCTGCGGGGAGCTCGGACGCATTTTGGGAGTTTTGCTGTGCGTGAAGGAGCCACTGCCCTGGTGCTGGTGAGGAGCCGGGTGGGTGGGCACGGAACCAGCCATTGGGATGGCTCCAAACTGCTCCCACACGAGTCCCAACACCCCCGAAGCACCTGCGGGTTGTGCTGGCTTCTGGCTGTGGAGAATGGGATTCAGCGCCTGGTCTTTCTGCCTTGGGTTTGTTCGCTGTTGGCTGCTTCTAATCAGGAGCTGCAGACAAACAGAGGCAGTGGGTGTTAATGCTGGGTTTTGTCTGTTCGAATGAGGACTTCTTGGTGGGATTTGGTGCCTGGGGGGTCCCAGAGTAGCTCGGTTCTGCCCCCAGGGCAGGTTTGGTGGCCTCCTGCTGGTGTTAGGCTATGGGGCTGCACTGGCCAGACCGGAGGACTGTGCCCGCGTATGTTCTTGATTTCCTCTACCTTTTCATCTGATTATGGCACACGCGACCTCTGTGTAACTGCTTGCCGTGTCACTTGTCCCTCCAGGCTGGTGTGGCTGTGTGTCCTGAGAGCAGGATGGAAACCAGGTTCCTTTGGCTCGTGTGCCCAAACAATTCCAGGGTTGTTTTACAATGTGTCCGCCTGCAGGTGAAGCCAGCCCGGGCAGCTGTGAACCTGAGCTGTGCTGCCAAGATCTTGTTGACAGGCTTCAGAGCAGCTGGTATTGTGAATATTGGGATTTTTAATTCATCTGGTGCGGTGGTTAGATGGCCAGGGCTGCTCCGGCAGGAACCAGCTGCCGGCCCCATGGGAAGCGTTGAGGGGAAGCTCCGAGCCAGGTTTCCTCTGGAGCTGTGGAGCTCTGCTCGCTGAAACACCTGGCTGTTGTGTGAGCAGCTCCCAGCTCAGTGCAGGCTGGGCCTTCAAAGCATGCCTCTGGCCTTGCAAAGCCGCCCTCATGCTCATCCCTGCTGCTTGTCTTCTCTTCCAGAGACTGGCTGCAGCCTGGGCTCGTCAGCCTGTTCCCTGCGCTCTGAAAGCTGCTTCTCTGCGGCTGGCAGAAGTGGGAGGGATGTGCCGTTTCATTCGCTGTGCTTGCTAATATTAGCTTAGTCTGTCATTTTGCTAACTTGCAGCTGCAGCTGGGACGCAAGTCGGCGAGGATGCTTCCTTGCTGATCCCCAGGGCGCTCGTTTGCTGGCTGTACTGCTGGGCAGGGCTCAGCTCTGATTTAAACCTACCCTTGGACTTCCAGGCCTGATGGCTGATGTCCTGGACCTACAGCAGCTCCTTCACGAACCCGTGCCGTGTAGGTTCACAAGCAGCAGCTCACTGAGCACAGCGCGTGCCGAGCGCAGGCTGTGCGCTTATTTATAGCTGGTAGGGGCTGGGGGGAGCCTGCGGCTGCAGGGAGAAACGAAGCAAGCAGCTGCTAGTTCCTGGTACGCTTAGGGTGAGGTGCATCGCAGCCTCTTCCAAACGTGGGTCCTTTTTTTGTTTTCCATGGAGGATGTGGTGGTGCTGCCTTCTGCTGCAGGTACTGCTGGCATCAAGTGCCCCGAGCAGCTCTGGAGCAGCGTTGTCTGGAGATGCTTAAATCTGACACCTGGGCTTTTCTGCACCCATCGCATCCGTGGGGCTTTCCCGGTGCTGTTAATGGCACAGTTCCCACGTGTGGTGGTTTCACCCTGCTGGGCAGCTGAGCTCCACCACAGCCACTCTCTGTCCCCCTTCCCAAAGGGAAAAGGGGAGAAAATATGATGAAGAGGGCTCAAGGGTTGAGGTAAGGACAAGGAGCACTCAACAATATCATCACGGGCGAAACAGACTCAGCATAGGGAGATGAATGGAATTCATTACCTATTACTAACACGCTAGAGCAGTGAGGAACAAAGAAAACAAACTAAAAAAACCTTCCCCCCATCCACCCTCTTCCACCTTCTCTCCCTGAGGTGCAAGGGAATGGGGGCTGCAGTCAGTCCCCTTTGTCCCTGACGCTCCTTCATGGTCCCTCTCTGCCCCTGCTCCACGCGGGGTCCCTCCCACGGGATGCCGTCCTTCCCGAACTGAGCCTGCGGGGGCTGCCCACAGGCAGCAGCTCTTCAAGAACCGCTCCAAAACAGGTCTGTACCACGGGGTCCATCCCCCAGGAGCAAACTGCTCCAGCACGGGTCCCCCACGGGCGGCAGCTCCCCCCAGACCCCCTGCTCCTGCGTGGGCTCCTCTCCACGGGCTGCAGCTCCAGCCCGGGGCCTGCTCCTGCGGGGGCTCTCCGTGGGCCGCAGCCTCCTCCAGGCCACATCCACCTGCTCCACCGGGGGCTCCTCCACGGGCTGCAGCGTGGAGATCTGCTCCGTGTGGGACCCATGGGTGCAGGGAGACAGCCTGCTCCACCAGGGGCCTCTCTGCAGGCCATGGGGGAACTGCTGCTGTGTGCCTGGAGCACCTCCTGCACTCGCCTCGGTGTCTGCAGGGCTGGTTCTCACTCCTCTCTCCCAGCTGCTGTTGCCCAGCAGTTTTTTTTTTTTTTTCTTCTTAAATCTGCTCTCTCAGAGGTGCACCCAACACCACTTACTGGCTTGGCTCTGGCCAGCGGCGGGTCCCTTTGGAGCCAGCTGAAACTGGCCCTTATCTAACACGGGGCAGATTCAGGACCCATCTCACAGAGGCCACCCCTGCGGCCCCAGCTACCAAAACCTTACCACATAAACTCGAGACACTACGTGGGGACGCAGAGTGCCCATGAAGTGGTGACAGGCGGGGTTGTTACTTAGAGGCTCAAAGCAAGCAAGTTTCACCCATAAGTGTTTTGTGTCACCCTGAATGACGTAGCAGGGGCTTTTGTACAAGTGGGAGCATGCCTTGGACATGGCAGGGGGGAGTGTTTCCAGCTCAAATAACTGGCTCAGTGTATTTCTGTGTTGTTATTAGGCACTTATGATTCACAATTGCCTTTTTTTTATTTTTCCTGGCACAGAGAGAGGCTATTGGAGGAAAATCAATTTTTAGGTCTGAAAATAAAAACAATTCTAATTAGAAATAAGTCATTCAGGCATGAATGGCTGCAAGGGAGCCTCCTGCTTCGCTTTTTGTCCACCTGAGCATGTCAGCTTCTGCACCACACCTGCAAAATGGAGAATTAGGTTTGAGCTCAACGTGGGCAAGGGAAATGTTTTTATTCTGGGCTAGTCTGGTGGCGATGCTTTGGTTGGAAGTAAATGAAAACCACCGATGAGCACAGTGTGGTCTGGAGACTCTCACCAGTAAGTTTAGGTGATCCAGCAAGGAGAAGAGGAGTTGTCGTATGGAAAGAGAACAGTAATTCCCCTGGCTGCAGTTCTAGGGCACGGATGGCTTGTTCCACCGTTGAAGCGCAAACCAAGTCCCTCCATAGTTCTTCCTGGGGCTAAATTAGTTTTTCTCTGTGTTCCTGGTTTCTCCCAAGTGCTCTGGGCCAGGGAGAGGTGAGAAAACCTGCTAAGGGACTTGTTTGGGAAGGGGCAGCTTTCCTTTAAAGAAACCTGGTATGCCTGGCGCAGGCAGCCCCTGGAATTGTGGGGTAGCACTGATGTGTGCGGCTTTGGGTGTGGGTGCGATGTGCTGATTTCACTTGTTACCGAGAAGTCAGTGAACTGGGACTCGTGGTGATGGAATCACATAATCACAGGGGTTGGAAAGGACCTCAAGAGATCATCGGGTCCGACCCCCCTGCCAAAGCAGGGATAGGACCTGACCGCATCAGCGCGCAGGGAGCTGGAGGCTGCCAGGCTGTGCCTTGGGAGCACTGCTCGGGTTCCATCCCCGTGGGACTGGTTGTGTCCCTTGGGGACGGGTAAAGAGCCGGTTTAGGTGTTCTGCAGTCATTTAGGGCACTGCAGAACATTGCATCCAGTGCGGGGGCCCAAGGGAATGAGGAACTCCACCAAAATGACCCTAAACCACCTAGAAAAAGGCTGTGGTGGCAGCGGCACTTGGTTCCCCGGGGTGGCACGCTGCATTCCACGGCCGTAGCTGTGTGGGTGCCGTGGCTGAGGCCCGAGCTGGGTGCTGGCGCTTTGCTGGAGCGATGCAGCGGTGGCAGGTTGCCCTCTCCTGGCATGTCTCCTCCATGTCTCCTCCACAAACCCCCTGTTCCCATTGCACGGAGGAGGGCTGGCGGCACGGGGCTCTCGTCGCCCGGGATCCATCATGAGGCTCCTGGAGCTTTTGGGTAAGGGACGTCCCCGCAGAGGGCTGGCGGTGAAGGTGCTGAAGGCGTTTGCTCGCTGTCGGTGCCTTTTCAACTATCCCTCAAAGGCCTCTGTGCCACAGGGCTTTAGTGGGCAAAGCCTGCTTGAGAGCTCTCCGGAGGAGCAGCTCTTCCCAGGTGTGAGCCCCGGCAGTGCTTGGATGCACTGCGGTGCTCGGGGGGGGTCTTCAGTGGCAGAGCCCCCTGGGGACCGCTGAACGCCCACCGCACGGAGACATTGGGGTGGAAGCAGCTCCTCTGCCCAGCCTGTGCTGGCACCTCGTGGTGCTGCGTGCTCCTGCAGCCCTCTTCTTCCTCCTGGTGCTGAAACCCATCGCGACACCGCGGCTGCTCCCCGGGGCGCATCCCAGCGATCCGGCCTGGTGCTGAGCTGCCCCGCTCCCGACGGTGGGGATCTGGGTCTGGGGAGGAGGTGCTGAGCCTGCCTGGTGGCACGGGGCTTGGGTTTGCTCCCCCAGCTCGGCGGTCGGCTCCCTGATTTTAGCGGTTCAGCATCAGCTTGGTGCGAGCGTGCGCCACCAAGCGCAGGTGCCCGCACTCCTGGGGCGCAGCGGTTGCTTTTGGTGGGGCAGGGCTTGTGGGGTGGGGTAATTTCGGATGAAGCAATGCAGAGGATTAAAACGGATGAGCTTTTAGCGTGCAAGTCCTTGAAACGGATGGCTGGGGCTTGCTGGGCATGGGTGGTCAGCAGAGTGGGAATTTATCATTCCCGCGGAGTGTAGAAGCTTTTAAGCCCAAATTCTCACGCTAGGAAATGAAAATCAACTCGGTGACAGAGAATTTAATGCCACCTTTATCCTCCTTATGGGTGAGGGGGCAGAACTGCAGGCTGAGAGGGAGCTGGTGGTGCTGTGGGTGCCAGGTGCATGACAGGGCTGCTGATAAACGTGCTGGGGGCATTGGAGTTTAGTGGTTTGGTGCCTCCCAGCCCCATCTGCTCCTTCCTGGGGGTGGAAGGGGGTCTCCCAAAAGAGGTCCTTGGTTTTGCTGCCTGTAAAGAGGCTCACGCTTTGATGTTCTCACCTTTCAATATGAAACACAGTGGGTAGATCCTGTCCTGTGCCCGTTTTCAGCTGCACGGAGCCAGCAGCGATGCAGGGCATCGCCTCGAGCAGGCCTGTCCAAACCGCGGGCTGCAAAGCGGTCGCTATTCCTGGTTTGTGCCTGTTAGCAGTTCAATACAAACAGCTGAAACCGAGTTCAGCTGGTGGTTTGTGCGTTGAGTGACAGGTAAGGTCCCCTCTCCTTTCTAGAGCCGACTGATAGCATTACTGCTGCGCTGCGGCACCTGCTTCCGAGGGATGGAGGCGCAGAGAAGGTGGCGACCTGAAATACCCACCTGAGCAGGTGGCACGCTTGGACCTGGTCACAGAGCTGGGCAAGACCCAGGAATGGGTCTGGACGTTCTCACTATCCTATCAAGGAAATGATTGAAATAAGTTAGCCTTCGAGGGAAAAAATGGCCGTGCGCCTTTTTTGTTCGTAAGCCCTTTCTATTGAACTCTTCCTTTTGGAAGCGGTTTCCTTTCCGCTGCTAAAAATCCAGGTCTCCCGAAGGTCTTGGGCTGGAAACGTGGTGCCAGCCGAGGAGATCGCAGCCAACGCTGTGCGAAATCAGCCTGCGGGCTGTCCTGTCCTCCGTGGGCTGAAGGTGCCGCCTCGTCTGCCCCGGCTGCTGCTTTTGTCCCCAGTTTGGGACGTGGCAACGGGAAGCTGTCCTCTCAGAGCCCATCGGAGAGGCGTTATTTAAATCGTTTCATTTCATGCATTTCTTTTTTCCCACTTCCTAACGGCGTGCTGGCAAACGTCCCAGCTGTTTTTAACATACATATTTAATGCATTTTCTTTTTCTCAGTGAATAATACTGGAAAAAAGCAGCTGTGGAACTGGACTGTAGCACTGAGCTCCTACCTAAGCCTCAGTGCCCCTTCGGGTCTTCCAGATCCTAAAATGCCCAAACAGTTGGATGTGTGTTTACTGGTGTTGGCACTGGAGACTGAAACAGTCTGAAAAATACAGAAAACGAGGAGCTCTGAGTGTTGTCAAAGCTGAGTTACTCCTAATTCCTGCCATCCGAGGTTAAGCTGAGTGCCAAGTCACCGACAGTGTCGAGCAGTCGTTAGCGGTGCGGTCAGCTGGAGTTAAACCCCACGTTCCTGCTCCCCATGAGCTTTGTGGCTTTTGGGGTCCGGTGTGGGGCTGAGTGACAAAACTCGCTGGAGGCGGCTCTTCTGGCAGTCTGCAGGCAGCTGGAATTCACATCTCGGCTTCTGAAATCGTTTCTTTTTGTTTTCGGTGACTCCGGGATCTCGCTCAGCAGGGTGCTGACCCCCGTGCTTGAAATTCCTGAAAAAAAGTGACCAAAGCTGTGCATTTCCTTGCTGTGACGTACCAGGATCGCCTGCGGGGACCGGCAGGAAAGGCCAACTAACGTGAATTTCTGGTCCATGTGCGTTCTGCGGAGGGAAGGGTGCCGAGGGAGGACGAGGTGCAGGCACCTTCAATTACAGCTGCTGGGGACGCGGGGTTTCACGCTCGTGACGGCTTTTTGCCGTGGTTTCTGGATGTGGGCTGCTCCTGGTGCTTGAGAGCCGGTCGTAGCCAGAGGTCCTGCTGCTCTGCCTCATCCTTGGTTATTTTTTTTTTTTGGTCAAGTACTTGTGTATTTCTGGTGCTTGGTGATGCGTTATGGTGAATAACTGGAAGCACGCAAAGAATAAAGAGGAGATATTGCCCTGGTATGCCATAAAAAGTTATGAATGTCTGCACTGATGAGGATTTAGATTTATTGTCAATTCGCATTTCTTTCTTGTGGCGAGCAGGAAGGTTTTATCCGCCCGTAGCAGCTCTGGTCGGGGCACAGGTGAGTTCCCTGGAGGGAGGAGGATGAACTTGGCCTTGCTGGATTTGTATTTGCATGTACGTTTGGTTTGGAGGTACAGCTCAGAAATCGGTGCTTTTTCCTGTGCACTTCATCTCCTTATTTGTGGACGTCTGCATTAGGAAAGGAGGTTGTAGGAGCGCATGGTTTAAGATGAGAAGTTTCCTGAACTGGTTGAATGGAGGGATCTGGCACGAGCAAAGGGTCTGGAGCTCATCTGGTAAGGCTTGCACTGTTTTAAGAAAACATCTGGGTTAAAAAAAAGAACAAAACAAAAAACCACCAACAACTAGAAATGGAAAATAAATGCTGTTTTGTTTCCTGAGTGCTTTCCTGATGCTGAGATTCAAGAGCAAAGAGCAGTAACTGATCAACCATTCAGAACCATATTACACCTAATTTTCTTGTTTGCATTATCACGCATGGGAAAACTTAAAAGCAGAATGATGATGTGAATACAAACTGCAAGTTTCTGGGCATTGCCAATTGTTCCGTGCATTTCTCAGCGAGTGGTGGTAGTTTGATGCTGCAGTGACACCTGGGGGTGAGTGCTGTGTTCCCCGGGCAGCTTTTTGTTGTCAGCTTTAAAATTACCGGGGAAAAAAGAGGTTCTGACGCTTTTTCAGTGAGCGAGTAAAAAGTCTTGTCTGCTGTAGGTGCATAGCGATGCGCACACAGCAGCGTGTCGTTCCAGCGTGTGGGGGATTTTGGACATATGTTGGGCCAGAATACGTCAACGAGACAAATTTTTAAAGCCATTCCTTGTCAAGAGGCAAGATGTTTTGTTTTCAGGGGGTTGTTTTCTGTGTATTTTAATCCTCCTGTCAGGTTCTCACATTGCAGAGGAGAAGCAGCAGCTTGGTAGCTCAAACACAGGGTCCCACTTGTACCATTTCTGCGCGTTCTGCGTTGGCTGTCGGTGCACCTGGCGCCCCCTCTGAGCTCTGTGCGAGTTGTTCCCGCTGCCCTTGATGTGAGCACTGAGAGGAGCAGAATCAGGCTAAACAAGCAGAAACGCAAACAGACGAGCTGCGCGTAAAACGCATTTGGTAACAGTTTGTTTCCTGCCTGACCGACGTGGTGACGAAGAGCCGTGGGTGAACCGTACGTGAGCAGAACCATCGGGGCTTTAATGCAAGGTCCGCACGCTAGCTGTTTCAGCTGTTTGCACCAGCAGGAGGTTATTTCGATCACTCTGTTTCTATCCATCTCCAGGGCGAATTGCACGTGTGTTGTTCGTAACGTGATAGCGTTGGTAGCGCACAAACCCACTGCAGAGCCCAGGGTAAGCAAGGTGCCCGTGGGTGTCCGCTCTCGGTCCAGCAGCGCTTCTTGAGTGAAATGAGATAAAGGGAGGAAGGAACAAAATGTAAAGCAGCGGCAGAGCCAGAGAAAGGGCTCCCAGGGATCTGTTTTTCTGGAAGTGGCCTTCCTGCATCACCTTGAGTGAGGGTTGTGCTCTTGCTTCTGGGTGTCCTGGTTTGGCCTCAGCAGCCCAGGAGCAGTGGGATGGGGCTGAAGATGCTCCGGCCCCGCACAGCTCCCCTGGGCTTCAGGAGCAGGGCACGGCGTTCCGCTGACAGCCAGGGGTGATGTTGGTTTTTGTCAGGAAAGGAAATACCTGCAGTGAACACCCACTACAGTCCTGCCGGCTTCTCCTGCACCATCAGCACGTACCAGGGGTTCCCTGGCTCTGTCCTGGCGGCGCGGATGGTGAGAGGCTGGGTAACCCCAGCACCAGATGCAGAGGTGAGGTTGGTTTTCAGGTGTTATTAAGAATAAGCTTATGGCAGAAGTGCAAAATAGTTCCTTGTGGAAAGAAGAGGAGTGAGAAAGTCTAAAGAGCCAGAGGAGCAAAGTTGCCACATACATCTGTGTACATAGCGTACATCTTGTATTCCTCTTTACTTTTTAACCCTGAAATAACTTTTCCTTTGATACGCAGGACTTGTGAGAAGGTGCAGCAGGAGGTATGGTGTTACCTGGTTGGCAGGAGAAAGTTTTAAAATGCGAATTGTATTTTCCTTTTGAAAGCCTGGAGGATTTTCTTGCTGCGTAGGCATGCATGAATGACTTCCAGAAGCGAGGACAGGAACGGGAGCTGGAGTCAGAAGAGGTTTTGGAAGTTGGTGAGTTGTCTGATATCAATAAGGTGAAATTTAGTAAAGCCAGGAGAAATGTAATGGGGGAAAAGAAAAAGAAAGAAAGAAAGAGGTAATAATAATAATAAAAAAAGACAAGGAAGGGGATTCCAAAGGTGTTACCGGTGTTTTCAAACACGCTGAAGGTTTTTGCATGGGAGAAAGGCAACCAATTCTCTCTCATGGCTGCAGGGGGCAGAGGCAGCCCCGTCGGTGTGCTGCAGCACATCCCTGGGCTGGAGAAGAACCCTGCGTGGACAGATGTGCGCGCCCTCGGTCGCTCCTGGTGCTGCCCGCATGCACAAGGGTGTTTCTCCGTGTCCCTTCCAGTCCCGCATCGCTGCTGTGAGCAGCGCAGCCGCCTCTCACTGGTACCTGTGCACAATGCTTTCTGGCACAGGATTCTCCGTTTCCTTGTGTTTAACTTTGCCTGCTTCCCCTGTGTCTGTATCCTGGCTGTGTTCAGGTGGCAGATTTTTTTGTATCATTTTGGAATATTTGTGCAGGGAAAACATGGTGTTTCAACGCAGACAGAAGTCACCAGCATCGTTTTAAGCCATGCTGCCTGCCGTAGGGTTTGAAGCAGGGGCTTGGAATTTGGCAGGGCGCCCGTCTTTGTGTGGCTTTTGTCCCTCTGAAAATGCAAATCTGCCCAGCGTGCTCCAGAGGCCTGTGAAAAGGGGCTTGTGTGGGCTTATCCGTTAGAAAGCCTGAAGCCAGAACAGCTGAAATTCCCACGCCTCTGTCTCCCGTCCTGTTCCTCCGGGTGCAGGGCGGCTGACGGCACCGCTGCCATCCCCAGGCGACCCCGATGTGCCGGACCGCGGGTGCCGGTGCACACCGAGGGGATGTGGGGACCCGAGCCGGGCGTGCAGGGGAAGGACAAGGAGGTGGGTATGGAGCCTGCAGGGCCCCTGCCGGCACGCGGATCGCCCTCGGTCGGAGCTGCATGGTGCTGATCTTCGGTGCTACATCCCCAGCCCATCCCGAGCGCTGCGTGAGGAAGAGGGGCTGTGGCAAACGCTGTCTGGAGCCGTGTGAGCGCAGACCGCTGTGACGTGGGGCGGGGGGGTTCGGCCACTTCAATTTTGGTGCTTGCTGCTCGAGTTTGGTGGCTCGAGTGGCTGTGCTTGTTTCTGTGCGTGTAGTACGTCTGGAAGGGATTTGTCGCCCTTTGATAGAACCCTTAAGGTTGTTGATGCACCTCAAGCAGCGTGCAGGCTGGTGACGCCGTACCCGCGGCCGAAACCGCACCGGCTGCTGGCGTGTGCAGCCCTTCCACCGCGCTGCTTCTGCCCTGCGCCAGGAAGGAGCTGCCGGACCTGCAGCGTTTCTGATGGGCTAACGAATGAGCTGGAGTCGAGTTGGTTTTGTGCAACTAATCCTATCAGAGCTCTGGATTTCTATTTTTTTTTTAAAGTTGTCTGATATTTCTAGTGGTTGTTTTTGTAAATAGATGTGGTACAGCTGTAGTGATGTGGGAGGATTAAGGACTATGGATGCTTCCAAGACAGGTGAATAACGATGACAAAAGGAGATGCTGAAGTACATAGCCCCTGGGTGTCTGGTTGTTTTGGGTGTCAGTGGTCACATTCAGGTAAAGAATTCCTTTGAGGTTTTGAATTTCATCCAGCTTGGACCAAGCGGTCCGGCTAAAAGCAAAGCTGCCTTCATCAACCCAGCTTTGCTGCCTGGTTTTCTTCCGCACTCTTGGGAAGACAGGGGTTGTGAGGGAAGCTGAACATAGAGCCGTGGCCGTGGGAAGTGCCAGCAGGAGGTGAGTGTTCCCCTCCTGCCTCCACCCTGGTCCGCCTGGGCTAACCCATGCCCACTGCCACCTTTTGCTGCACGCAAAACCAGGCGCCTAATTCAGGTCGCTTGGGTGTTTCTCATGGAAAGCGAGTGAGCAGGAATTCCGCCTTGATGTGCAGCGTTTCCCAGGTGCCTTTTGCTGAGCCAGGGACCAAGGCTTTTATTCGGTAACTCTTGGTTTCGAGCGGAGTGAATTAAATGCAGGGATAAATCTGCAATCTGTTTTTAAGCAGGGAACTTCAGACTAATTCTTCAAGCATTTAGGTGAGTAGCTCTGCGGCTGTGACTTAACTATTTGCAGGAGGAGGCTCATGGCAGCTGGCAGAAGAGATGTAGAGCTGATTATAAGGATTCAGTAACCTCAAGCTGATGGAAAGTATCTTATCTCTGCTTTCCACAATCCTCCCTTGCAGTTTCTGCAACAGGATTATAACTAACTTGTGCTTAAGTCACCGCTAGAACAAGGGGGTTGCTTACGGGAGCAAAGCAGGAAGAGTATCGTGGCGTAACGAGCTGGGACGCGCGGTTACCTGTGGCAAGGAAAAGGCTTCGGTGGGGTCGGGCACACGTGCCTGAGCCGGACGGTGGCCCTGACCTGTCAGTGAATGCCCTGGTGTAACGGGGGGCTAGGGGGCTGTCGGAAGTCACAGCTCTGCTGCCGATAGGCGTGTACACGAGCTACTGCGGTGGGTTCAGGTACGTGTCCCCGTGTGGGTGTGGAGCTGTCCAGGAGGCTCTCTGTGGAAGTATGCGAGTGTTGGCTGTGCTCTTTGTGTCAAACCATGGATCCCGGCTCCATCTGGTTCTTGGATCTGGTAGCAGAAGCAGGAGTGCTTGTTAGGAGCTAAATCCCATCCAGGCCTTCCCCTCCAATTAACAGTTGCTGTCCCTACGTTGCTTGTGGGTTTTCCCTTGAAAAACTGCTGGTTCTTAGCCAGTGCAGAGGGATGCGTATGTCGGGTAAGCACACGAAGCTACACGTCGTAGTGTATGTGTGTTGCCAGCATTGTTTTTCCCTTGAGTGTGCAGCGTGTGGTGAGAGCTTCGTTTTCCAGATTTTGCCCTCTTTTCACCCAGATTGCCTTGAATGTCTGGGCACCTAGTTTTTTTTTTTTTTTAATATATATATATATATGTATACGTATACAGAAAATGGAATATAATCCTTTGTTGCTGTACGAACCTTGACGTCCAGCTGGAGTCGGAGCCCACCCAGGACAAGCTCTCGGTGCGTGCCCAGGTCCCCGCGCCGTGCCGGTTTGAACGCTCGCGGTGCCGCGCTGGCCGCAGCTGCTCGTGCCGCTGATTTGTGCCGCATTTTGCCTCTGGACCTGCTCGATCCCCCGGGACTAGTAAAATATTAAAGGCTGGGAAAATCCAATCCTCCTGCAGCAGAGGGGCAAGAAAACAGCCGTCAGGGGGGCGTGTGTGCAAACCGTGGAGGTTTTATTATGGGGCTCTCGGGGTGATCTGAAACGGAGCTGCGTGAGTAAAATGTATAATGAAGTTTCTTAGAAAAATGAAGAAATTCGGATGTATATTTTAAGCGAGCGTCCTAAAAATAACCTCCGGTAGCATTTAAAGGGACAAGCTTCCAAATATCATCTTCTGCACAAAACAGCATCCCTTTGGTTTTCGGACCGCATCTCCTGTAGCCTGCTGTGCATCGTTCCGGAGACAGCCATGGCGAATCCCTCCCGTGCTGCTACCCGGGGCTGAGTGTACCCCCCTTTTCGGGGAGGAGGATGCCTCTTCCTGGCAGAGATGGAGTTAAGGGCTGCTGTGTGTACTGAAGCCAGCAGTGGTGCATGCCGGTACCACGGGGTCTGGTGGCCGCTGCGAGCCGGTGCCGTAGTGCTCTGCTGTCAGCGTGGGGCGAGAAGTGGCGATGTGAGATGTGGGGCTGCGTGCGGCCGGGTCGCTGCCTGCTGAATAAGGACGATTGCTGAATCAGGACAATTTCTTCTCTCTTTATTTTTTTTTTCCTCCTCCATCATAAAGCTGATGGCCATGCAGCGTGTAGCCTCCGCGAGTGCAGCCCCGCTCTGGGCATGAAGGGCCGGGGCTGCTGGGAGTCAGGATCCGTCCGTTCCTTCTGCAACTCCGCCTGCCTCAACAAGTTCCCCAAGGGTCAGTGGCCATCCCGGCATGGCGGGGAGGGATGGGGGGGCCACCGTGGTGTGGCAGAGCCCCTGGGAGCCGTGGGGACAGCGGTCTGCAGGGCTGCAGCCCTGGGGTCTGTGTGTCCCGGAGCGAGACCTTCCCTGGCTTCAGGAAGGGGTTCTCGGGGAGGGCGTGCTGCGCCCTGCTCCCTTTGGGCTGGCGTTTGGAAGTGCAGAGCACTTACTTTAAAAAAATGGGGTGTTTAAAAAGAAAGTAAATCACGGTTTACTAATTTCTGGTGCTAAGAGGGTTAAATTGTAAGACATTTTGTTCATGTTGTGCACTTTAAATATCAAAAAGAATTGATTTGTTTGTGGTGTCAAATTAATTCCTGCCATAGACGGCCTGGTCAGCCCTATTACTTGGTTTCAGCAAATCAGATATGTTTGTTTAGCTCTAGGAGAAACTCCTCTGCAGTTAAGACAAAACGAGACCACTTGTGTACAGCCAGTGCTTCGGCATCTCGTGGCTCGCCAGCCAGAAGTGTCCTGCGGGACGTGTTTGTGTGAGCACCACCTGCTGCTGGGCAGCCGGGAGCCGACTGGTGCCGCCGGGACCCGCGCTCGCCGCCCTGCCTGCTCCCGGGCTCGTTTCAGCTGCGGTGCGAGGGCGGTGGGTTCGCTGGAGCTCCGCCAGGATCAGCTTTGGGTTTGTGCTGCCGGGGGAAGCCGGGCTACTAACAGCGGCAGGGTGACCCTCAGTACCGGCACGGTGCTCGGGACCATCCTTCCAGCGCGGAGAGCTGCTCTGATGCTCTGGGCCAGCGCCTCGCTGCTGGCTGTGCTTTTCTCGCCTTGCTGCAGTGCCCAGAGCTCTGCTCGTGGCTGGCGGTGCCGGGTGATGGACACCCGGCCTTCCCTGGTGGTCAAATCCAAGTGATGGTGGCTTTGGCTAGCTTGGGGTAATTCAGTAGGTTTGACGACGGAAGAGGCACAAATCATGCAAAAAGTCATTAAGGAATCAAGTCACTGCCTCCTCCTGTGGGGGATTCATCTCACCCGCCTGTAGGTGAGATCATGCAATATCAGAGTTAGAAGTGTGAGCCTGATCTAGTGAACTTGGGCTTCCTTTGGGGTTAGTAGAGAACCGGGCACCTCTGGAGAGACGTTTGCTTCCTTCCAAGGTAGGTGCTGGG
This sequence comes from Anser anser, assembly GCF_964211835.1. Classification (NCBI taxonomy): domain Eukaryota; kingdom Metazoa; phylum Chordata; class Aves; order Anseriformes; family Anatidae; genus Anser; species Anser anser. The sequence goes on from NC_139739.1 coordinate 14,501,531, forward strand.
ATCGTGGGCAGCTTGCCCCATGCGTGCTGGTGTCTCGCTGCTGACCGCAAGGAAGACCCAGGACTTGCTCAGCCTTGGAATTTCTGTTTCTGGCTATCAAAAGAGAGGTGAGATGTCATCTCGTCTTTGGTAGCTACAGGTGGTTAAACTCACCACTTCCTTGCTGCAAACGCTGGTCCTATTTTATTTTTATTAACGCATGGTGGGAAGGTGTCTGCAGAGCGCTGCACAGCGTCAGTCTCCCCTTGGTGTGGTCCCTGCTCGTGGAGATGGCTCTGTCCTGCTCCCAAGCCTCATTTCACAGTAAGTTATTTTACCTAAAAGTAATTTCCTTTAAAAAAAAAAAAAAAAGGCATGGAAGGGAGAGATGCAAATAGGTCAAATCAAAATTCCAGCATTTGAGGATTTACAGCAGTCTTCAGGCAGATGGCAAAAAAGGTGTTTGTTTTTTTTTTTTAATTAAATCCAGATTGTCACCCTCCTTTCCTTTGGTTTTCCTCTCCAGCTGATGACGTGAGGACTGGCAGATCTCAGGTGCGTGCGCCTGGTGTGTGTAAGTTGGCTCCAGTGGGGAGCAAAGCGCCATAAGCCCAAATTAGGCTCGTGTCCACCCCCGAGGCGCTTGCAGCAGCTGGGCGTGCAGGCGCTCAATCTTCTCCTGGGCACGTGCATCACGGGACAGCGCATGCGAGATGTGAACCGGGTTGTATTAAACGTGCAAAATGCCCATGTGGTGCCTGATAGCCTCGGATTGCAGGGCAATGCTGCACAGGCAGGTGGTGAAGGAGAATCGGGAGGAAAATGCAGATATTTGCGTGTTTTAGCAACAAAAGCTGAACCCCACAGGCCGGAAAACACTGGCTGTTAAAATCAATTTACTGTAAAAACGTAATGCTCAGACTGTGCAGTGAAGGAGTCCCTGGTAAGCTCGTTCCACTTGGAAACGGCAATATTTTTTCCCAAAGTGAAGATATCTCCCAAGGATCCCTTGCTTTTCACTTAAAAATCGTTATATTGTAATAGTTGTTTTCTACAGAAAAAAATAGAAAGGCTTTAACTTCGTTTGTCTCACTGAAAAGGAACCCTTTGAGATATGTTTAAAATGCTGATGACTTCTAATGAGACCAGCCCGGCCCTTTGGGGGCAGGAGATGCCTTCAGCAGAGCCTCAGGCTGTGGGTGGTTTCTGCTGGGTGCCCCTTGTGTCTGCAAGGTGAAACCAATGCAGACCTCGCAGAGCGACAGAAGGAGGTGGAAATGGAAGTAAGGAGATGTTCAGTGCTCTTCTCTATTTGTATCTTGATCCTGTTCCGTTAGAGCCAGTGGGATCGTGGCTTGGCTTTGGTGACATCGGCCAGATCGAGGGGGGAGCACCGAGGTGCTGAGCACCTTGTCCTGCGCCATGTGAAAGGTCACACTGCCTTGCACAGACGCCCTGTGCTGTGGGGGCAGCCCCTGGACGGGCCAGCAGGCACACAACGAGCACACTCGCTGGGCGTGAGCAGGTCGGTAGGTAGCTGTCAGGTGTTAGCTTGTCTGGAGTTCTTTTATTTGAGGATCCCAAAGCTCTTTCCGGCACAGTCCAGCTTCCAAGGAAAGTTGCTGCAGAAACCTTCCTGCCGGGTCCTTTTGGAGCATTTGGTGACCCTGCTCTGAAATGTCAGCAGGTGCAAGCTGTCGTTAGCACTCGGTGAGAACATGGACGGTCACCTTCTGATGGAGGTCAGGTCCTGGGCTGCTGCTGGCCGGGCTCCCCAGCATTGTGGGCTCGCGGCACACACACGGATCAGTCGCTTCTAACCAGGACATGAGCTAAATGCACGAAGAAGGACACTTCTACAGCTGCACAGCAGAGTTTGTTTATTTTATGGCTGAGCTAGATGCTGCTTCGACAGCTGTTTAGAACTGGTGTGCAGATCCCTCTTGCTATGTAAGTAAGGATGCATTGATGGCCACATGCAGGTGGCCAGCAGGAAGAAGTGCTGTACTCGCTTGGTGATGGACAGCACTGTAGCCTGCTTCCAAAAGCAGAAGTGTTGATTCAGCCTTCTTCCAGATTTATTTAGAAATCTCCGAGGGAGACTGTTGTGTGAGAGTTACGACACCTCTTTCCTTGGCATAGCCAGCCAAGAGCAGATGAAGCCAAAAATAGACAGCAATATCTGATACCTGACGTGCGAAATTCACAGGCATGTCTCCATACCACTCCTCCTATGTGATAGAGTCTCTCTGGGTAGCACGTTTGCTGGAAAGGCATCTCACCGAGGTGTCAAGGCACAAGGAGATGACAAATCCGCTGCTGCTTCCCTCTGAATGATTCCACCAGCCGCAGCGGTGATGCTGCACCTTGTCCATCCCTGCTCCTCGCTGGGCACGCTGCTTTCCTTGCCAGAGCTCTCAGTTTGTTGAATCCTGGCATGGTCTCGCTGTTGTCACCTTCTGCTTGTCACTTGTCGTAGTTTGGGTTTGGATTTTCTTCCTTGCCTTGATCCTCTGAAGTAACGGTGTTGAGATGAAGTCTTTCATGGCTGGAGCGCCCTGCTTTGGGGCAGGCAGCCTGCCTCGTTCATTGCTGCTCGTTTCCATGTATGCTGGTCCTGCTGTTCCTCCCACCCGGCTGGGCCGTGGGCTTTGTGCTACCCCCTTTAATGGTGTTGCTTTCTCTGACCTTTGTTGGCTTCATGTGTTGCCTGCTTCCCTCCTGCTCAACCAGAAGGGTTGATGTTTCACTTGTGAGGGGCAGTTCGTTACTAAATGCAGAATAGGGATGTTTGGGTTTGCACATCCCCAGGACTTTTCCCTCTAGGTGGCTGAGACAGAAGAGCCTTGACATTAACCACTTCTAGCCCTCAGCGCAGGATCAGCCTGGAAAACCTCCAGTATTTTAACCAGAGCAGAGGGAGGAGCAGTTTGGATGGCTCTTGCAGAAGCAAGTGGGAGAGTGGATTGAGAGCAGCCCAGAGGAGAAGGACCTGGGGGTGTTGGTTGGTGAGAAGCTCCACGTGAGCCGTAAATGTGTGCTTGCAGCCCAGAAAGCCAACCGTATCCTGGGCTGGACCAAAAGCATCGTGGCCAGCAGGGCGAGGGGGGTGATTCTCCCCCCTCTGCTCTGCTCTCGTGACACCCCACCTGGAGCCCCGCGTTAAGCTCTGGGGTCCACAGCACAAGAAGGACATGGACCTGTTGGAGAGAGTCCAGAGGATGCCACGAGTGTGATCAAAGGAGCACCTCTCCTATGGAGACAGGCTGAGAGAGTTGGGGTTGTTCAGCCTGCAGAAAAGAAGGCTCCAGGGAGACCTCATAGAGGCCTTCCAGTAGCTAAAGGGGGCTACAAGAAAGCAGAAGAGGGACTCTTTTATCAGGGAGTGCAGCAATAGGACAAGGCATAACGGCTTTAAGCTTAAAGAGGGTAGATTTAGATGAGATACTTGGAAGAAATTCTTCGTGATGAGGGTGGTGAGGCACTGGAACAGGTTGTCCAGAGAAGCTGTGGATGCCCCATCCCTGGAAGTGCTCAAGGCCAGGTTGGATGGGGCTTTGAGCGACCTGGTTTGGTGGGAGGTGTCTCAGCCCCTGGCAGGAGTTGGAAGCAGATGGGCTGCTGCTTTGACTAGGTTCTTTCCAACCCAAACCTTTCTATGATTCCATGGTTCAAGGGAGCAGTGACCCCTCCAGCCACCCTCTACAGAGCTCTCTCTCTCGACCTGTGCAGGCAGATGCAGATGCATGCACAAGGCAAGGCACGGAGGCACCGCTCTGACTCCGAGGAGCCTCTGCAGCCCCGCCGGGCTTGCTTGGACCAGTGCGTAGGGCAGCGAGCAGCCCTGCTGCCCGGTGACGTCCTTCTTTGCCAACAAGGAGCACTGCATTGCCTACCAAGCTGGCTGGGCCACCTCTTCCACCACAAGGAGGGTGGGAAGGGAAGGATGACGCTGCCCTCCGTCCGCAGGTGAGATGCACGAGCGCGCTGGCGGCTCCAGGGCTTTGTGGCCATCAGAATCGTGTGCCGAGCAGGAGGACCGTTCATTTTGCTTGGGGACGCTGCCCTCTCCGCCCCTTTCCCATTCATTTATAACCGCCGTGGAGATCTCTTCCTGCGCGCGTGCGCGGAGACTTTGTGCGCGTAGTGTGGAGGAACCTGAGGGCGCGCAGGTGCCGGCGGAGATGCGTGCGCTCCTGGTGCCAGAGCCGCGCAGCGCCAGGCTGGAGATGTTCTCCGCCAGAGCTAATCAGCAGCAGCCACTAACAATGCAGGCTTATTAGCTGTGTCTTCAACACAAAGAGTAATTAGGGAGGAAGTGGCCGTCTTTACAGCCTGGTGCTGTAATTAGAGACTGGAAACGGTTTATAGAACTGGAAGGAGCGGAGATGAACTCTGAGCTCCATCCACGTGGATCTGCAAATAGAGGCCCTGTGCACAGCACAAAGTGATTTATTTTTTGCTGCTTTACTGACGAGGCTGCACTGAAGGCCAGCACAGCGCTTCTGGGGGAGAAGATGCTGCGTCAGTTAACTGCCTGGCTCTGTGGGCGCGCGGTTCCCAGCCAAACCCGGATCGGGGGCAGATGATGGAGGAGCAGTTCCAGGGGCAAATTGCTGGTTTGGAGGATGTATTTCCACTAAGTCCTTGATAGTAACTGCTGTGTGGGGAGTAGCATGTGGCCAAACATCTGTGAGCCACTGCCTGTCCTGCCTTGTAGTCCAGTGGAGATGAAATTATTGCTGCTGTGCCTGTAGTTCATGGGATTAAAACTGGCTTCACTCTCGCTCATCCAGCAGAAAACTAACCCAGCCACCGGGGGAAGGATGCAGAGTGGGGTTTGGTGGGTAATGCGGGCTCATTGCAGGGGTGGACGAACCCTGAGGAGCCTCAACGTGCCAACTGAGGCTCCCTGGTTGCCCCAGGCCTGGCACGGACTTGGGCAGCACAGGGATGGCTCAGTTAAAGGGTGCTGCACCTCGCCCCTTCCCAGAAGGGAACCGACGCTGGGTCAAGGTCACCGAAGGCAGTGGTGGGCAGAGCAGCTCCGATGGTGTCTGGAGCTGGCTGGGTGTCCGGGGAGGGGGTCAGCATCCAACCCCGAGGGGACAGCTTGCTTTGCTCCTTCCAGCTCACGGTTAATGCCCTCGCCCCTTGCCCAAGCAGCGAGCCGCTGCAGGGCCGGATTCTGCCTGTGGCTGCGCACGCCCTCGTGGAGGCAGCGAGCGTGGCTGAGCCAGGAGCACTTTGGATGCACCTCTTCTGAACAAAACCCCAAGGCACTGCAGCATAGGGCTGGGAAGGTCTCTCCATCACAAAGAGAGCATTTAATGGCAGAGTTCTTCATGCCTGTGCCAAGCTGGCAGGTGACGCGGTACATCAGGTTTTTGCAGGTGTTCCTGGCTGCTTAGGGCACGTTCCTGTGCTGGCTGGATTCCTCACCTTCAAAAAATAAAGCCTCACGGTGGAGCAGAAGGGAGAAACCTGGCTCCAGGAGACGGAGGTGCTGGAGGCAGGACTGTTCCCCCAGGTAGTGCTGTGATGTCTGGCGCAGCCTCCCGGAGCCCCTTGTGCTGGTTTTGCAGCAGATCATCAAGGGCACCAGCAAGAAAGACTCTGCCCTGTTTAGCAGTTATTTTCTGATAAGACCAGGGAGTTTGGAAAGCTTTGGAAAACATTTTCTGTCTCTGAGCTGTAGGCTACAAGGCAAATGTGCTGGGTTGGGTGTTTTTAACTTTCTTTTTTTTTTCCTTCCCCTTCTTTTTGAAGGGAAGGAGCAAAACTGTGCTTCTCTGCAGACCTCCTCGTGTCACTGGGCGGACTCTGGCTCTCTCTCACGCCCCGCTGTCTCCATGAGATTCCTTAAACACCAAACTTGTCCTTGGCAGGTTTCAGATTTCCAGGAACTTCGTGAAACCTCGGGGTGTGAGTTCACATTGAGCAGTCCAGCCTGCTGCCCTCCCGTGTCCCGCCTTCCTGCTGCTCCCCGGCAGCTCTAGTGGCAGGAGGCTGTTGTTTGCACGAGATGTTGCAGCTCCACCACCACTGGTCCCATGGCTGGAATCGCATTGGAGAGGGGGCCAAAAGGAGCAATGTTATCCACCTGGGGGTTGGCTTGCAGCTACACCAGACGGTGCGTGCCCTGAAAGCGCGGCACTGATGTGGGGCTGCAGCTGGAGGCACGCTGGGCAGCTCCTGGACTCTCCTTCAAGAAGCGAGCAGCACCGAGGCGATGGCACCTGCGGTCGTGAAAGATGGAGGGGAAGCCGAGAACAGATTTCTTTTGTTGCACCTTGCAAGCTTCTGGAGCGTGACCTTGCTGCTGCAGGAAGGCTCTGTCGGGAGGTGGGGCGGCAGGGAGCCCGCGTTGACAGTCCATCGCTCGGGGGTGGCGGAAGGGCTCCGACTGCCGGGCTGCGGGAATGCTGAGCGCTGTCACTTGGTGTGAGCGTCCGTCTGAGCCCTGCCCGTGACGGGCCGATTTGTCACCGAGCGGGACTGATGAAATTATCTTTCCATTTGTAGGAAGCGAGTTGTTAGGGCTGTTTGCCCATTAATGATTTTTCTTTTGCCCCCGCCTTGAGGAGTTCAGTGCTTTGTTACCTGCCTGCTCTGGCGTGTTTGGGAAGACTTGCTGCCCAGAAAGCGGAGAGGAGAAGGGAGGAGGAAGGGAAGGCAGCAGAGCTGCCTGGGGCTGCACAGCTCCGTCGGTGCAAGCGGCCGTGTGCCTGCCCTCTGCCGTAGCATCCTCAGACGTGGTGTTTTAATCTCTCAATGATATTTAGCAGAAACACGAAGCGGGGAAAATAGGTGCTTCCTCTTCGTGCCGCTGCCCTGGCACATCACGCACTGAGCCAGTGTCGGAACAGGAGTGGCTTGGCAGCGAGCTGGGTGCGCTGCCGCACAACCCCCTGATCAGTACCTGCAGCTTTGCTGCCCTTTGTGAATTAAAAGGGGTTGAGTGGAGCTGATAAAGTGCGGCTTTAATTGACGTTCCTGTAGTCGTGTAAAATGCAAGTTTTGTTGTGCAGGCATTCATCCAACCTCATGCAGGGGGGAGGTTAGCAGTCTTTCCGGAAGCCCTGCTAGCAGTTGTTGGTTTAGTTTGTAAACGCGTGCAGCCAGTCTCTGGCTCAGATTCGGACGTCTCGCTGCGTGTGTGGGAGCCCCCAGCCTGCAGCGGGGTTCCCATGCGGCACCCGGGGTGCACGTCCTTGTCCCAGCGCGGGTTTGCTGTGTTCCTCGCTCGGTGAAAGATCTCTTGGGTGAAATCCTGTATTTTTCTGGGGTTTCACCCTTGCTGTCTGTTGCATGTTCTTTATTAAGGGACTAACAAAAGCTTTATCTTTCCTTCCAGTTCAAAGCCTTACAAAGTCTGTCCTGGCAGCCCAGCGCTCGCAGAGAGGCTGGTGGAGGTGTGTGCTGCGGGGCATTGCCGTGCCTGCTTGTGAGTACCGCAGGAACAGGGCTTGAAACCAAAAGCAGAAGCAGTGGGAAGAGGGCTTAGGTCGGACTCCTCGGGACTGCTCGTGAGTTGCTTTCGCCCTCTCTGTGCCTGGGGCTCTCCGTTACGCTGGGGCGGTGGAGCAAAGGGGCTGAGAGATTTCCAGGTCACTCACATCCCTCTGTTTCCACTGACCCTTCCTGACCCATGTGGAACTGGAAGAAGGTGGGTAACCGACACCTGCTCTGATCCTCTTACGCACGGGTAAGCTGAGCATAGGTGGCTCAGGCAGATGTAAACACGCGTAAGGGCACGCATTAACGGGCCGGGGTCCGTGTCGCGCTGCCTGGCAGCTCAGCCTGGGTAGCTCTGTAATGGTTTCTCCAAAATCTTTGCTTGTGCAACTGGCTGAGCTGAGCTTACAAGTCTGTAGGGATACAACTGTGCAGGCTGTGCGTTACCCATTGCATTTGGCAGGAAAAAAGCTTGTCCTTCCCTGAGCTGCTCCGGGCAGCGTTGCAGAAGCAGAGGTTTCAGGACGGGCTGTGTCGCTGGTGCGAGCACTTTGAAGCCCCCGGGGCTGACAAATTTTCCTGTCCTATTCCTGGTCCTGCTGCGGCCACAGTTCCGCAGGGACAGTGCTGTCACAGCCCCGTGACCTCCTCCTTGCTTCCGTTTGCATCGCTGCTCCCCTCCCGGGAGCACGGTCCCCTGTCACTTCGTTCATGTTACTGGGGGCTGGCAGGGAAGGAGAGAGCTGACGGGAGCGTCGGAGCGTCCTCTGTCCATCTCCGACCGGCTTTGGGAAGAAGAGAGAGCCTGGGGCAGGCTGCGTTTTCCCTGCTGACAAGAGACGGCCAGAAGAAGACTTTTTTTTTAAATAAACACCCGGCTGTTCCGCCAGCAGTGTTCCCTGTTCCTGCCGCTCCTCACGGCAGCTCCGCTCCTTGCTCTGCTGAAATCGTAGCCAGGCCTGCGGCTGGAAAACATTTGAGCATCATTAAAAATGTACGTTCAGTGACGCGCTTGGAGGCTACCCGAGACCTTAGGTGGTTTTAAATAGCTGTGTGCAGGGCGCTGGGGAAGAGGAGGCAGGGATGGGAGCCGGGGCACGCCAAGCTGCGGTGGGGCACAGCCTTGCGACCCGTGGACATGCGGAGGGAGGTATCCAGTGGGTTTTCGTCTCAAAAAAAACCTCACAGAACAAGCCAACCCCAATGGTGATTTTGCTGATCTGGGAACGTGCGGGTTTCAGCAGGGGTGTCACTGCCAGCCAGCTCTTTCCGACGAGGCTGGGAGTGGGGCTGTGCGTGGCAGGGCTGGCAGAGCCCCGCGTCCTGTGCAGCCCTGCAACAAGGCTCCCATCCCCTTGCTGGGGGCAACGCCAGGCTGCGGGAGTGGTGCAAATTCCTACCAATCCATTGATGCTGAAGGATTTAGTACAGAAATGGACAGACGCAATTAAATAACAAAGTTTGTATGTTTTTTTTTCCCACGTGCTTTGTTGGTCTGTTCAACAAGAGCAAACGATGCTCACTTATTTCTGACAACGCTCTGTTTGTGTGGCTAAGTGTTCGTCAGCTGGCTTGGCGGTAGTCCTGAAGCCCTGGGGAGCGCGAGTCCTCCCTGCAGAGCTGTCTCGGTCTGCGTGTTGGCTGTGAACTCGGAGATCACCTGGAAATTAGAGAAAAGATGCTTTAGTAAAGTGCGAATTCGTAATTGTTGGCCCAAGGCTGAGAATGGGTTGCAGAGGTTTTTGCTTCTCTGTTGCTGATACGAATATAGCCCAAGAGTTGGGAAGCTCTGATGTGCATTTGGTAGGTTTGGGAGTTGGTGGAGCCGTGTAAGCAGACATCTGAGCTCCCTGGGCCAAACCGCAGAGCAACCCCGGGGGAAGACTGGGCCTCCTGCAAGCCCGGCCTGCTCCCTTCGCCCTGGGCATGGCCGTGGGGAGGCGTCCTTAGCCCTGTGCCTGGCTGGCTGCGGACCCCACAGGAAGCAGAAAACGGAGGGATATGGAGCCTGCGGCGGAGATGGCAGCCCTGGGACACGGTGGGGGATCTGCTCCTCCTCAGGAGGCTTCTGGTTCTGGGCCAACACCTGCAGCACGAATTGGGCTTGGGAGTTTCTATAAATGCAGGGGTTATCGGGGCTGCCTGAACTATGGCTGTGTTGATCTCCGTTCCGTCTGCTGGGTAATGTAGTGAACCAAGAGTACCCCAAAGGCATGGTCTCAATGTTGCCATCAAAATCCCGTGGCAGAGGTTGTGTTGAAAGGGCTGGATACCGTAGGTGGGCTGGGACTCGCTCCGCGTCATTGTCATCATTTCTTCTTCGGTGAAGTCAGCAGAAGAGGAGCAGTTTTTGAAAGACTTTGACCCTTGCTGGGTGGCACATGTGGACCAATATGGACAAGCGTGGAGCCTCTTGGTGTCCTTCATTCACTATATTTGCTTTAATTTAATTTAATACAGAGTAGCACCCGGAGAGCTGACCAGCATGCAGCATGCTTTTGTTTGTTTGTTTTCGTTTTGTTGAATCTTTTAACTTCTTGGAAGCTCTGCTCTGTGCTCAGTAACTCCTGAAGCAATCTGTGAATGAAAATCTGGCACAAAAACCTGCAGTTGCTAAAGGTGTGAGAGGGAATGGGAACCCTCTGTGGACGAGGCAGCGTTGTAAAAGGGGATCTCTGCTGCAGCGTGGATCCACGGGGAGGGGGAGACAGGTGTGTGATGGTTGGGGGCTGATCTGCTGGAGAGCAGCTCTGCAGAGAGGGACCTGAGGGTCCTGGGGGACAGCAGGGTGACCGTGAGCCAGCAATGTGCCCGTGTGGCCAAGAAGGCCAACGGTACCGTGGGGTGCAGTCAGAAGAGTGTTGCCAGCAGGTTGACGGAGGTGATCCTACCCCTCTGCTCAGCCCCGGTGAGGCCACACCTGGAGTATTGTGCCCAGTTCTGGGCTCCCCAGTGTCAGAGGGACACAGAAATACTGGAGCGAGCTTAGGGGAGGGCTGTGAAGATGATTAGAGGACTGGAGAACCTGTTGTACGAGGACAGGCTGAGTAGCCTGGAAAGGAGAAGACTGAGAGGAGACCTCATCGATGTACATAAATATCTGAGGGGAGGGTGTTGAGAGGCTGGAGCTGGTCTCTTTTCAGTTGTGCCCAGCGACAGGACGAGAGGCAACGGGCACAAACTGAAGCACAGGAGGTTCCGGCTCAGTATGAGGGGGCACTGGGAAGGTGACAGGGCACGGGGACAGGTTGCTCAGAGAGGTTGAGCAGTCTCCTTTTCTGGGGATATTCAGACCCCGCCTGGAAGGCATCCTGCGCAAGGTGCTCTACGTGATCCTGCTCGGCAGGGGGGTTGGACGCGATGATCTTCAGATGTCCCTTCCCACCTCGGCCGTTCTGTGATGCTGTGATCCTGTGGGATGTGGGTAGCAGAAGCCCACTGCTGTTGCAGAATGCCTGCTGTGAGGAACGAGCCAGGTGCCTGCGTGCCTGCGCTGGTGGGCCCAGACCCCGAGGTGCTCCTCCAGGGGTGCTGGGAGGATCCAGGGCTGTGCTGTCGGGGCCTGTGCTGGGATCCTGGCCTTGGTGCTGCGAGATGCTCCGTGGTGCCGGCAGCGGAGACCTCCGTTGTGGCTTCCCCGTGCGGATCTTCACCAGCACAGGGTTCACCAGAAAAGTATTTTTCTTCTTCCCAGGCATTAGTTGTGTAAATGCTCGGTCAGCTGTGATGTGGCGCCCCTTGGAGGCGTGCTGGGCACGCACCAGTCTCCCTGGTCCATCCATCCAGGGGTGGTGGGGCTGGCAGGGCCGTCATGGCCAGTCGTGCAGGTGTGGATGAAAGCAAAGCGGCAGCCTCTGGGGACCACAATTAGCGGTGCCTGTAAAAGAGGAGGCAGGCGTTAACACAGCGAAGCAGAGCGTTGTGCCCTGAGCTGGCCCCGCTGCTCAGGTCAGTACGCAGTGTGTTGATGCTGTTCCCAGTTGTATAACGAAAATTTTCTATTTTTATCAGGCTTTTTTTTTTTTCTTTCCTGATGATGTGATGTGCAGTGTGAGCGGACAATTTTCTGGTAATGAATGGTTATTTCCCTGTAATCACACCTTCACAACCGTTCCTTTTTTTTCATTTTTATTCAGAACTGCCTGTTGGGGACAGGAAGGGGCATTTGGCTATGCCCAACGCAGCCAACTTGTCACCGTTGGAACAATGGCATCAGCTGTGGATTTGTTTTCATCTCCGGTTGTGCTCCCTGCCAGCTCTGCTCTTAGGGACACGCGGCTCTGGTTCAGCCAGTCCGAGCTCAGCTGGGCGGTTCTGGTGGCTGCCCGGTGCGTTCCTCTGGCAATGGAGAGCGGGCCCTCACCCTGCCTCCTCCTAAAGCACGTGTGCCGTGATCTGCTTGCAAAGAAAGTCCTCCTGGCTTCTCTGGAAGAGAGTTTTGGGGAGCTTTTTAAGAAATCTGCTTTGAAGACGCATGGGAGCAGCACTGAGGAGGAGCCCCCGCAGGAGCAGGCCCCCGGGCCGGAGCTGCAGCCCGTGTAGAGGAGCCCACGCAGGAGCAGGGGGTCTGGGGGGAGCTGCCGCCCGTGGGGGACCCGTGCTGGAGCAGTTTGCTCCTGGGGGATGGACCCCGTGGTACAGACCTGTTTTGGAGCGGTTCTTGAAGAGCTGCTGCCTGTGGGCAGCCCCCGCAGGCTCAGTTCGGGAAGGACGGCATCCCGTGGGAGGGACCCCACGGGGAGCAGGGGCAGAGAGGGACCGTGGAGGAGCGGCGGGGACAAAGGGGACTGACCGCAGCCCCCATTCCCTTGCACCTCTCAGGGAGAGAAGGTGGAAGAGGCAGGATGGGGGGAAGGTGTTTTTAGTTTGTTTTCTTTGTTCCTCACTGCTCTAGCGTGTTAGTAATAGGTAATGAATTCCATTCATCTTCCTGTGCTGAGTCTGTTTTGCTCCTGACGATATTGTTGAGTGCTCCTTGTCCTTACCTCAACCCTTGAGCCCTCTTCATCATATTTTCTCCCCTTTTCCCTTTGGGGAGGGGGACAGAGAGTGGCTGTAGTGGAGCTCAGCTGCCCAGCTGAGTAAAACCCCCACATGCAGTAACCGAGGCTCTTGGCTTCTTCTCCATTCCGTTGTGGACACGGAGAACAGATCGTTCCCTTCTGCTTTGCAGAAATTGTTATTTGTAGACCGTTAGCATGTCTCCAGTCACTGTTCTCCGGTTTTTGCTGAACACCATCCTTTATTTCGGTCTCTCCCTGTAGGTTGTTTTCCAGCCCCGCTGTCATTTGCATTGATAGCTTTTTATGGTCACATCTGTTTTAGGAGTGCAGAATCCCAAACTGGGTACGGGCTGGTGGGGACTGATCGGAAAGCGCGTCACGTGTCTCAGATAGTACTGTTCGGTCCATGTAACACTGAATTTATTCACTTTTTTTTTTTTTTAGCTCACTTTTAAATCTTTTATTGCAGTTCCCACTGGATTTGTAGCCAGCTGCAATTGCTGGCTCCTTTTTCGTGCAGTATCTGCTGGGTTGGTGCTCTCTAGCTGGGGTAGTTTGGCATCCTGCATTTATCACGCCCTGTATTTCAGTCGCCGTTTCTACACTGTCTCCACACTCTTTTGAGTTTAAATCCTGTCTTGCTATGTGTTTTCAGCCCATCTTTGTTGCCTGACTTACTGGTGTGTTGGAGTTTTTTAGGTGATGGGATAATCAGACAATCCCATATGTGCCGGAAAGAGAGAATGACGGCAATCCAGACAGAGCGCAGCATTTGCTGCCAAGAGTTATTGACTGGTAACATCATCATTTTCTAATTGCAGCAATAAAATTTTTGATGGCTGGACTGCAGTCATCGTAATAAAAATACTTTGTGCTTTCCCAACGCTTTTCTTTCAAAACAGCAGAAGTCTTTTCCATGCATTACTGGGCTGCAGTGCCCACTCTCCGTGCAGGCTGGTACTTGGACACTGCACAGGAAAGGAAGCAGATAACATCAGGTGGGTCAAAATTCACCACACATGCACTGCTAGAACCTATATGGCTTTGTGCTGTAAAGGGACAAGTAGTATTTGTTTCCCAATGGGATTTTGAAAACAAAACCTATTTCAGGTTACTCTTGGACATGTGGTGGTGCCAGCGCTGCACCGAGGCATCGACCCGAAGGCGGCTCCAGTTTTATAAAGCAGAATTTGGTCCAGGCTGATGGCTCGAAGACATTGCTCAGCGCTCACACGACAAGCAGCTCTGTTCGCCTCCTTTGGAAATGGGTCCTCACAGCCCAGTCACAGGGAGAGACAGCGAGGGGCTAGTGCCAGAGCAGGTCAGGACCTATTGATCATTTTGGTTGGCCTCCTTGTTTGCATTGATTTTCTGATGTCCTGGAAGAAATTCCTCTGCAACCTCCTGTCAGCAGCATCCCTCCTTCCAAGGAGGCATCTTGCTGGGCTCAGCCTCGCTATCTTTGTTTTGGGGTCTTGGCTCCCTCTAGTTTTCTTACCAGGGCTCATTTGCCTAGTGAGCTGTAATTTATCCTGGATGAGAGGCAAAGCCATTAACCCCAGCTGCTTTCCATCCCTTTGGTCTTTTTTTTTCCTGTCTTTTCAGTCCTTGTGTTGCTGTGGTGTTTGCTGTCCTAAAAAGAAACAAGCAGGAAATATAGGGCCATGTAGCAGCGTCGCTTCTCTTAGGTTTGGCTCCAACCAGTTGCACCAGAGCAGTCGAGGAGGTTCCTGGAGTGTGTGGAAGACAGCTTCCTGGCTCAGCTGGTTAGTGAGCCTACTGGGGGGATGCCCCACAAGACCTGCTGTTCGTGAACCAAGAAGAGGTGTTGTGGAAGATGTGGGGGTCAGGAGCTGTCTTGAGCAGAGCAACCAAGAAATGGCAGAGTTCTTGGTGAAGTCAGGAGGGGGGCCATTAAAACTGCTACCTTGGACTTCCGGAGGGCAGACTTTGAATTGTTCAGGATACTGGTAGGGAGGGTCCCTTGGGAGTCAGTCCAGAAGGGCAAGGAGGTCCAGGAAGGCCGTATGCTCCTCGAGGAGGAAGCCTTCAAGGAGGGAGCAGGCTGTCCCCATGTACTGTAAGACAAGCCGGCAGGGAAGAAGAGCGGCGTGGCTGAACAGGGAACTTATGCTGAGACTCCAGAAGAAAAAGAGAGTTTATGTTCAGTTGAAGAAGGGACAGGCAACTTCGGGAGAGTACAAGGAAGTTGCTTGCATGTGCAGGGAGAAAATCACAAAGGCTAAAGCCCAGCATGAGCTCAACCTGGCCCCTATGGTAAAAACCAACAAAAATGTTTTTACAAATATATTAACGGTAAGATGAGAATCTCCATCCTTTACTGGACGTGGTGGGGAACGTGACTACTGAGAATAAGGAGAAGGCTCAGCTTCTCAATGCCTTCTTCTCAACTGTCTGGACGGCCAGGCCCAGAGAGTGGTGGTGAATGGAGTGAAATCCAGCTGGTGACCGGTCACGAGTGGTGTTCCCCAGGGGTTGGTGTTGGGGCCCATCCTCTTTAATATCTTCATTGATGATTTGGACAGGGGAATTGAGTGCACCCTCAGTAAATTTGCAGATGACACCAAGCTGTGGGAAGTGTCGGTCTTCTGGAGGGTAGGATGGCCCTGCAGAGGGTCCTGGACAGGTTGGATCGATGGGCAGAGGCCAATGGCATGAGGTTCAACATGGCCAAGTGCTGGGTCCTGCACTTTGGCCACAACAACCCCATGCAACCCTACAGGTTTTGGGGCAGAGTGGCTGGAAAGCTGTGCAGAGGAAAAGGATCTGGGGGTGTTGGTCAGTGCTCACCTGAAAATGAGGCAGCAGTGTGCCCAGGTGGCCAAGAAGGCCAACGGCATCCTGCCTTGTGTCAGGAATAGTGAAGGCAGCAAGACCAGGGAGGTGATCGTCCCCCTGTACCAGCTCTGGTGAGGCCGCACCTCGAGTACTGTGTTCAGTTTTGGGCCCCTCGCTACAAGAAGGACATGGAGGCCCTGAAATGTGTCCAGAGAAGGCTGCAGAGCTGGTGAAGGGTCTGGAACACAAGTCTTATGAGGAGCGGCTGAGGGAACTGGGGGTGTTTAGTGTGGTGGAGGCTCAGGGGAGACCTTATTGCTCTCTACAACTACCTGAAAGGAGGTTGTGGGAGCTGGGGATCAGCCTCTTCTTGCAGATTACTACCGATAGGACAAGCGGGAATGGCCTCAAGTTGCACTGGGGGGGTTCAGGTTGGAAACTGGGAGACATTCCTTCTCCGAAAGAGCGGTCAGGTGTTGGAAAGGGTTGCCCAGGGAGGTGATGGCGTCACCATCCCTGGGGGTGTTTAAGGAAAGGCTGGATGTGATACTTAGGGACATGGTTTAGTGGGTGATAGTGGTGGTAGGGGGATGGTTGGACCAGATGATCTTGGAGGCCTTTTCCAACCATAATGATTTTATGACTCTGTGACTGACAAAATCACAGTTACAGAAATCAAGAGAAAGGAGTAATATTTTTAAAAATCAGAACTGAAGAATTTGCTTTCCTTCTTTATTTCAACATAGCATAGTGGCAGATTGCTCTCTTGGCCAAGCTGTCATCCCAAGAAAGGCTCCAAAAATTTTTAAGCCCTTTTTTTTTTTAATCATTTTGGTATCTAGCCTATTTTACATACTCATTTTCAATACGTTTTTAACCAGATATGAATGTCTTCTCTTTGTATGTTAGATTCTCCTTTTTATTACAACTGTGTACTGTGTCTGATGGTTAACCAAAAGTGATTATTAGAAGTGATGGAGTTTCGCCTGCCACAGAGTTGTGGAGCACCTGAGGTCGGAGGGCACCTCTGGAGCTCTCTGGTCCAACCTTGGGCCAGCTTACACTAGCTCTCCCAAGACCTTAGGCTTGAATTTCTTCAAAACTTGAACATTTCGATTCTGTCCACAATACTTACGGATTTCAGATGGGTCTGGTGGGGCGTTCTGTAAGGTCTTTGAGCTCTGGGTCTGTTCTGCAGAGCCCCATGGTGGGCTCCAGTGCTGCCTTCGGCTCGCTCCCACCACCTGCTCCCACGAGTGACTTGAGGAAATGTCGCAGCTTGTCACAACTAGCCAATGTTTGCTATTTTTAGGCATCCATTTGCTTGAACAGCTTTCCGTTTGCATTAGCAATAGAAGAAATATCCCTGCCAGGTTGGTGATAATTGCTAAGTGATCACCCAAATTTGGAACGATTTATGACTGATTATTTGCTCTGCTATTTTGATGATTAATTTCCAGCATAATTCTTTCCAACCAAAAAAGCACTGCCTGTGCCTGCTTTTGTGGGTGCTGTAAAAATTCATCCCTCTCTTGGCAGCCAGGCCAGACTATTAAATATGGATACCAGTTTGCATTTAATATTCATAGCTATTAAAGGTGAGGAAAGCAGATGAGTTTTCTGGAGCCGACGTGGAAATTGCTCCAGCTGAGGAGTGGCTGGGGATCAGCATGTCCCAGCGCTGCGATAATCCCAGATGAGGAAGGCTCCCAGTTCTGCACCGGGGCGGTGGCGGCAGGGAGAGCAGTTGCAGGAGGACCAGAGGGACAGACGGAGCCTCCTGGTGCAGTGGGGGTGATTTCCACGGTGCTTTTTTGCCTGTCATCGCCCCCGCCGAGGTTGGCTTTGGTGCTTGCTTGTCCTCACGGACCTTCTCCGTACTGCCTGGGGAGGAGAAGAGGCTCCTACCAAATTGGCATGGGATTTCTTGGAGACGCTCCTACCAAAACGCGTTGGGATTTCTCCTGCATTTACCTACAAAGCTCCTTGACAGGTATGGGAAAAGTCAGGAGCAACTGCACAAAGGGTAGAGCTGCAAAACAGAAGTCCGGGTCTGGAAAATTGCTCGCTTCACGTTGAGCCTTGCAGCATCATCCCCTGTTGTGTTTCTTTGTGCCCTCCCCAAACCCAGGAGACGTGGAAAGAAAAAAAGTAAAAACAAACATAAAATCCCACCAACCTCAAAATCAAAGCTTGCTTTAACGGAGCCGAACCAAACCTCTCCAGCCCTAGAGAACAGAATGGCTCCCGAGCAGCTGTTTCCCTCGTTGCTCCCACAGTGCGGGCTGGACAGGAGGAAGACAAGGGACGGGGGGACGGGGGCTGTGGTTCTCGGGGTCGCCCCCAGGCAGAGGGGATCAGTGCCATGGCCAGTGGTGATTTGGCAGCCAACATCTCCCTGCGTACTTGCTGCCAAGGCCCGGCGAAGGCGCTGGTGGTCCTAGCCCCAAAATGAGGTGGGAGAAGTACGCTAGCATTGGGCGCGTCCTCCACTGCAGAGGAACTGGACACTGTCTTCAGTGACCCCAGGTGGCAATAAACACCGGCATTTGTTAGATCTGAGCCTACTAAGCTGAAGCTCTGCTTTTTCAATAGGAAGCCTTGTTATGTGTGATGACAATCGTGTGCTGCTGGCTGGCGGCCTGGAAGCATCAAGCGCAGGTTGGTTGGATCCAGTTCCTAAAGACACCAAGGTGGAAGTGTTGAGTTGGCTTCTTCTGCAGTCCTCTGACCTGCGGGCCCGGCAGTATTCCACATGCACTTCAGGTGATGAAGGGATCTCAGGGCTTTCCAGGAGACCTCTGGTGACAGCTACGGAGAGAGAAAAGAGAAAGCTTGGACAGAGGCAGCTCACGGGCTGTGCTGACTTTCCTCGGGGAAGCTGCCATGGCGGATGCTCTCTGCTGATGCTTTGGGTGCCTGTGTCCCCAGGCAGGCGAAGTCATCTCCCAGAGTCTGAAGTGTGTGGTTGGAAGGACGTTGCACGCTGCAGCACTTCCATAGTGACAGGGAAAACCGCCCCTAACGCCCGTGTCTGTCCTGCCTAGGAGAGCACTGAGCAGGGGGGCTGTGCCCTCCTGGTTATTGCTTCGAGAAGCTCATTAGCCCTGCAGAGTTCGTTAAAACCACCGACACCGTTCTCCCATTCACTACAGGCTTACTCTGTAATCCGTTGCGAAGTTTGAAGCCTCTGCCCAGCTCCACGTCAACGTTTTGGTGGTGTTGGCACCAGCCAGCTGTGCCGGAGCCCCTCTCCAAACCGCGCAGGAGCAGTGGATTTGCTGTTTTAGCATCCTTCACGTGTCGGCCTGCTCCCTTGTGCTGTCGGGTTTCTGGGGGCACCCGGCTGGTGGGAAGGGGGCTGCGTGCCTGGGGACACTGCCTCAGTGCCTTGGGTGCTCACAGCACAGCTCTGTTCCGGCCACGGAGGGCAGCTTGCAGCGCGCTGTTTGCTTTTGGGCTGTGGGCAGCTGGTGTGGGCGCAGGAGCACCCATCCCGCCCAATCCCACACCTCCTTTCCCATGTCAGCTCACCTACCAGCAGAAAGCCAGGTGGGATTCCCTGAGAAGTTAAAGGTGATGCAGGAAGCAGAGGGTGTTCTGGAAGTGAGGATAGCCAGGACGGGAAAGGTTTCTGCTCACAGGGCGAGCACGGGTCAGGATGTCAGAGCAGCAGAGAGGAAGGTCGGCGATGGTATAGGAGCTCTCTGGGACTAACCACATGCCCTAGGTGTGGCTTTGGGTTGGAGACGTCACCACTGGACTATGAACGTAGTTCGGGAATTTTAGAATAAAAGCTGACCAGGACCTCCTCCTGGTCCATCCCCTTCTCCCAAAAGGAGAAGAGGACCAGGAGCTCCCTTCTCTCCTGGCTCCATACATCCACGGGAGCACCGAAATACCCTGGCTGTGAGCAGCAGCACCTTGGGTTGCTGTCGTGGCCAGCACGACGTGACGGGGTCCCCGGCCACTCCCCTGCCACCTCCGGTGTCACCGGTGTCCCTGAAGGCTGCAGCGCAGAGAAACGCCTCCCCCTCCAGCCAGCGTGCAGCTTTCCACCAGCACTGGGGAAACAGCAAGCGGTATTGAGCTGAGGGAAGCTCAGGAGGCAGAAAACGGGGACATAATGGGAGCCTTACTGGGCTCCTCGTGAGCTGGTGCTGCGGGCACCGAGGGCTGGTGTTGCTCTCTAGGGCTGCTGGGCTGAGAAACAGCCCGAGGAGGCTTACGGCCGCCGGCTGCTGATCCATTTTACACAGATTAAATAGCATCACGGCTCCAAAAATAATCCTCCAAGCTTGCAGCGAGGCTGGCTGTTCCTATAGCAACTGGTTCATGCCAGTGCCCTACAAATAAAAATCAAAACAGATTCCCTTTAAGTTTGTTCGCAAGTCAAAACAAAGTATGAAAGAGGGAATGAAAGGGTCGCGGGGGCCCGGGTGCGTAGTGTGCGAAGGAGGCACGCGCATCAAAACAAAAGCTGCGTGTGTTCCTGGGGGAGGCGGGCTGCAAGCCTGGGGACTTGGCCACGCAGCGGTGAAGGCGCAGGGCAGCATCTCTCGGGCGCTGCCGTCGCCCCACCTGCGGTCCGAGCTCCGCCGGCTCCCTCCCGAGCTCCCCGGCACCAGGGGCTGTTGGTTTCTCCAGTTCCTGAGGGCGTTTGTGAGCCTGAGTCACTGAAACTGGGAAGCCCCCGGTGGGGTGAGTTTGCTGGGCAGGTGGCACGCGCATCCCTGCCTGCTGCTGCGGATTTGGGGCAGTTTTTGTCCTCAAACGAGGAGACCTGAACGGTCTCTGTCTCCGTGGGTGTTTCCTGATCCCTGAGGTGTTTCACCATGTACTTCAGCAAACCAAAGCCTGTTTTTTTTCCTGGCTGAGTTGTTAGAAAGGCCTGAATGAGGATGAGCTCCCCGAGTGCCCTGGCACTTGGCCATACTCAAAGCCAAGCCCTCCAGGCCAGGGCTTGCGGCTGCTTCACCTTTCCGGATGAGCGAGTCCTTTATCCGCGGCAGTAGCAGCAACTTGGGCGTGATAAATCATCTCCAGTGCTAACCGGAGGCGGTGGTGGCCTCATGGTGATGTGGTTTCACTGGGGCTGTCCTCCCCCAGGTGGGAGGTGATGGCTGAGAAGGGGCCGATGCCAGCGCAGGGTCCAGCCCTGTCCCCAAAACGTTCCCGCTAGCGTCCTGGTGGCACCGAGAAACCAGCTGGGAAGCGGCCGGCTTTGCCTGACCCGACTGCTTTTGGGTCCCGGCTGGAGGCAGGGTGGCAGCAGGGCTCCCTCCGCTCAGCCCCGGGGGTGCTCTCACCACCGAGCCGCTGGGCTGGGGTCTCGCAGGGCTTGGAAGGGTCCCAGCGGTCATGGCCGTGGGCTGGAGCCGCGTCCTCGGAGTCGGCTCTGTTCCGGTGAGTGCCGGAGGCGGTTTGGGGGCTTTGCAAAAATGTTTGTCCTTTAGCTTGCTCTGATTTAATTGTAACCGTGCCTTCATGTTCCCTTCTTCCCGTGCGCTGATTTCAGTTAATTACAGCAAATTATGTTGCTGGTGAGTGATGTTTTTATTTTACCGTGACTTACAGGGTTGGAGCTGGGTCTCTCTGAGCTCAGGCACTCCCAGGTGCTGTGTAAGAGAGAAGGGGAGGAATATTCCTCCGGGCCAGCCATGGCTGGGGGGTCCCCAGCTGAGCACAAAGAGCAGCATCGCAGGTGGCACGGTCAGACCCAGGCGTTTGATTCTGTGCAGTGGCGAGAAAATGGGGACGGGGGGGGATTTGGGGGTTAAATGCTGCCTGGGGGCAGGCAGAAAGATGCTTCCTGCTGCTTGGCGCTCCTACAGCGCAGTTTTTGCAGTTTTCGTAAATAGGTGAGGTTGCCTTTGGGAAGTATCGCTCGTGTCTGCAAACAGAGAAATCCCAGATCTGGTTCTTCCCCTGGAGTCACGCAGAAGTAATGGTGTTTTGGGGTAGCTGCCAGGTGTCTGCGATGGAAAGACTTGGAAAATGGAAAAGCAGACCCTGGGGGGGGATTTGGTTACTTTTCCTTACTGCTGGCTTCAGTTTTGCCGCTGGATCTGTTCGCTGCGCTCCCAGCTTCCAGCGGGGCTCTGATTCTGTTCTCCCACCCTCAAGCTGTGCAGGGCAAGCCTTGGTCTCGGGCTCTGCTTCCTTGTCCTGTTCCATCCTTCTGAAGCGGCCTCTAAGTTAGGCGTGCTGCTCCGTTTGGGTTGCTTTTCTGTTTTTAATCGTTCTGGAGTTGCAGCTGTAACCATTCCTGTCGTATCTGACAGATGCTGATCACGGCTTTCTGCCCGCCGAAGGGGGGGAAGGTTGGGGTGGAGGCTGTTTTTAGGACCTGTCCCTTGGGTGAAATGGATTTGTCTGGCACAACGCGCTCCTGGCAGAGCCAGCGGCTCCGTCCTCTTGGAGACGTGTACAAGGAGAGGGGCCGCCTTCCCCCGTGCCACCAGCACACCGTTCCCGTGTCACCCCCGTCCCTCAGCCTTAGCAGCCCTGAGCTGAGTCCCGGTGGCAGCGGCAGGAGCCCTCCTGACGCCTTGGGGTGCTGTCCCAGGTTGCTGGCGGTGCCAGGCTTTGCGTCCCGGCGCAGAGGGATGCCAGCGGGGCGGCCGAGCAGGGGGTCGGGGCCGGGCTCGTGCCCTTCCCTCTGCCCCGGCGCATCCCTGCCTGCGTGGAGGAGGTGGGAGGAGGCAGGAGGTCCCCCTGCCCGCTGGTACAGTCCGGGGGTAACCATGGAAACTATTTTTTTTTTTTCCATCCCTCCCTTTGCAGATGACTCGGGCGATGAGGAGCCCGCCTCGCAGTCAGACAAGAGCGAGCTGCACGGCACGCTGAAAACCCTCTCGAGCAAGCTGGAGGACCTGAGCACTTGCAATGACCTGATCGCGAAGCACGGGGCGGCCCTGCAGCGCTCGCTCAGCGAGCTGGAGAACCTGAAGCTGCCGGCCGAGAGCGGCGAGAAGATCAAGGCGGTGAACGAGCGAGCCACGCTCTTCCGCATCACCTCCAATGCTATGATCAACGTGAGTACTGCCGCGGTCGCGAGCAGGCAGGGCGAGGCATTTTCTCCTCCTCCTCCTCTTCCTTTGCCCTTCCCCTCTGGCACGGGCGCCGACCCCCTCGGGGTGGCTGAGACTCTGCACAGCGCGGGTCCTGCGCCGGCCGCCCCCGGTTTGGATGCAGAGCGTGGTAAAGCAGAGGTTTGGGGTGCTGGGGGCTTTTTGGCCACCGCTGGCAGCGGCTTTCAGGCTGGCACGGCGATTCAGAGCCTGCTGCAGGTTCGGAGCCACGTCCCCCTGTCGCTTGCGCCGTCGCCGCTGTCAGTGAAGCCGTGCTCCTCGCTTTGCGCGACCCAGGGCCTTAAGCCCGTGGTGTTCACGGGCTGCATGGTGCCAGGCTGCGCGCTCCCCGAGCCGCCTGCTGGAGCTGGTCGCTGCTCCCGGCCCTGCGCAGCGCCGCCGGGCTTCCCACCCGCATTCGGACGGCTTCTGGTGGGACGCGGGGCTCGTGGGGCTGCCTCTGTTGGAGCGAACCAGCCCCTCCCGGGAGCGCTGGCTTCCCTGGGGAGGGGAGGGGAGGGGAGGAGAGAGCGAAACGAAATAAAGAATTGAAAGGAAAAAGGAAATTCCAGCCTGACAGGCACGTATGAAGGGAGAGCTCGGGGAATCGCGAAGGGAGCAGCGCTGTCCCGGCCCCGAGCGAAAAGGAGGCCGTGTGTCAGTTTGTGTGTGCTCAGAGGAATAATCAGCCCGGCGGCTGCGCGCCAGGCGCTCGCTGGGGAGCGGCTTTCCCAAAGCCGGCGCTTCAAGCTGGGGAGCATCTCTGGGGGTCCCCGTGCAGTGCTGCTGCTGCTGCCCCGAGTTCCTCGGAGTTTCGGTGTGCCCGGCCAGGGAGTGCCCGCGGGAGGCGAGGGGGTGCAGGAGCAGCTGGGGAGAGGGCTTTGGCAGCAGCCCCTTGGGAAGGGGCAAGCAGGGCGATACCTGCTGCCTCCAGGCCGAGGAGGAGGAGGAGGAGGCGGCGGGGGGTTGTGGCGTGACAAAGGCTTGAGCGAGGGCTTGGCTGCCGGGACGGTGGGGAACAGTGCAAAAAAAAAAAAGGATGGGAGGAACTCGGCGTGGTTTGGCGAGTCCAAAACGTGGAGTAAAGAGGGGCTGTGGCTCCGGTGGGTGTCCGGGGTGTGTTTCAGCGGTGTCCTTTTCCATGTTTGCTGAGCCGCTGGGGGAGATGCCAGAAGGGAAGAGGCTGTAACGGGGAAGAAGCAGGGCGGGAGCGGGGTGGCAGCCGTGGAGGGGTGCTCGCGGCTCTCCCTGCTTTCTGCTGAGCCCCTTGTTGTGCAGTGAGGCGACAGGGTCAGGAGCAGAGCCCAACCCCATGCAGCTGGGACCCCCAGGACGGGTGGGGAGAGCTGCTGGTACAGCCCGCGTACACACCCCGTGAGCATTTCTGCACCTCGATTTACCTCGCTGGCACGGGGTGGTGCCCTCTGGGAAGCCCCTGCTGACGGCCCCTCCTGGGGCAGCGGTGGCTCCGTGCAATGCAGAGCTACGGAAACCTTCCAGATGGAAACGTTAAACCTCGCTGCGGAAAAGCACATGGGATCAAGCCATCTCCTGGCAGTGGCGGGGAGGATGCTGTCTGTGTGCCCACGTGGGTCCTGGCAGGCCCCTCGGGACCACGCGAGCTGCTTTCAGTGTACCAAGAGCTCCGTGGGGTCTGTCTCTGATTTGGGACCCACATGAGGAGTGGGTGAGGGATGGGGCCGGCCGGGCACGCATCCCGGTCCCGTTTCCACCTGGTCGGGTACGATGGGATTATGTAAATGTCCCCGCGCCGCGGGGGGCAGCAGCAGGCGAGTAGAAATAAGTAAATACATATGTAAATACAACAGCTTCGCTGTTAAAGGTGACCTCCGCGCTGCAACCGCGCCGTGCGTGCCCCTGGGGGCCTGGGTGCCCTCTGCAGCCCCCCCTTCTCCTTGGGAGGTCGTCCCCCCCCTCCTCGCCCCACTGCTCCTGCGCGAGGGATAGCGGGGGGAGGTTCGGGCAGGGGAGAGCTGGAGGTGCCGGACCTTTGTGGTCCCGGCGAGGATTGGAAAGACAGTGGGACAGCCCCAAAATCTGCGCGCAGACCTCCGCCAGCTGCCCGTTCTCTCCGCTCCGTCCTTATTTTGAAGCCTTGCGTAATAACGCACCGGGCGAGACACGTGGGAGAGCTCGGCCGAGCCGATGCCGCCGGAGCCTGAGGAGCGACAAAGCGGAGACGCAGAACAGCAATCTGCCGTGGGGGAGGAGTGGGAGGTACGTAAAAATAAGAGGAAACAAATTGAGGGGGTAATTGGAGGAGCAGAGAGAGAGAGCCCTGTGCTGAGCGGCGTGGACGATGCCAACCGGCGCAGAAAGCTCCCGGCTCGGGATTCAGCAGCAGGTGGGGGCCCCGCGCACGCGGCGAGGAAGCGACTTGGGGCGTCAGGAAGAGCTCGAAATGCTGTGGGTGTTGCTGGAAAGAGGCTTTTAAAGGCAGCGGGTTTTGCTACGGCAGAGCTCAGAGGCAGCTGAGCCACGTGCAAGCGTGCAACACCCGCTCTATTCCTTTTCCTTTGTGCTTTTTTAGGGCTGATGTGAGCACAGGGAGCAGCAGGGCTCGGCCGGGCTGCGTGTTGCTGCGGGGCTGGTGCTGTACCTCGAGGCCTGGGAGCAGCCCGGCAGCGGGAGGAGGAGGAGGGCAGGGGGAGGAAGGCTCAGGCACGTGGGCACAGCCCGTGCGAAGAGGGCGAGGGTGCGGTGCTGGCCGCGAGGCGCTGAGGTGTCGCGTTTGGGGACGAGATTCGTGTGCGGCAGGCGGTCACGGGGACCCAAAGGACTCCGCCGCTGTCCCTACAAGAGACTCCAGGCTGACCCCCAGCGCGGGTTTCCCTTTCCCACGGCAGCAAGGCCGCCCGGAGCGCTGCCACCCTCTCCGTGATGCCACGAAGGACGCGCTTCCCCAGAGCTGCTGGCGGGCCGCTCCTCTGCGCTCCAGCGCCAGCCCTGCCCAAATTCACTGCTGTTTCAGTGCCGTCAGCCTCCTGCGGCCCCGCGGGGGTGGCGGTGTGATTAATCGGTACTCCTAAAATTGTCTCAGCGTTGAAGCAGACTGATGCGGGGCACGTGCTCCGAGCGGTGCTGGGCTCCCCGCAGCAGCCTCCAGCCTCGTGCATCATCCTTGTGGCTTTGGCGATAGCTTAACCCCCGCCTGTGCCGGTGCTGGGTTGCAAAGCTGCCCGAAGCTGATAGGGAACGGGGTCCCAGGCATCGCCCCGCTGGGGAGGCTCGGGCACCGGGGTGACCGCCTGCATTTTAAAACCGCCGCGGTGGTGGTTGGGTGATGCTGCTGCAAACCCGGCCGGGTCCCTGCACGGAGCCGGGTGCTGCTGGGGAACGGGCTGCTCACCCTGCAGGGTGCTGCTACACCGGGCACGGCCGCACCAGCACATCCGTGCTCGCTTCCTTCCCTTCCCTTTTGGGGGGCTGGAGGAGCCCTGCCCGCTGCACATCCCCACAGCGCTGGCACTAACGCAGGCGCTGCAGCGAGCACATGCCGTCTTTGCTCCTGGGGCTGCTTCCTTACGGGCAGGGATTGCCCTCGGCAGCCCCCAGCGGGTGCCCTCCTGCCTAAAACCTGAGCTTCTCCCACCTGGGCCTGTTGCAGCGGTGGAGGTGCAGGAGGAGCCCGGTTAATTATCTGTGCTGTGCCGCTCCGTGTGCTCTAATCAGCGCATCGAAAACCACGTCAGTGACCCAGAAAGCCCGTGGCTTTGCGATTAAATCTCTAACCCGGCCCTAATCCCGGGCTGCGGCGAGGGGTCTGTGTTGCTGTGGATGCTGATGAACAAGTAACTGGGTGGGCTGCTCATGTGGCGACCCTGCGGCTGGGCTTGGCACTGTGACCCGGTTCCCCGGGGTCGCTGAGTCCTCCCGCCCTCTTATTTCACCCTCAGACCTTGCACATGGCCGCGGGACCTCTGGGGCTTTCAGGTGGTGCTCCTGGAGCTAGTGCTCCTGCAGGTGGCTCCGCAGCTTTGTCCTCACCACATCGTGGGGCTTCGCACCTCTCCTCCACCTCCTCCTCCTCACTGTGTCCATCTGACCTCTGAGAGGCTTCGGACTCTGTCCCAGGGCTCTCCTCGGACACTCGTGTGAGAAGACGGGGGCCGTGCCTCTCACCAGCACCCCCGCACGCCTCTTGCAGCTCTGCCCTCCTGTTTTTTCAGCTGTGCGATAACTTCTCTACTACAGCTTCAGAGAAGGAGAGCTCTGAGCCCTTCTGCCCAGGCAGCTGTTGGGTGCCAGGGGCTGATTTCCGCGGTCTGAGCACCTCAGAGACCGGACTTACCCCGTCAGCAATGCCCCACGTTAATCGGCAGCACCGCCGTGCTGCAGGACCGCCCAGCCAGGCAGTGCCCACGCTGCTGCTTGGGGGAGCCTGGTCCTGGTCCGTCCCCGCGTCCTCCTGTGGCCGCTGCCCGCTTTGCGGGGACACAGCAAAGCTCGGTGCTGTGCCCAGCGGCTGCTGGCACTCCGGGGACAGGACAGGGACGTGGCAGGGCTGATGGCAAAGGGACGCACTGCTGTGTCCATCCTGCAGTGGTTCCGCCCGTTGGACCTCTGGCTTGGTTTGCCTCTCGGGCTGATGGGCCAGGAAGCGTGCTGCTTCTGCAGGTCCTTCACCCAGCGTCTGGCCGAGGAGAACGGACAACTGGTGGCGCCGCCGTCCCGCGGGTTTACCCGGGAGGAAGCTGTGGCACTGGGCAGTGCTGGAGACGAGTGCGGTAGGGGAGGGAAGCTGCCGCCGGGCGAGCTGCTGGCGCCCACGGCTGCTCCTCGCAGCCCCGTGCGGCAGAGCGCCCTGCGGAGCGCCCTGAAGAGCCGGCCATGGGCACACACGCGTGGCATGGGGCTGAAACCAAGGGACGAAGTGAAATGGCTTCCTCCAGGGCCCGGGGCTGGAGCTGCCCGTGGGCAATGGCAGCTGCTTGCTGCCGCCGCGGCCGCTCACCGGGTGGTGGGGACCAGCGTCTGGAATTCTCTCCGTCGGAGAAAAGAAGCAGCCAGCAACAGGCAGGAGCCTGTTAGATCTGTCTGTGCGCTTCCTCTTTGCAGGACAGAGCTATCGAAGCGTGCTGAGGCTGGGATCAGATCCCTGCGTGTGCTGAGGGCCGGCACAGGTACCCCCTTCCCTCCCTAACAGCATTTCACCAAAGGCAGGGGCCGAAGAAGCAGTGTGACAACTCTCCAGCCTGGCTCTGTGTTTAACCATGAAGGCGTTTGGGGCTGCTCGGAGGGCAGCGCAAGCCCAGGGGATGAGATCTGGGATGAGATCTGGCCTTCCTGGGCCCCTTGGCTGAGTCCGGACAGAGCTGGGGAGCAGGTTCCTGCTCTGGGGGTCGGGTCCCCGCTCTGGTTTTGGTGGTGCGGGTATCAGAGAGGAAGGAAGCGACCGCAGCAGCCGTGGCGTGCAGCTGGAGGGATCTGGCTGCCGGGCGGTGAGAGCCTCCGGAAGGAAAGCCGAGGACGTGAGCGTTCCCGAAGGAGAGCAGCAAAGCCCTGCAAGGGAGCCGCTCGTGGCAGCCTGGCTCCGCGGGGACCCAGCTCCCCGCACACCTTCCTGCCCGACACCACGCGCCCCTGGCATGGCCGGCGGGGCTGCGGTGTGCCGCCTGGCTCGGTTCGGGGCTGAGTACGGGCAGTGCCGCAGGCACGCCAAAGCATTAAGCAAATGCCTTAATTGTTTTTCTGCCAGAGAGCAGTGCTTTGGAAAGCAGACCAGGGCTTCTGTCCTGCCGAGGACGCGGTGGTGATGGGCTCAGCAGCCTGCGTGCCCGAGGGATCGCAGGAGCCTCTGTTAACGCGGCTGCACCGAGGGATTTGCCACCGTCTCCTCGCTAATCCTCTCTGCTGCGAGGGCTGGATTACGCGGCCGGGGCTGCAGACAGGATCCAGCCGTCGAGGCAGGGCCAGCCCCAGCTGCTTGGACCTGGGCTGAGGTTGGTTTGAGGGGCTTCAGAGGGGGCTTAGCGGGGGTACTGGGTGAACGCTGCCGGGGCTCTGCAGGAGGGGCTTGTGCACAGGCACAAGCCTGTAGCTTTGGCGTGAGTAATCCATGACGGCAGCGCTTTTCTTTCAAAGCAGCGCGGTTGCTAGTCTGTGAACCTGAATAGCAGCTCTTCCGCTTTATGGGGACAAATTAGCAGTCCTTGCACCTTCCAGTCAAGAGCCTCAGCTGACTTGAACTCCATCCAACCAGCCCTCACTGGGGCTGCGTTAACAGCGCCGAGCCTGCCTGGCGGAGGGGAGTGCCCCTGTCTTCACAGCCTTGAGGTGCACAGCCCAAAACATCGCAGTGAGTTAGTAAAACCCCCGGAGAGACAGCCGTGAGACCAGGTCTGCCCCCCAGGCAGTTGTAGGTGTTTCCATCTCAGAGGTCTCCGTTTGGCTGTCCGGGGAGTCGCAGTCCCGGGAGAGAAACAGGCGCTGCTGAGACGCGAGGTTTGGGACGTGCTGTGGGATGCGGGTGCTGGCAGGGAGCTGCTAGGGGTCCTCCTGCAGGAGCAGCAGCAGTTCTGGGAGCACGCCGGGTGAGCGTTGGGTTCTGGCGGAGACGCTGCCGTTGGCGCAGTGCCGTGCGTGCTGCAGGGCACCGCAGCGTGGGCTGGACCAGCTCTGGCTGCTCTCATGTCTCCCTGCTCCCCTTTGGGGCATTAATGAGTTTTCCCATGCCTGTGCGTCCTTAATTGTGGTGGTGCCGAGAGCTGGTGGGGCTCAGCCCAGCACCTTTCAGGCTCTCCTCTTGCTGCCAGCCCTTCCTGGGAGAGAAGCAGCTCTCGGCGTGCCTGTGCCCACCTCGGGCAGCTGGCGTGCTGCTGGGCGGGTGGCTGAGGGTCACTCCAAGGGCTCCGGGGGGATTTGCTGTCGGTTCAGCCATCTGTGTCCCCTGGATGTTCCCCTGCGCTGCTGCTCCTGCTGCTGTGCTGCTGCTCCGTGGGCCTGGCTGGGGGCACCACCGGCTGCATTTGACACCATGTCCACCGCGTCTTGTTGCCATCCGGCTGCTTGTGCGAGCTGATTTGGGATTCAGGCCGGCTCTGTCCTTGCTTTTTTTCCCATTTGCTTTGTGCTCAGTGTTTCGGGGGGGGGGGGGGGGGGGCGGGGAGGGGAGACAAATTAACCCTCTGCCTGTGCTAACGCTGTGCATATCTCACTGCTCGCAATGCAAAGTGCTGCATTTTATGCTGCGCCCCACGACTGGGGCTCTGACATGATGTTAATGTGTTCTGAGCTAAAAAGAGGATGAGAAACGGCCCTTCCCCTGGGATATTTTCTGGTAAGCAGCAGCGCAGATGTGTCCCTGGGTTTTGATGAGCCCAGGAAGGAAGGGAGCACTTATCTACGCAGCACCAGACGCGTGCAAAGCAGCAAGATGCTCTTCCCTGCGATGAATGAAGCAGCAGCCCTTGCCGTACAATGCACCTTTGAAAAAGAGATGATTGAGCGCAGCTGGCAGCTCCCTTCTCCCACGTCACGCCCGGGCAATGGAGCGATGCGTGTCCCGGGCTGGCAGAGGAAGGGGCTGGCTGAGGAGCAGAAGACATCGCTCCCTCGCCACCCTGTGCCCCCCAGGTCGGTGTTCTGCTTCCCAAGGATCAGACCTGCAGGGCTGTTCCTCTGGCACTCCGTGCAGGCGGGATCGCAGGCACGATCGCACAGTCCCTCAGCATCCGTCATCAGAGGGCCGGAGCTGGGGACATCTCTGCCTCGGTAGTGCTTCCCGGGAGGTTTGTCGTCCCCCGCGGTTCAAACCCCAGGGCAGATGTGATGTGATCATTTACCTGGGTGTGTTCACACTGATTGCCGTTGTCTCTGTGTTCTGCGTTTCTCTGGCTGACCCGATGAGGTCCCAGGTGCCTGCGGGTGTGTGGCACTGGCACCCCGGCAGGACGCGGGTGACCTCGGGCGATCGCTTTCAGCTACATAAATAATCCGTGGGACGATAATGATGCTCCTATTAGGCTGCGACAAGCTGTGAAATCTGGTGTGTGTGCTGTGACAAGCGCGTGAGTCGTGCTGGATCACCCTGACCGCGGCTGCTGACAGCGGCGTTCGCCTCCTGCTCCCTGGGGGGGGTCTCGATGGCATCCTGCCGCCCTCCGCAGGGATCTGAGGGCGCTTTTCCACCATGCCTTTATGGGGATTTGCAGCCCCACCGCCCAGCACTGAGTTAGGATGTAGTGCAAAACCTTGTGCTAGCTGTGGAGGGAAGAGCCCACTGTCCCTTCCGTGGCGCTGGGCTCACCGGGACCTGGTGCCCGTACCGCGGCGCCTGCTGTCAGCCCTAGTCGCCGGTGTCCTGCCCGCACGGCGGGGCGAGGAGCTGCTGGGATGCTCGGCGGTGCCTCAGGCAGCCCAGCCTCCTTGCCCGGCCTTCAGCGGGGCTGCTTCCTCCCTCGTTATTTTCAGACACGCTCGTGGCGTGCAGAGGGTGCGGGCTGCTGCTCCCAAGCCCTGGCTCTGTGCTGTGAGGATGCCAAGAAACGATCGGGTCTCGGGGCTGCGAGGTTGGAGGCTTGGAGGCTTCGCTCCAAGCTCGCAGCGAGGGTCGGGGCACGGTGCGGCCCCTCCCGCACCCCCCTTTGCCCCTCTGTAACCTGAAGGATTAAAACCAGGTTCCCGGCAGTGTGATGCTGTGTGGGATGGGAACAGCAGCCCCTCTGCCGGCCTCTCCCTGCCTCGCCGGAGGTTTGGGCATCGGCGTGCTGAAACACGGCCGCTGTGTCGGGGCAGGCGTGGGCATATGGGGCACAACGCGCTCGGCCCCGGGCGAGCTCTGCAGATGGCTGTGATAGCTACAGGGCGGCTGCGCCCTCCACTAAAGCACATCTTGTGCCTCTGCCCTGTTGGGGAATTGCTTCTGGTTTGCTTCCATCCTGCAAACTGTTCCTGCGCTCTCCCATGCGGTGCCTTCACCCAGGGGCCTCTCGCCCACTGACCTCTGTGAGAAGGGCTGCTCTCCCCGCACAGCGTGGATTTGCAGCTCTGTCTCGCTCACAATCCAGCTCAGGTTCAGCCCTAGCTAAATTTAGCCACCGCTCCGTAAGGGTTTTTATAAGCTGGATTTCGCGGCGTTGCTCCTGAGAAAGCCCACCGGCTGCAATTGTCTGCACCGTCGGGGCGCCGAGGGATTAACGAAACGAATGGGCCGTG
This sequence comes from Anser anser, assembly GCF_964211835.1. Taxonomy (NCBI): domain Eukaryota; kingdom Metazoa; phylum Chordata; class Aves; order Anseriformes; family Anatidae; genus Anser; species Anser anser. Next base: position 14,533,020 of record NC_139739.1, read on the forward strand.
ACCCGGGACGCTGGCACCTCGGGTTCGTGTCCCCTGCGCTCACCCTGATCCACGCCAGGACTGGTCCGAGGCGGCTGCTCGCTGCCCTGCGCTGTCACCGCGGGGAGATCGGTGACCGGGGCCGCCCCTCTGCTCCCCGGCCACGTCCTCGCGCGGTGCCAGCCCCGCGGAGGGCGGCTCGCAGCCTCCGAAGGCCGCTCGCGGGGGAGAGGGGACGGCCGCCGGTGGGCGTGGAAGCGGCGATGCCCGTGAGTGGTGAAGCGGATGGTGGCGGCTCCCCGCCGGCACTGCCATCGCCCGTTTGAGGTAGGGTAAGGACAGGGGAGACATCCCGCAGCGGGGTGGTGCAGCATTGCTCCGGGTGCTGTTTCGGCTGGAGTGCGGACAGGCGCCCAGGGCACTGCTGGTGTGGATGGGGCTGTGGGACGGATCCGTGGGGCAGGCTGGCGCTGCCAGGGCAGCATCTCCCACCCTTGGTGTCCTGCGAGCAGGGCACGTTGAGCTGCACCCGCGGCTCTTCTGCCCGTGCCACCTCGGGCGCTCTCAGTGCTCTCTGCAGGGTCGTGTTTGGTGAGGATGGATCCTCCCGGTGCCCCGTGAGTGCTTCCCAGCGGCTGCGTTTCTCTGTCCTCACCCTTGCAGAGTTGCTGGCTGCTGCTTTCTCACCTGTTTCCCTCTCCTCTGCTCTGCTGCCCTCCTCTCGCACTCCCCCCAGCCGTGGCTGCTGTCTCCTGGCGCTGCCGCAGCCCCTGCGGTCCCTTCGGGGCGTTCCACCCCCAGGGTCCCGGGGCTCCTTCCCGGTGCCATTTGCACAGCGTGGGGCAGCTCCCACTCCGCAGCGGCACCCGGCTAGGCCGCGGTGCTCAGCCGGCTGGAGGCAGCACCCGGATGGGTGCCAGCAGAGGGATGACACCATGTCACCACCCCAGCCCAGAGCGGGGACCTGCCTTTGTGTCCCCACGCTGAGCCGCAGCCACCGCTGTCTGCAGGCAGAGCCGTCTCCAGAGCGTCCAGGGACCTGGGGCCAGCGTGCTGCCGGCGGCTTTACAGGGAGGGGAAGGCACGTGGAAGGGGAAGGTGCAGCTCTTCGGGCTTTTGCAACTTTAACCACACAAAAGAAGTCAGCTGTGCCACATCCTTCGGCGGACGGCAGCAGGGAGCGGTGCTCGGTGACTGCTGGTGGCTGGGGAGGGCTGCAGCCTCGCGGGGCATCGCAGGGCGCGGCGGAGCTTCGTGGTGCCCCCCGCACGTGGCTCTTTGTCTTGGGGAGAGACAAAGCTGCTCCTCGCCCCAGCCGGCGCTGCTGCCTTAACACAACACCCGCACGTCCCCACAGCAGCCGGCGTGTCGTCACCGAAGGTGTGGACAGCCTAAATGGTGACAACTGACCCCTGAAAGTGCTGATTTAGGGACTAGAGAGAGGCAGGAGGAGCCTGAGGAGACCTGCCCAGGCTCTGCACCCGTCAGCGGCTCAGTGGTGCGGCAGAGCTCACGGGCTGGTGCCGTGATGCTCCCCCAGCCCGGGGCTTGGGCTCCGGGTGCCTTTTGGCACCTCTCTAAGGTGTAAGACCAAAGGAATAACTTCAGTTTGCCTGGCTGCTGCTTGCAGCTGGAGGTGTGGGCTTGGAGGGTCTGTGCTGCAGGGCACTCTCCCGGTACCCCCTTGGAGCGCCCCAGGGCACGCCTGGCAGCGCAGGGACCGTCCCGGCCATCTTCCCGAAACCTCCAGCGCCATCCATGCTCAGGGCTTGGCCCAGATTCTGGGGAGGAAGCGTGCGGCACTGATGGCTGCTTCTCAATCACGTGGACTTTTTTATAGGGCTGTAAGCGAAGGCTGTGCAGACATCCCATCTGGGATGCAGCCTGGATCCTCGGCGACGCTGCAGCCCTGGGGCAGGAGGAGCCGAGGGGGTTTGGGCTATGCCTTTTCTTTAGGATACTGACTCCATCGCTGGGTCCTGGGATTTCTCCTCCACATCCCCTTGGCTTCCAGCTCCCTGCAGACGTGGCCAGGCCAGCTCATCTCTAATTCCCTCCCGTTCCCGTATTTACCGTCACACCAGCAACGCTCCGTTTCCTATCTCAACCTCATAAGTGGCATTGGGTCGCAGCGGGATAATGCCAGGAGATCTCTTGGCGCATCGTTTTAAAAAGCTCAGCCCCTGAACAGGGACAGCTGGCACCTCCCTGCCGGCTGCCCGCGGGCTGGGACCTTCCGAGCAGGTAATGAGCTTTCCAGGCTGGGAAGGTCGCGGCCGCTATCTGATTACTTGCCCTTCTGCTTTCATCCTCTTACTGCAACACATCAGCGTAATAAAAGAGGCGAGCCTGCCAGCTCGGGGCACGGTTTGGTTTGCACTGGTGCCGGCGGGGTTTGGGAAGGTGCAGGGAGGGGAGCAAAGGGATTTTCTTGGAGGCTTCAGCTTTGGCTGGGTTTGAAGACATCGGGGTCAGACCTGAGCGGTCCCAGCCGGCTTGGGGACGTGGGGTGGGAGCGTGGCTGGGGTGCAGGGGACCCGCACGGGGGAACGTTTATGGAGCTCGGGTGCGTGTGGGTCTGCGTGGCCGTGGCGGTGCCCGAGGGTTTAAATCCCTCCCAGCCGGTTCGGTGCTGGCTGTTGGGATGTCGGCACACGCGCCTGTCCCCTGTGTCTTCCTGCGTAGCCGTGGGACGTTTGTTCCCTCTGCTTCGCGCTGCTTCACCTGGAACGCGAAAGCTGCTGCTCCGTGCTGCTTGCTGCGGCATCGTGCTGCATCATTTCTGATGTTACCAAACTCCTCTCCCTGGATGAGACTCAAATCCTGCTCCCATCCGAAGGTTTGCTGAGAACCTGCTGAGTCAGAGCTTTTCTTGGGCAGATCCTGGTAAAACCTGGGGCCGCGTTACGGAAGCTGAAGCCCTGCTGTTGTTTGGCCAGGAGGTAACTCGACGTTCAGGTGCCATCTGCCAGCCCAAAAGAGCTGAATAAGTAACCTGTGAAATCCGAGTGGATGGAAAGATCGTAAATAACCGAGTCTTGCGGATGGTTGAAAGTCAGACCCTCAAAATTCTCCGGTTTTTAATTGTTTGGAGCTCCCCCTGCATGGCGGTGAGCACGTGCTGGGGACAGTGGGGCTCTTGGCCTTGGGCAGGGGCTGTGGCTCCCTGCGCGAGTGTCCCCCCGCTCTGTGGTTGTCACCCATCGTCCTGCCTGGCTTCTCCGTGCCTGCAGGAGTAGGGTTGGAGGTGGCTGCTTGGGGTCTGGGGGCATCCCTGTCTGTGTGAGCCCAGCTGGGGCTCCCTGGCCCCAAGGACCCCGTCTGCATTGCCTCCATCTCTGAGGAGTTTCGGGTTTGGGTTCGGACAGCCAGGGCCGGACCGTTTGCAGCCCCAAGGACACGGGGATGGCGTTTCTCCTGTGACAAGCTCCCGGCTGACATCTCCCTTCCTTCCCTCCAGGCTTGCCGCGATTTCCTGGACTTAGCGGAGACTCACAGCCGCAAATGGCAGCGGGCGCTGCAGTATGAGCGGGAGCAGAGGATCCGGCTGGAGGAGACCATCGAGCAGCTAGCCAAGCAGCACAACAGCTTGGAGCGAGCCTGCCGCGGGGCCCCGGGCAGCGCGGGCAGCACCGGCACCGCCAAGGGTGAGCCGGGACGGGGCAGAGCCACAGCGGTGGGGATGGGGAGGATGCGCAAGCAACGCTCTGCATGCCCGTTGTGTTTGTTTTTACAGAGCCTGTTGCTCCGTAATTGTCCCTCATTGTCCTGTTGCTCCTTGCTTGGGGACTTGGATCTCCCCAGACCTCAGGATGTGCTTGCAGGAGAGCGCTGTGCCCCCAGAGCTTGGCGTGCTTCTGCTATCTCAGGCTATCTTGGCAGCCTCCTCCCTTACCCTTGGGAGCATCCCAGGCTGTTGCAGAGGAAACCTGGGGTCCCCAGGGCCACCGAGGTCACGGCTGTGGGGTGGCGCTGTCCCAGCCGGGACTCGTTTGCTGTTTGCAGAAGTTATTTATTGGGCAATAAAATCTTACAGCTTTGGCGAGTAGTGCCAAATCTCCTTCCCTGCAGGAGACATTAGTTACAGCCTGGTAGCCAAAAGCTGCAAGTAGAGCCGTGTCTTATTTTAAAAGGATTTATGGACTCGAGGGAGAAGCGAGCTGCTGCTGGAGGGGCGAAGGTGGTGCCAGGGGGGTGTAGGGGAAGGCACAAATCCATCCCAACCCCCTTGCATGGGGTGATCCTGTTCCTTTGGGGGACACATAGGGACGGTGTGGGGAAGGAAGGTGCCGTACCCTGCAAACAACCGAGCAGCATGGGGCTGGGGCTGAGGCCGCGGCATCCGTCCTCGTCCCTGCACGCAGCCTCAGCAGCACTTTGCAGGATGTGCTGTCCCCATTTTGGAGCAGGCGTAGCACCCAGAGGCCCCAGGCAGGACTGGGGTCCCACGTCTCCGTGATGGGGAGGGACATGGCTCACCTCGTAAGGCCACAGTTTAATGTGAAATGGCTGCAGGCAGAGGTGGCAGCAGGCAAAAACACCACTGCGCTTGTGCTGGGAGGTTTGGGGAACGGGTGTTTTAGGGGTTGTCAGCTCTGCTGCATGCCTGGCACTGCCCTGGCTGCTCGGACAGTGACTTCATGGCAGAGAAGCAAAGCTAGTGGGACTCAGGGAGCAGCACCAGGTCTCAAAGTCCCCTCGTGTTTAATGTCTGGGGGGTGTGTGGGGTACGTGTGGCTCCTGGCTTCCTGGTGACCTCTCCCCAAGCAGCAGGGAAGAGAAATGTTTATAAGTGCGTGGCTGGAAAACCCAAGGGCCAGGAAGTCTGTCTGAGCAACACCTGAAACGTTTGGCTTTCTTTTTTCTGTTTTAAGCCAAACCGGATTTCCCAGCAGACGTGGCGATGCTGGAGCAGGAGCTGGTTGGGCAGCCTGGTGACGCTTTGGAGGTGGCCCTGAGCGTGGCACGGAGCCTTGCGTGCCTCGACCGGGGGGCAGGATGCAAGCTGCAAGGGCACGTTCTTGGTTTTAGGAGCTGGAAACCAGCACGGCATCCTCTCATTGTGGAGGGGAATGGAGAGGAGGGGTCCGTGCAAGGAAGGCTAGTGTGAGATAAGCTGTCAAGGAAGCCTGTGTTGGAGGGGACACAGCAGGAGGACACTGGGGACAGCGGTGACAGTGAGACTTGTGCTCGATGGGCTCCAAAGGGGACTGGCAGCAGCTGAGCATCTCAAACCCTTTGTGCCCACAGGGAGTGTGCAGTCCTCAAAAGGAGAGGCCAGTGACGAAGATGAAGAGACGGAGTATTTTGATGCCATGGAGGATGCACCAGCTTTTATCACTGTAACCGCAGACCCCAAGCACCACAGGTACGAGCCCCTGCCCCGGGGCCTGGCGAAGCCCCCTGAGCATGTGGCAAGAGTTTTGCCTGGTGTTGTGCTTAGGCTTTAGAGCAGCCTCCCCTCCCGAGGGGGAGTTACCCACGTGTGCACATCCCCCAGCAAACCGGCTGCCTCTGCCCTGGCCAGCTGCATCCGAGTGTGCAAAAAGCAGATGCGGGCTCAAGGGAGGCAGGAGCCTGGAGGGAGATGGCTTGGTTCTGGGAGCACCGGGCAGAGGAGGGGAGTATCTTGTCATCCTGTTCTTACTCCTCCCAGGGTATCTCTTTGGGCTAGAGGCACCTGTGGTCTGAACCACAGCCACGCTGCTGTGCTTTCTGGCAGAAGGAGAATCTGTCAGCCCCCTCTGATGCCCACACTCGGCCTCCATCACCCCGTTGCCTTCCTGGCAGCACCCTGGGTGGTGGAGGGAGATGCCCCTGGTGGTGGCGGCTGAGCAGCACTGCCCCGGCTCCTCTCTCCCCTTCTCTGCCCTTTCTCACCTTCAGCGTTTGGCCTTTTTTTCCCCGCAGGCGTTCGGGCAGTAACCTGAGCGGGGCCAGCGAGGGGCACCCCGAGGACTGGAACCTGGAGGACAGCGTGAGTCGGCTGGGCAGGGTGGGAGGGATGAAATGCAAGGAGAGGAGGAGTGAGTGCAGCTTAGACCTGTGCATCCGGTGCTTCTGCAGGTCTTTGAAAGCTCAAATCAAAGCAGCTACAATGAGTCTTGCAAAGACCTTCTGCCGAAGAAAAGGAGGCGGACCCGCATCCCCGACAAACCCAACTACAGCCTTAACCTCTGGAGCATCATGAAGAACTGCATCGGCAAAGAGCTGTCCAAGATCCCCATGCCCGTAAGTGAGCCCCGAGAGCTTGCTGCCGTGACGCAGGTGCCAAGCTGAAGGTTTGGTTTGCTGCAAAGAATTTGAATTATTGCTCCAGGTGGTCCTGCAGGTGTTGTGGCAGCACAGCAGCCTCTGCGCAGGCTGGAGAGCATGTCACCAACTGTCACACCCGTCCTGGCTGCAATTTGTTTGCTCTTGAAATTGTCCACTGCTATGAGGAGCCAGCACAGCCAGAAAGCACAAGCAGCCAGGCAGGAGGAGTCTGTCCTCAGCAGCATGGAGCTGTGCTGCTAATTGCTTTGTGGTAAATAGCTCCGATGTCATGGCCGTTGCATTAGGGTCTGTTTGAATCTGGTTGGCTCTTTGGGACTGATTCCTTCTCCTGTACTGGCTGTGGAGAGCCCTGGAGTGCCCATGTGGTGCCCAGGGCAAGCTGGAGCAGAGAGACATTGCCCGAATGTCCCCTGCAAATCCAACCACTGCAGAGGCAAGGAGAGAACCGGGGCATCTTGAATCCCTTTGTGTTCAAGGATTTCACCCAGGGGCCAGAAGGAGAGACCTTGCTGCTGATCACTTTCCCCCGTGTGAGTCTGGGGACATGATGCTGGGTGAGCAGCCCCACGTACCCTTCTCTGTTCTGTACCAGCAGCGTGTTTCATCCAGGGACTCAAAGTACGTTTACTTTCCTTGCAAAGAGCGCCCGTGCAGTGAAAGAGATGCCTGGGGTCAATTTACAGACAGCCCTTCTACCTCTGCGTGCTGCTGGGCTCACTCCTTAGGGTGAAGGCTTCCTGCAGGTGCTCAGAGGAGAGGGTTTGCTGGCAGGGGTCTGTCTGGAGAAACCCCTCTTACATGGGCTGCTGCAGAGGGTAAGTGGGGAGTGCATTTAATTCTTGCAGGTAAATGTGCCTCGTTTACTTACGTGTATGAGGCCTTTTTCCTCCTCCATTTCGAAAAGAGGAGAAGAAATCCCTGCTGTCACTGGTCTGGTCTGGAGATACGTAGCTTCCTCTGCGTAGGGGCAGGGGCATCCCACGGCTGGTTTGCACCTGGGGTGGGTTGTGCTAGCTGGTACCGACCCAGACGCAATGCTGCCCACACCAAAGCTCCTCCAAGGCCATAGCAGAAAGAGTTTTTCAGAACAAAACAGCCCTATACAGGCTGCTGCTTTGCTAGCAGGTCTTGGCCAGCCCAGTAAGCGGCGTGGGTGCCACTGCAAGTAATCTGCTTCCCCAAACCCCGTGAAATCCTGGCAAGCTTGGGAGAATATACCTTATTTCTTAGAGCAGTACCTGACACACTTGGAGAAAAAGATGGGTTTGTCTCTTCCTTGGGCCATTTCCAGCTGAGATCTGCAGCCCAGTGCTGTCCGTTAGCATTTCTGCAAAAACGTCAATATCAGATACAGGCGTGATGGGCACAGAAATAAGTTCAGGACGTGGAGTACCAGCAGCGGCGGCGCCAACAGAGAGGAAATACCTACCTCCCCTACCAATCGAACCCTTCTGGGAGCTGCTGGGCAGAGCCAAAGCCTGGCAGCGACGCGTTGTGCCTCGCGCAGCAGCCCCGGTACCCCTCAGGGCTGCAGTTCCTCCAGCCCTCTCTGGGGCAGGCGGATGGGTTTCCCGGCAAGCGTTCAACAGAGCCACGAGGGGTAAGGAAATGGCTCACCCTGGCGTCAGCTCGCTGTTAGCCCCTCTCTCTGGATCCCTGCCCTGTGCTGTGGGGAAGCAGAGGCAGGAGGGGTTTTCGTCCCAGCTGCAGCCGGAGGGCAGAGAGAGGCGTTGCAGCCCGCACGCGGCGTTTCTCTGGGAGATTTGCCCCGAGAGCAAGAAGCTTGCGGTAAGGCACCGAGGGGCCATTACATCTGCCTTCAGCGGCCATTTACATTCGCTCTCCGTATGTTTGTGCCTGGGAGCAGGGGAGGTCGCAGCTCGGTGAAGTGAAGCGCAGCCGTCTAACGAGGGCTCGCAGGCTGACAGAGCGAGGGAAGACGAGAAGGGAGCAGAGCAGCCAGCTGGGGAAAGGCTCTTTGGAAAGCCGGTCAGTTCCAGTGCAAACCAGTACAAACCACTGGTGAGCCCACTGTGCTGTGCTCCGTGGTGTGGGGTGGCTGCAGCAGGAGCTTCTCCTTCCGTGTACTTCAACCAATTCTTGGCCTTTTGGGAGCATTTCTGAGACCCCCTCTCCCTCCCTGGGGACGCGACGGATTGGAAAATCTCCCCCTGCAAACTCCGCGTTCATTCCTTCATTTTTCCTGCGAATGAACAAATCCGCAGCAGTGAAACGGAACAAAGCAGCTGTAGGGATTTTGCATTTTGAGGGGGCTAAGCTTCATTCCTCCATCAGAAGGTTTTGCTTTGTGGCTTCCTGAGCGGTGCCGATGGGAGGCCGCAGCTGCCGGCTTTTGTTCTCGAGCTGCCTGCTCCAGTGGCGGCTCTCCGGAGTTACCCCGAGCTGGCAGCGATTTGCTTCTCTGCGGATGCGCTGCTGCCCTTTCTGGGTGACTCTGTCTTTCTTGGATGCTCTAAGATCCCTCTTGTTTACAGGCTAAATCCCTGAGTGGAATGATCTGAGGTTTGTTTTCTTTAACATAAAGCGTGTAACTGGGCTTATAGAAGTGGTTCTCCCATCCTTCAACCATCTGCTCGTTCTAAAATACATTTTTTGATCTGAAATGAAAGCGAAAAGTGAATTTTGGACGGTTTTGAGGCAGAACACTTTCCACTCATGCAACAGAAAATATCTCTCTGTTCTTCTTTTTTTTTTTTTTTTGTCATGATTCTAATTCTTTTCAGAACAAATAGATTGCTAAAACCAACTGCTTTTTTTTTCTCTTTTTTTCCCCAAAGACATTTGCAGTAAGAATCCTGCCCAACCTGGCGACATACCGCAAACTTCTCCAGTTGACAAAGTGATGATTTGGGGTTGGAAATAAATGCACGGGGGGCTCTCCCGGGACAGAGCTGCCCCTCTGCCTTTTGCCCTGCGGTGCATCGCTGCTGTCGCTGCCTGCAGCTCACAAACGCGGTGTGGGTGCTGATATGCGGCTGCAGTCCCAGGAGCAGGGATGCCCCTAAATCAGGTTTTTGAGGCTCTCCCAGTCACTGGGCTGCATCCCAGAGGCGATGGAGGTGGCTGAAGGATGCCCAGGGATGCTCACCTCTACCCCTGTGCCGCCTCTTGCTCCTGGCCTGATAGATGCTGGCCAGGAGGGAGCTGGGCACCGCCGAGGCTCATTTTGGGAGACATCGGTGCCTGATTTGGAGCATGCGTGAGCTGGGACGGTGTCTGGTTAGCCTGCGGGGCTGCCAGCTCCCTGCTGGGCTGTTCCCAGCTCAGCCCAGCTGGGTACTTCAAAGCCTTCAGGCTCTCGTGGCATGGTTCAGGGAGCACGTTATAGCACGAGTCTCTTGCTTTATTTCACAATTATGTGGCACTGCAGAGGCAGCGTGTGTGCAGGGCACCCTGGCACATCCAGTCCCGTGCCGTGAGCCCTGCGCTGGGACAGCCGACGGCGTGGGATGCTGTTGGGGAGCAGGACACGGTGCTGGGGTGAAAGGCGGGTGGTGAAGTGCCCAGCTTGGCCCCTGTCCTGCTTTGCTGACCTCCCTCCTCTCTCCCTGCAGGTAAACTTCAACGAGCCGCTCTCCATGCTGCAGCGGCTGACGGAGGACCTGGAGTACCACGAGCTGCTGGACAAAGCTGTCAAGTGCGAGAGCTCCACGGAGCAGATGTGTTTCGTGGCTGCGTTTTCGGTGTCTTCCTACTCGACGACGGTCCACCGCACAGCAAAGCCATTCAACCCACTGCTGGGGGAAACCTACGAGCTTGACCGGCTAGAGGAGTTTGGCTTCCGTTCCCTGTGCGAGCAGGTGAGGCATGGGCTGCGTGCCCACCAGGCAGCAGCGCTGTGCCGCTGCTCATGTCCAGCCAAAGTAGCCCCTTCCCCAAAGGAGACCCAGCATCTCCTTGTGCTGAGCCTTCCTCCTGGCCGAGACAGCCAACGCGGTGCTCCTGGCACTGGCAGAAGCAGCAGCAAACACAACCTGAGCTATCTGCAGGAGCAGGAGCATTGTGTGGCCGTCCCAGCATTGCAGAGCAGGAGATGGGGGGAAAAAAAAGGGAAGGAGAAGAGCATCTGTCACCATGGCAGGTTTCATGGCACCCTGCTTGGGTCTGGGGTCTATGTAACATCTCAACACTTGAGCAGACAGGGAGAAGACACATCAGTGAAGCCTGCAAGCTCTGGCACAGTTCCTCCCCATTTCCGTGCATCTAATGGCTGGAAAAAGCCTCAGGATCTTGTTTCTTTCTTGTTATGCTGAAAAGTTTTAGTTTCAAAGCTTGGGGGCAACCTGAGAGCCTCTAACATCCTTGTGTGCTAACCACAGAGTGCATCTGACACATAGCAGTCAAACAGCAGGTCTTAATTAAAAACCTGGAGTGTTTAATGGGTTGAGAACTGTGTAGAAAATTGACTCCTTAATTATGTAGCATGCTTGGCTGGTGCGTCCCATCCTCCTGGGGATGGGCAGGGCCGTTTATCACCATTGCAGGCAGGACATCATATTGGTGGGGGCTCCAGGAGGTGGCTGTGCTGTATCGGGAGCAGAGCAACCATCACATCTTTCAGCTCTCAGAAGCATCAAACAAACCCACAAACCTCCATCACTCTGCAGAGGCCTACGTAGGTCCAAGACCTGCAGCACCATTGAGCAGACCGTGCCGACTGAGGGCTGTGGGTCAGTCGTTTTGTGGGGCTGTGCTTGCAAGCCATGTCTTCCAGGTGCTCAGTCCCCTTTGGCAGGGCTTTGGAGATGCTGCACTTTGTTCATACTGGGGCAGGAGCATTTTTGGTCTGGGCAAGGCCATTCAGAGAGCTCCTGAGAGGGGCATAGTATAAGGAAAGAGCCTTGCTGCTCATCTGGACACGGAGCAGCAGCAGGAGGAGACACTAGGGTCTCCGGTCAGCTCCTACCAGGTACACGTAGGTGCAAGCAAAACCACTCCATGGTAATGGCTGCTCGTTGCTCAGTGCTTTGCTCATGCAAAGCTCCAGCCCCAGGCAGAATGGCACCTCTTGTCACATCGTGTCCCTCTGTGTCCCTCCGTGTCCCTCTGTGCCACTGCGAGCTCTCTCAGCTGCGCTGGTCTGGGCGGTGATGGTGAGCTGGCTGCGCGGGGTCTCCTGGAGATGTCGCCCCTTGCAGGGACAAAAGTAAAGATGCTTCAGCAGGTGACCTCTGGAACTGACACCTCTGCTGTCACTTCATGCCATCTGCCCAGCACTGGGCAGCTGTGCTTGTCCCCAGTGACCAGTGACACCCATACAGCCTGTCCCAGTTGTGGGAGCTCGTGCCCAGGGCTGCAGCAAGCCCGGACACTGCTGACCCGAGTGTAAGGAGCTGCAGCTACAAGGGTGCGTCCCCGTCGTGCTCTGTCTGGTGCCACTCCCAGCATTAATTCACCCCTCCTGCCTCGCAGCCCAATTCCCAAACTGGCTTTATGCACAGCTGAGAAAAACGGGGGTCTCTGTTCCCCCTTATGCCACATCAGCCCTGCTCACCCTCGTGGTGGGAAGCCAGTGGGTGCCAACACGGTGGTACCAGGATACTCGATCCACCTGTTAGCCACAGGCACATCTCATCATCACGTTCTGTACAGTCAGTTTAGCAAGTTTGGTTTATTACCCCAATTTGGGCTGTGATGATGAAGCCTAGTGCTGCCTGTCAGGTACCGCCGGAGAGCCCCGACATCACTCCCATGCTTGTCATCCCTTTTCCTGTTTCTTCACCCTCCTTCTCACCACGCTTCTTTGTCCCTTTCTCCGTCCTCATCTCCCAAATAAATAACCTGCTTAACGGGATGTGCTGGCAGCGTGGGGCGGACAGACGGACGGACGCTGATCGCACTGCTCTGACTGCTTCCATTCCCTTGGGAGCAGTGGGTGCTGCTCGGCCCGCCGACCTGCTGAGCAAAGCGTTGATAATCCTGTGCCTGAAATCCAGTTATCCAAATAGGATTTTCTCCCGCCGGTGACCGTGGGGTTTAATGGAGAAGTTTTGGCTCTGCTCACGGTTGTAATCCAGCTGCTCAGGGCACTCAGGCTGTGATGACACCGGTGCGTGTAGTCTCTGAATGCAGGAGCGTGCACGTCAGCCCCAGGGTCAGACAGAAAGGGTGGCTGGCACCTCACGGGCTTTTTCTTCTCTCTTCCAGGTGAGCCACCACCCGCCCGCGGCTGCCCACCATGTCTTCTCCAAGCGAGGGTGGACGTTATGGCAGGAAATCACGATCGCCAGCAAGTTCAGGGGCAAATACCTCTCCATCATGCCTCTGGGTAGGTGACTCATGCTCAGGGGATCGGGGCTGGCTCTGAAGAGCTCCCAAGAGGTCAAAGCAGCATGCCAGTCCCGTGGGCTCCTGTAGGGCTTGATGAACACCACCCTGAGCATTGTAGGAGTACGGGTTTGTGCTCCTGGTCACAGACAATCCTGAAACACCAGCCATAACCCTGGAGGTGGAAACTATGCCAGCTGCAAAGGGAGAGCGCTTTGCTTGCTGATGAGGTGCTCAGGAAATATCCTGGCTTAACTCGTGCCAAGGTGGCACCCAGACTGGCCAGTGGGAGGTGGCGGTGGCCAGCAGACAGCCAATTTTGTACTCCTGCTTGCCCATAAATTGCTTTCTCCTTAAATGCTGTTTAAAGATCAACTTGCTGCCTGTTTCAGCCCTCTCCCCAGCAGCCAGAGGCAAGAAGCTGCCTCCCTGCAGTGTTGTGTTTGCCCTCTCCACATCCCAGGGCTGGGCAGCACACCTGGGGCTGGTCCCCTCTGCGTGGTCTCATGGCACGTTCCCGAACAGCTTCTAAAATAAGAGCTTTTGGGATCAGAAAGAGGGCACGGGACCTGGCAGGTACCACGGCTGCTTCAGCACAGCCAACCACGGGGAGGGACGGGCGCAGACCCCGTGCTGGTTTGGGGCTGACGGGTGGGCACAGGCGCGGTGCTCGGGCCTCCCTTCCTGTCCCCGCCCTGAGCCCGGGGCTCTGCGCTCCCACAGGCGCCATCCACCTCGAGTTCCACTCCAGCGGGAACCACTACGTCTGGAGGAAGGTCACCTCCACCGTTCACAACATCATCGTGGGCAAGCTCTGGATTGACCAGGTGGGTGCTCAGGCCGGCCTCGGAAGAGCGGGGCGGTGTGCTGGCCTCGCGGGGCTGGGGCTGGGATGGGTTCGGCCGTGGGGCTGCCGCGGGGAGCAGAAGTGGTGCTGCAGCTGAGGCTGATGTGCAGCTGCACAAGCGGTGACTAACGGCTCATTTGTCTCCTTGCGAAGTCTCTCACTTGCTGTGGTTCTGTCTTTTATCTAGTCTGGTGAAATAGAGATTGTTAACCATAAGTCAAAAGATAAATGCCAGCTGAAATTTACCCCCTACAGCTACTTCTCCAGAGACGTCCCCCGAAAGGTACGTAGCCAGAAATCTTTCTGCTCCTTCTGGTGGCCTGGCTCTTCCCTCTGAGCTCGGCTGGGGCTCGCAGGGTCCTGGCCCGAGGGCGGGAGGGATCCCAGCACAGGGTGAGGATCTGCACTGGCACCTTCATGTAGTGCAGCTCAGCGGGGAGGGCTGGGAGGGCAGCACTGAAGTCTGTGTCTGGGAGCTGGGCAGGACTGGATGGGCTGGAGGACCAGCTGCAGGGGCTGGGTCGGGATGGGGCCTGCCCGCTGGGTGCAGCTGGATGCTGTCCTCATGTCTGAGGCCACACAGCACCGCTTGAGTTGCCAGGTCCAGCTATTTCGTTCCCGGAGGCTGTTCTTCATCTCTGCACACCTCTTTGTCCCCTGGGCACTTTCAGAAGCCGCCAGAGCCACCTCCTGCACTTTTGTCTCTCCTTCTGCCAGGTGACGGGGGTGGTGAGCGACGCTGATGGTAAAGCCCACTACGTCATGTCTGGCACGTGGGACGAGAAGATGGAGTGCTCCAAGATAGTGCACAGCAGCCACGGCAGCACCAGCTCAGAGGGCAAACAGAAAACCGTCTACCAAACGCTGTCTCCAAAGGTCCTGTGGAAGAAGTACCCCCTCCCGTGAGTCCCATCCTGCGGCGTGGCGTGCTGGGCAGCGAGGTTTTGGGCAGCCAGGTGCTGGTTTGGGCTGAGGTTTGGTTCTCCTGACTGCTGGCTGTGGCAGGGCGAGGTGCTGGCTGCTCTGCCTCGCCAGCGAGTCCCTGTCCCATGGGTGACTTCAGCTCTCCGGGGACCAGCCCTGCTGTTGGACACCGAACCAGTGTCCAGAAGCACGAGCAGCTGGGAGACCTGGTGCTGGGGTGGTCCCCAGTGGAAAGTGCATGGCCCTTGGTGCTGAGCTGTCCCCTTCTGCAGGCTCTGGTCTGGCAGTTCTTGGGTTGGGTTGTTTCGTGTTTCGGCTGTGTGATACTGGAGCTCGTAGGCTTTGTTTTTAGCTCCCCCACACCAAAGCAATAGAGGAGGGGTCTGTGCTCCCCCCTGAGCTCCCCGAGAGGCATCCCTGACATCTTCACTTAGGGGGTGGGATGCAGGGCTCCCCTTAAGCGTGCTCCACACAAAGCGTTTTGGGGATCAGAATAATAGACACAGCAGCTTTGGTGGGCTGGGGTGAAACACCGGCACCTGAAGGGATGGGAGCTCTGCTCGAGGCAGGCACCACCTCCGCGGTCCTGACCGCAGCTCTCCGGCTGCAGGGAGAACGCCGAGAACATGTACTTCTTCTCTGACCTGGCCCTCACCCTGAACGAGCCCGAGGAGCGGGTGGCCCCCACGGACAGCCGGCTGCGCCCCGACCAGCGGCTGATGGAGAGCGGCCGCTGGGACGAGGCCAACGTGGAGAAGCAGCGGCTGGAGGAGAAGCAGCGGGCCGTGCGCCGCAGGAGGGAGGCCGAGGCCGTGGAAGCCCTGGAGGAAGGTGGGATGCGACGGGATGGATGCGGGACAGGGAGGAGGGGGTGCCGCGGGGAAACCCTGCTGGGTTTGGGGAGGAAGGACCGAACCCTCATCATCTCCGTCCCCGCGCAGGGAAGGACTACGAAGGCTACATCCCGCTGTGGTTTGAGCGGAAGGTGGATCCGGTGACGGGGGAGCTGATCTGCGTGTACAAAGGCGGCTACTGGGAGGCCAAGGACAAGCAAGACTGGAGCGTGTGCCCCGATATCTTCTGAACTGCTCTGCCTGCTCCGGCCTGGCCGGCCCTGGGCGCCTCTGCAGCAGGACAGACAGAGGGACAGCGAGGACATGCTGGCAGCATCCTGCCGGCAGGTGACAGTGCAAATAAACACACACACACAGACACACACTCATGCAGAAATCTGAAAAAGAAAATCTAAACAGGGATTCCAAACCTATTTTTTTATGCACTAATAAAAATAGCATCCTTTTTTTTTTAATGGTGGCTTTTTCAGCTACTGATTAGGAATATGGACACGAGAATCTGGTTTGTTTTTAGCCTAGTATATTTATTGCTATCAGGAGTTGCTGCCTCTATCTTTCAATGCCTCAGCTGTATTGGCTGAGACGTCAACTTCCAAAGATGCTCGCGTCGTGGGGATGCCGTGCATTTGTGTGAGCTCTTTCTTTGACTTTTTTTTTTTTCCTCATTTGTGCGTGGACTTTAAGGAGATTTAAAAAAAAAAAAATCTGCTTCTGGTTCAGGTTCCTTCAAAGTCAAACACAAACAACTCCAAATCTGCTCAGAAAACACTGGGGGCTGTGGCCGAGGCGCTTGTTCCTGGAGGCTGCTGGTGGTTCCCGCAGTGCCCGGTCATCCCAGTAATACCAATCAGGACATTTCAGCTGGTGACCATTTTTCCTTTTTGTTTTCACTTTAAAGAAGCCTTTGAGCAGATTCCCCATGGTCTGCTGTGTTTAGTCAAGGTTTGGGACTGTCTTTAACGTGATGCTTTGTGATTGGAGTGAGGTTTGGTTTGGTTTTCCCGTACCTGCATCCGAAGGGGGCTGAGACAGCGAGCTGCAGGTGGGGTGTGAGGAGGTGCTTGAGCACAGAGTGAAGAAATTTGTCGCCCAGTGAAGCTTTGGGGCTTGCAGACCAGCTCTCAGCTCCGAGTCTCAGCAGGACTGACGGGTGGCAGGAGCTCTGCTGTCAGAGAGGCTCCCGGGAAGCAGCGTTTGTCCTGCTTTCCCCTCCCTGTGTCTTCCCCAGTTTGCAGGTTTCAGGTCATGGCTAGAACACCCCTCGTGCTGCTGGATGAAAACAGCAGGATTCCTGCAGCTCTTCTCCTGGAAGAGCTGAGCAAGTCCTGCAGGTGATGGGTGAGGACCAGCAGTGAGCGATGCTTGGGCACTGGGCATGCCTGGTCCCCTGGTGCAGAGCAAGGACCCAGGAGATGACGGACAGATCCAGTGGATCCTGCCGGGACAGAGGGAATTGGAGGTACCTGCACACCTGCCTTTGCCTCCTTAGATTTCATTTTTGGTGTCTTCTTCTTTGGGTGTTCATCGTATCACGCTGACTGCTCCCTCCTGCGGGTCAGAGGCCACCTGTAGCCGGACTGTCACATCCACATCGGAAGATAATTAGCAATAATAAACTTTGAGGCAATGGGAACTGGAAACGCCAGGCTGCACACGGAACACTTATGCAATCAGGTTCCTCTTACCATCAGTCTCCTCCTGGTCAGCTTCTCCAGCACCTCCATACCTGTTATTTACAGCAAACCCATGTGTACAGTATATATAGACCCCGTATGGCGTAACAGTAGTGAGTGGCTATTGGAGTGGCAACACCCGCTGATCTCAATGTACCCCTTAATCTTATTTATTTGCTTCTAATTTATATATATATATATAAATACATAAAAAAATTATTTTGCTTAAATTTCTATGGTATACAATAGATAAAAAATGATGAAGACAGAAGCGTCTGTCTGAGTTTTTGTAGTACGAGTACGGCCATTTCCCTAGGCTTGTCCCGAGGTAGGGTGTAGGGGTGATGGTGATTTGTTCCCGAAGCAGAGAAGCAACATTTTGCTCCAAAGCTCTTCATTGACCCAAAGTGCCGCGTGAGGTTGGCCACGGCTGGCACAAGCTGCGCCATGTCCCGTCCTGGGGCCGGGAGGAGGCTCCGTGCCCAGCTGCGCTCAGGACAGCAGCAGAAGTGGCACGGGGTGGGTTGCTCCACTGGGTTTTGTAAAATGGACTAGAGATTGAGCACTTCCAAATGCCTTATTTTCCTTGTGTTGTCAATGCGAGTGTTACGCCAGGGCTGGGAAGGGCGAGGAGCTCCGGGCTGTCCCAGGACCTGGACCCGAGCGTCCCCGTGGCAGAGGTGACGTTGCTCAGGGAGTGCTGGCACCGAGTGTCCTGCTGGGCTCTGGGACACTGGGAGCTCCTCTGCGATGTTCCCCCCGATGTCTCTCCAAAAATCACCGTCACGGACACTACACAGCTTAGCAGAGCCTGGGGAGTGTGAGGAGCAACCCCAGAAACAGCAATCCCTCATTTTTTAGGCTAATTTTAAAAACTGCAGTATCTTCCAGAGATCGTTTAGCGGCAACCCTTAATCTGAGCACCATCTCCTGGTCTTTCTACCCGCCTCCCCCCCCTCCCCCCCCAAGAAAAGATAATTTAATGTCATTCTACTGTAAATGCTGTTGAATGTATTTCTTTTTGAACAATATGTTGTGAGTGATCCCTCTTCTCCTACACAGTAATAAAACTTGGATTCGGGAGTTTTAAAAGGCGCAGTGCTGAGGTTATCGCTTGCCCCCCCAAATCTGCATGCGGAGGTCCTGGGGGAGCCCCGAGGTGGGCACGTGGTGGGCGAGGGGTCCGGGGAAGGGACCACCGGAGGTGGCCCGGAGAAGAAGGTTGTCCAAGGGGAGGAGAACTGTGGGAGGGGGACATGGGGTGGAGGCCCAGAGACAAGGAGACCCAGGGAAGGGTTGTCCATGGAAGAAGGAGGATCAGGGGCGAGGCTGCCCTGGGGAGGAGATGGTCCGGGGGGCAGGAAGCGGGGCCAGGGGAGGAGGTGGCCCAGCGGAGGTGGTCCAAAGGAGGAGATGGCCAAGGGAAGGTGGCCTGGGTAAGCAGGGACAGGAGAGGTGGCCCAGGGGAAGAAATTCTCCAGGGATGGTGGCCCAGAGGAGGAAGAGGAGCAGGGTAGGGGTTGCCCAGGGAGGCAGGAGGGCGGGGGGAGGCGGGGAGATGGCCCAGCAGAGGTTGTGCAGGGGAGGAGGACCAGGCTGGGAGGGACGGGAGAGGAGTCCCAGGGGATGGCTCCCAGGGAGGAGGCCCAGCAGAGGCGGAGGAGGCCCCGGGGCCGGAGCTGGGAGGGGGAAGCCCAGGGCAGGCCGAGACTTGGCCGGGCCACCGCGACGTTGCCAGGTGACAGACAACAGCGCGCAGCCCTGCCGGTGCCGTGCCGTGCCGAGAGGAGCCCCCTGCCCGCTCTGGGTGCAGGCAGCGGGGCGAGGGGCCAGCAGGGCCCAAACACCCCGGTGGCCTGGCCCTCAGCTCCGGCAGGTGGGTGAGCCTGGCTGCCTCGTTCTTGGCACGTTCACTCTGAAGCCTAATGAGCACGCTGAGCCTTCGAGGGCAGAAGCCGCGCAGCGTGGAGCTGAGGTGTGGGGGGCCGGAGGGGGCGATGAAGCACCAACAGCGGGGTGCTCCGGCCCTCACCCACCCGCAGCGCCAGGGCACTGGGGCACACGGCAGAGCCTGCGACACCTCTCCCGATGCCTTTGACATCTCCAGGATGGCTGGTGAGTGGGGACAGGGATCCTTGCAGCCGCTGGCAAGGACGATGCGCAGGGCATTATGCAGCTGTTACCATTTAAATAAAACAACAGCGCACCACAGAGCCCAAAATAGCAAACGCTAGAGAGCAAAAGGGCACCCTGGGATCCCGCAGCTGACACACAAACGTTGCTGGAAGGGTGAGTGCTGGGGCTTCGCTGGTGCAAAGGGCACGTTGGGACCGGGAACCTCACATCCAGCGGTCGCTTCCTTGTCGCAGCAGTGGAGCTTGCAGCATCCTGCCCGTGCGTCCTGTGCTGAGCTGTGCTGCTTTGCGGTGCCTGAAAAATTAACCTGCCCCCCCCCCCCCCCCCCCCCCAAGAAAAAGCCATGTAACAGCGTTTTCTTTGTCCCTCTTTTGGAAGCAGCTCAGGGTCGGGCTCTGGCTGGGGAGGCTCAGGGCGCTCCGCTCTCCCATGGTGCAGAGCCGGCGGGACGTGGCTCCTGGAGGCAGCGTCGGGGCGACGGGAGCAGCTCCAGCTCTGTCTGCACCGAGGACTTGGCTGCCGCATTTTGGGAGGGCATGGTGGAGCCCGCAGTGTTCTCCGAGGGGGAGGAGGACGAGGCCCTCTCTTTCCCTACCGAGGACGATGGCGATGGGCAGGATGCGTCCCTCTCCCTGGGACCAGGCTGTCCCTGGCGGGACACGTCCCCATGGCTGACGAGGAGGGAGAGCCTGGAGTCCCTGGGAGTGAGGATTTCCAGGCTGAGCCAGATCAGTGCTGGGACAGCCCGAGGGGGTCCCTGCCCTGCCCCCTCCGAGGGGGACACGGGGCATCCCTGGAGACCCCCAGGCAGCTCGGCCAGCAGGAGCGGGGCTGGGACCGGGGGACACCCCAGGAGCAAGCCCACGGAGACCAGACATCAGCAGCCAGCAGCTGTCCGGGGGTGGCAAGGAGGAGACGCCGCCCTCACAGTGGAGAAGGAAGGAGGTGGCAGCAGGCAGAGGGGAGCTCGCTGCTCGTCTCACCGTGAG
Source organism: Anser anser (assembly GCF_964211835.1). Lineage (NCBI taxonomy): Eukaryota > Metazoa > Chordata > Aves > Anseriformes > Anatidae > Anser > Anser anser. The sequence continues at coordinate 14,552,986 of NC_139739.1, forward strand.
TCGGGGCTGGCCCCGGGGTACAGGGGCTGGAAGAGGACGGGGGGACCAGGATCAAGCAGGGCACAAGGGAAGCGTGGCAGGGGCTGGGGCTGGGATGTCCTGGAGGGCCCACACAGGAGATGCGATGGCAGGAGCCAGCCCTCACTTGCTCATGGGGTTTGTGGTGTCCCCCCAAAACGCCGTGTGGTCCTGCAGGTACTGAGGCAGCAGCGGGACCCTCCGGCAGATGCAGCCCCCACTCCAAGGTGCTGAGCTTCGTGTCCTGCCCAGGCGGAGTGACCCAGCCCCAGTGGCAGCGCGGGAGGCTGGCAGCTGTCCTGTCCCACAAGGTACCCATGGGCACAGCAGGACGGGCGGGTTGGCTGCTGCCATGCGGAGGGGACACGGCTGGGATGTCCTCGTCCCCGAGTCCCACGCAGGACCTGGCAGCAGACCTTGCCGGTGGCCATAGGAAGGCTCAGCATGCGGACATTTATCAAAGAAATGAATAATTGCAAATGAAGACCTGAAGGAAAACCTTCCAGTACTCAAGAACAGTTCATCATTGTGAAAGTCGTTACCTTTATCAAGTTAATTAGCTGTATAAGTGCTGGCTGCATGCGGCAGCACTTCCCAAGGGTTTGTGGGTCGGTGTCACTCATCCATGTCCATCTCCATCCCTCCAGCTGGTGTCGCTGCGCGGGGCCCTGCGGAGGAGCCAGGAGAGGACGCAAGAGCTGGGAGCTGGTGCTCAGGGGACCTGGAGAGAAGGGGAGAGAGGCAGGTGTGCTGCAGCCCTCAGGGATTCATCCTGCTCTGAGGCTGGAGCCACAGCCCTGAGGATGGGGCTGAAACGCCAAAGGGTCCCATGGGTGGGCTCCGGGGTGTCCCGGTGGGAACATGGGTGATGCCGTCCCTGCAGCAGGGCTGGCTGGGCGCCGCTGGCATGGACACAGGACCAGCTGGACCTGGAGAAGGTGGTGGGCACCCCAAGTTGGGTAAAGCAGGGTGGGGGCTGGGGGGGCTCTGGGTGAGCTGGGGGACAGCAGGGTGAGGGGCTGGGCTGGCCAGGGCTGGCCAGGGCTGCGGCTACACGGGGAGGAAAGCGCGGAGCTGCTTCTGTGTGGAGGAGGTGGGAAGTGGAGAAGAGGGGGGGTCCTGTCTCAGCAGGGGCTCTCAGAGAGGCTGTGATGGGGGCACGGGGCAGGCACGAAGGGCAACGTTGGCTCTGCGAGACGAGAAACTGGAGCTGCAGGAGGTCGGTGCGTGCTGTGGGTCTGGGGCTGCGTGGGACAGACCCGGGGATGGAGGGAGCGGGTCCCTTGTCAAGGCCAAGCCCCTCATCCAGCCACCTGCGTGTCCCCTGTTGGGGTATGGCCAAGTTCCTAAAACAGTTTAAAGAGAGAGGATCCGTGGGGAAAAGCAGCCCTGTGGCTGTGCCCGGGCCTGGCTGGTTGGGCTGCAGCCTGGGAGTTCCCTCGCGGTGCAGGCAGGGCTTGCAGCTCCTGCAGTGCTGGCACGATGCTGGTTGCTGCCGTGCCCGCGCTTCCCACCCAGCCTGAGCCAGCGTTGGGGGGACTGCACATGGGAAGTGCCTTGCTGGGCCTGGGTGACGTGTTGGGGTGGCCCCACGGGGTGGGGACCCATCTCTTCGTGCAGAGGCTCCGCGAGCTGCAGCATCGAACCCGCTCCCTCCTGCGGCAGCGGCTGGAGACCCTGGAGCGGCTCCGTGTGCTGCTGCGGGAGGAGAAGGCGGCTGCGCCTCGGCAGCTCCAGGAGGCTATGGAGAAGGTCAGGGAATGGAGAGGGGTGGTGGCAGTGCCCAGTGATTGTGTCACCTCCTGTGTGCCCCGGGTGGGGACAGGGACACGTCCCCATGGGAGCTGGTAGCTCTGGGGCAGGGTCTGCTCCCTGGCAGTGCCACAGGGAGGGTGGGCTTTGGACAAAAATAACTAGAGAGCAGCCACAGTTGCTCCTCCATCAGCCCCAGTGATGCAGACGGGTGGGCGCTCCTTCTCTGCTCAGCAGTGAAGTAGTTGGGATCCATGGCAGGCATCAGCCCTTGGGGAAATCTTGGTTCCCCGTCCCTGGTGCCCGCAGCTTGGCAGTGGGGATGTCTGCCGCAGAGCGGAGCGGCTCCTCTCCGCCACCCTCTTACCCCATCTGTGGGCTGCAGATGAGTGGGGCCGTCTGTGCATCTGTCCACGTGCAGGAGCAGGACTGGAGGCAGCAGCGGGCCCGGCGGCAGAAGCGGGAGCATCTTCACCGGGAGAAGGCGGCAGCGGTGGGAGGCCTGGAGGAGCCGCTGGCCCAAGTGAGTGCCCTGCAGGAGGCAGGGATGTGTGGGGTGAGACCCCCCCCTCTTTGTCCCCCCTGTCCTGTCCGAACCGGGACTGAAGACGCCGCCTGTGTGCAGAGATGGAGCCAACGTCCGCGCCTCCGCTCCGCTGCCTCCCAGTCCCCGAGCACCGCGCCCTGCCACCAGCAGCATGGCCCTGGGTCCCTGGGTGTCCTGCACCATGTCCAGCGCTGCCTGCAGGAGCTGCAGGTGGATAAGACACACCGCACAGGCAACCTGGAGAACCCCAAAGTCCTGGGAAGAGAGCTGGGCACCGCAGCAAGCGAGGAGGAATGGGGACAGCCTGGGACAGGGGACTCGCCCTCCACCGCAGCCTCACCCAAGCAAGAGGTGCAGAGCTCCACTGCCAAGCACTCCAAGGGGGGTTGTTTGTAACCTAGGGACTTTGGGCAGATCCCATCACCATCATGTGGGGTTAAGGGACGCTGGGGTCATCTGAGGATGGCTAAGGGACCTGCTGGCGAGGGGACACCTGCTGGTGATAGAGCCACAGAGGTCCTAGCGAAGTCCTCCTCTGGGTTTGCTTGGACCAGGCCTGGGGTCCCTACACACCTCTTCCCACTCTGCAGCTTCTCCTCTGCTCTCCTCAGCCTCCAATCTCCTACCCTGGGATGTGGCCATGGGACACAGCTCAGGCAGGCTGGCAGTGGCATTTCCCTTTCTGTGCCACCACGCTCATCAGTTCTGGCTCTTCCTCCCTTGCAGCAGAGGTTCCTGGTACCAGACACCTCACGCCCCAGCAGGAGCAGCAGGAGGAAACACGACTGCAGGAGGTCGTCTGCTGTGACAGGGACTTGGACTGGGGCACAGAGGTGCTGAGACATCCCTGGCTGCTCCATCTCCCTGTACATGCCCAGAAGAACCAGCCATAAAGCTGCTGGACCCTCCCTTTGCAGGACGTTTCCCACAGACCTTTCCAAATGGAAACTTCCCTTCGGGTCCTCCTGGTTGTGCTCCTTTCCAGAGCTGGTGGCTGAGGGACATTTGTCTTGGGTGCGATTGGAACGGGTCTGGGTCTCCACCAGGCCATTGCCCAGGTCCAGCCAGGCCAACATTGGAGCCCTACCAGCATCTTTACTTTCTTTGCATTCCATAAGGAACTTGGGGTGGTGACGTCCCTACCACAGGGGTGGCGGTGGAGTGGGGCTGGGGAGGATGCTCTGGGGTTGGGAAGAGACGTGGGGAAGGAAAAGAGGGTGCAAGGGCTGGAAGAAGGCTTGTGCCTTTCCAGCGCAAGGTGGAGGCTGAGGCCACGCACACTTTGCAAGCAGGATGTGGGCTCCGAGTTGGTGAATCCTGCACCCAGAAGCCAAAGCATTTCAGGTGGAAAACAAAGTCTTCAGCTGGCAAGTGCCTGGTTGGCAGGAGGCAGGTCTGGCAGGCAGGAGGAAGGGGGCTCAGGAGATGTCTCATGCACTGGGTGCCCCAGGGGAGCTCAAGGGTCTGGCAGCAGGTCCCTGGGCTGGGCTGGTTTGGTGTCTCCATGAGACTGAGCTTCCTGCAGAGCCTGGTCCTGGGTGTGAGAGAGGAGAAATCTGGCTCCGGCTCCCTCCAGCTGCCCCAGGCAGCTCGGCCCCTGCTCCTGGAGCTCCAGGTGTTCCCAGGCAAGCAGGACACGGCCACACAGCCAAGCCGGGGGCACCACACCAGCCCCGGGATGGCTGCAGGCAGGAACACTTAATGGAAAAAAAAAAAAAAAGGAAAATTGAAAATTTTTCTGTTTAAAAGCTTTCGTTCCATTTGAAAGAGGAGAAACCTTTTTCTCAGTCTTTGCGCATCACATTGGAGAAAATACTGTTCTTAATTTGCAGGAGAATGTCCAAGGAGAGCTCTTCCCCTTGCAAGGGGGGAAATGAGAATTTCTTGCAGCACTCGATTATGCTGCGCCTCCTGCCAGGGGAAGAGAGGGAATGAGAAGAGCAATATTTGTATGCTTTCTTTCCAATTAAAATAAAAGTGTTTTTCATTATATTTTTCTGGAATGTTGGACTGGGGAGGGTTCTGAAATTACCTATGATGCCCATCCCTTGCGAAGTTATTACATTTTTTTTCTTTAATTTTCACAAAGAGAACAGTGGTGAAAGTTACCTTTTTTTTTTTTTCTTTTCTTTTTTTTTTTTTTTTTTTTCCTGAATAGCTTTTAATTAAAACCCAAAGGCTTGCAAGGCCCCATGGATGCCTTTGCAAGCAGCAGCCTGAGTTTCTTGGTCAAAGCACAGGTCCATCACCTATCCCTTAGCAGGAGGCTGGTGCAGGGCTGGCTCCCAGCTCCTTGGGTGGTCACAGCAGCATTTCCATCGCTGTCACTCTCTGTTACATGCATGGAGGTTTTGACCTCGGGGGGACCTTCATTGACTTCTCAGGCTTGAGTGCTCCAACGCATGTGGCTGTCGGGGCACACAAACGGGGCCGGTTTGTCACCTTCTGCTTCTCCAGGGAGGGCTGCGAGGAGGTGGGGATGATGGATGGGAAGGGTGAAGGATCAGCGGGAGGCTTGCAGCTTGCATGGTGAAAAATGCTGGCTTGTGTGGAAGAAAGGGTGTGAAATTGCCGGGTGTTGAGGGGAGAGTAGGACCTTGGATATTCTTCTGGTCCTCTCCTTGGAGGACCCGTTGGTGTAAGGAACAGCTCTGGTCTAGAAACAAACTCTTTGAACCCCTTTTTTTTTAAGGATTTATTTATAGACTGGTGAAAACGTTTGCTCAGCACATTGGAACTGCTCAGAAAGTGATGCGAATCTGCACCGAATGAGAAAAAAATACAGAAGTGCTGCCCCTTGCCTGCTGTGCATTGCGAAATGGTTCTCCAGGTGAGGTGACCTGCAGTGTCCTCCATCATCACAGGAGCTTTGGTCCCAAGGGCAGCCCACGGCAGCGGTGCTGCCTGCCTGGACTGTGCCTCCCCCCTCCAACCACCTTATTTTTATTCTCTGCTGCTTGGCACCAGCTGAAGCCTCTGTTTGCCTTTGCTTGTTTTCCTTGGTGTTTTTCGGCTTGGGACGAAGCCTGGAGCTCTGCTTTCACAGGGTCTGGTGCAGGGGACCAGGGTCTGCAGGAAAATCTCCCCAAAAACATCCCCGTGTTCCAAAGGCTTTGCTTGCTGCGTGCCACCTGCAGTTCCAGGCAAACCCGTGCTTCTGAGGGTGCAAAGGAGAGCATGTTCTCCAGAGAGGAGCATCTCGTGGTTATCAGTAAGGGAAGGATCTGGTGGCAGTACAGCGTACGGTGACAGCACCAGGTATGCGATGTTTTTTTATCTTTACCTGCCGGATGGATCACAGTTTTCAGGGTTAATCCTGAAAACTCGTGTGGGCTGTGGTATGGCAGGGGCTCTTCTCATTGCTGGGTGTGTGTAACACGGAGGAAGTTTAAATGCAGTTTTCCTGGCTGTGTCTCTACGAATTGCCCCGTGGAGGGGCTTCCTTCCCCTCTGTGGCACTGGAGGTGGCCGTGGGTCCTGAGCTCAGGCTGGGGACGAGGTGGTCACCACCCTGTGCTTTCCTGCCCCTCCTCCTTGGTCATCATCTGCCCTCCACAAACAAGCACCACTGCGACATCCCTGTCTGTGTGGGTTCGCAGGCACTGACAAACCTCCTCCTTTGGGATTTTGGGCTCTGCAGGGGCAGGTGAACACTGGCGGGATTATGCTGGGGGGGCTGAGAGCCATGGGGTGGGCACGAGGACATGCCATGTCCATGGGGACAAGGGCAGTGGGAATGGCCGTGGTATGCGCCAGGTCCTGCAGAGATATCAGGGACCTGGGGGCAGAATGGCCCTGCCGGAGGGGATAGATGGGTTGTGACCTGGTGGTGATCCCTGGGGAGGAGCCCGCGGGGCTGCCCCCCTCTGTGCTGAGCTCACCACCTCCATGCAGAGCCAGGCAGGCCTCCCCAGCTGCCGCCAAGTGCAAATGCACGAACCCAGCCTTAATGCAGAGGTATCGGCAGCTCAGCCCGATACCCTCACCTCGAGCTGCCAGGTCTGCGACTCCTGCCGCAACGTTTTGATTTGGTCTGAGGCAGCGATAACTCATATTTATTTGCGGGGAAAAAAAATAGTCGGGAGCTACATGAAGCTAAATGAGGTCTCTTTATCTGATCTGATGCTGCAGTGCGATGCACCCTTTCAAATGGGACCTGAGCACTCCCACGGTGCAGATCTGCGTGGAGATGCAGAGCTCGTGGTCCTGCAGCAGGGCTGGGCTCCTGGGGGCTGATTTAATGCGTGCCTGGTAGAAGCCTTTAATGAACAATGAGAGGCAGTGGATAGAGTAAGACCGTAGTGCTTTTCTGTTTTGAAATATTTATATACTTTTTTTTTTTTTCCTAGTTTTGACCATTTTTTAATGCTCGGGTGCTGGCAGGGACCTGCTCGGCACCAACTCCTGCCCTGCTCGGGGCTGATGCTGTTGGCATTGCCTCTGCTGCCTCCTGCGCTGGATCCGGCCGCTTTGCTTCGCGTTGGAGCCATCCAGAGGACGGCAGGGAGAAGAAGCTTGGCAGAAGGAGCCGACTTCCCCGCGTGTGTCGGGAACGATGTTGGCTCCAGGAATAACGCTGGAGAGGCGCAGGGCACGCGTGTGAATGCCTAGGACCGCTCTTCATGCAGGAGTCAACATTTCCCTGATTAAAAAGCCACTGAGCTTCCAGGCCGCTTGGTGGCAGGGAAAACCTGAGCTGAATGGAGTCTCACGGGACCCCAGCTCCAGCGCTGATCACAGCCAGGTTTTGGGCATGCTTCTTTGGGCGTCGCTTGCTTTTGAAATCGGGAAGTGGAAAAAGAAAAGCCTTCCCTGTCTGCGCGGGGTAACAAAGCCTTGTAGAGATGTGATGAGCTCTTAAACCCTTCATCTTTTTGGCTTCTCTGTGTTTAAAACCCTGCCTGGAGCAGGGCGGCTTGTGCTGCCGCAGCCCTCCAACAGGCAGCAGCATGCCCCTACCTCCTTTACACCTGCAGAAATGGTCGGAAAAAGCAATTTACAGGGGTTACAGAGGACTCCAATAATATAGCCCATTTGTGCTGATAATATGCCTGGCTATTTTAAAATCTTCTGTAATGACGGAGCCTTTGCAGAGGCAGCAGAGAAGAAAAGTTCCTCTCTTTTACATTTAAAGACTGTTAAGTACAGTGTTAAGTGTTAAGACTGTTAAGTGCCACCACTGCTTTGCAAGCTTTTATAAGTAGCTTGTGTGTTAGCCAACAGCTAGAAAACTGCGTGCACGGGAGTGATGGAGTTAAATGATTTCCTTATTTATTTATTTTAATTTTGATGTTTTGTGGCGTCTGTGCTGAGTTCTGTCTTCCTCAGCAGGCAGGGTTATCCCACGTAAAGATGTGTTCCCCAAAGATTAGTGTCTATGTGACGGAGACACTGAGTGCTGAAAACTCCCCAAATCCTGGAAACGGTGACGCACACTGTGCGATATGGAAGAAAATGCTGGGTTATAGCTGAATACCATTTTTAAAAGTTATATAAAAATAGCAGCTGGAGATGCTGAATTAGTATGGATGTGGAATTGGTAGTAATAAAGGACCAAGGGTGCTTTTGGGAGACTCTTATGCTAAGGAAAGGCCTGAAGCACAGAAATGGTTATCTCCATCCAGTATTATTAGAATTAGAATATTAATAGAATGGAATGGAATAGAATGAAATGGTTAGAGTAGGACAGGACAGGACAGGACAGGACAGAACAGAACAGAACAGAACAGAACAGAATAGAATAGAATAGAATAGAACAGAACAAAACAGAACAAAATAGAATAGAATAGAATAGAATAGAACAGAACAGAACAGAACAGAACAGAACAAACCAGAACAGAACAGAACAGAACAGAACAGACCTTTGCTGAGATCTCCCCAGCCCTGCCCTCGGTGGAGGCCACGAGCCTCCGAGCGGTGCAGCTGAGGCTCACGCGTGCGGGAAATGAATCGAGGCCAGACTGCTACTCGAAAATGTGATGTTTTTCTACTATCAGCGGAGATGCCTACCCACAGCAGTGCTGCTTAGCTGGAAGATTACTTGCCTTCCGCTTGAGTGATTTTGTGTGTTTTTATGGAGAGTGCTCACCCATTAGAGATATTTACTTACGGAGAGCGTCTCCTAATGCCTGGGGATTGCAGATACTTGTAGTTCCTGGCTGATATATTTTCTTTGCACTGATTAAGTTCTCCCTCTGAGGAAGGCCGGGTAATCAGTGGCGTCCCCACCTCACGTGAACAAGTCCTTCCCGATGCAGGCAGGGAAGTGAGGAGCAGTCGTGTCAGGCTAACGATGTCCCAGTGAGGCTGGAGACATCTGGGTAATCAGTGGCATTTGTCACCAGGGAGATGTCGTTCCCACTCTTCTGCCAGAGCTGCTGGTGAGGGTAATTAGCTAGAATTATTGCACAGACATGTGGGGAGCTGTTCAGTGAGTGCCTGCATCTCCCGCGCGCTGTTAGCAGAGCTTCTCCCGGTGCCTAATAGCTGCTGTCTGTGCTACAAAGCCAGAGGCTGCTGAAGGGTAGGGGTTGCACCTACAAGCAGTGTGACCCAGGCAGGAAAGGGCTGACATCCTTCTTTGCCACGCCTGGGGTGGCTGGGGCAGTGATTCTGGCTCCAGACAGGGACTTACAAGGGGAAAAGCTGCTGCCGTGCACAGCGGGTGCGCGTGGACCAGCATTAACGCCGCTGGGGCTCGGCCAGCGTCCTGCAGCAGGAGCCTTGGTCCTGCAGGGCCCGAGCATCCCTGCCATGGGGCTGGGAGGACGGGGCTCCGCTGGTATGCAGCTGCCCCCGGGGCACCTCAGCTGAGAAAAAGGGCACCAGCGGAGTGCTCATCACTGCCAGGGAATGGGATAGAGGTGCTTGGGTCTATGTATTACATACATTTCCCTCTGTGCTCATTAGACTTCCCTACTTCTTAAGCTGTGCTGGTTAGGCAGAGACATTTGGGGCCGTGGTAAAGCCTCCCGTCACTAGTATGAATTACAGGCAAGGGCTAATTGAAGGTATGTTTGCTTCATGCTGACACAAACTGGTGCTCATGCTGGTTTTTGGGAGTGGCAGTTAATTTTAGTCCCATCTGATGGCAGCGGTTTCCTGGGAAGTGCCAGGTAAGCAGACAATTTCTGCTTATGATGAGAAATACTCAGAGCTCCTAGTCAGTGTTGACTGCATGGAGCAGCACTTGCCTTATGTAAATTAACTAATTCCCACTATTCCAGGGCAATACTGGTTAATCAGATGTATTTCTGTGATTAGCGCGACTAAATCCAGCCAATCAATAGGGAGTGTGGAGCATGGTGATTTTAGGCAAGTACATTTAACATTTGCTGATTAATTTCTATGATTCTGAGACGATATCAGCCCGTAAGAGACATTTTTCTCCTGGTAGGTAATTAGTGTCATACAATAATGCAGTGTGCAGTAGTGCTTAACTAACAGCATATTTGCTGCCCACCATCTAATTCCAATAATTTCTGGAGGATGCCACTAAATCAGAAGCATTTTTGCCAATACTGTCTCCCTCCATTTCTAGGGCATCTGGGATGATCAGGGTGAGCTGCAGCTGCTCACCTTTTCCTCTTTAACTCATTCAGTTACTAACCCCCCCTCAACCAGCACGCAGCAAAGAGCATTTTGCTCTCGGAGGACAGCTCCTCTTGGAGGGGGACTCAGGTCTGGGTGGGTGGGAGACCTGCTCCTCTAATGGCAGAGCCCCCACCGGCCCCAAGGATCCCCCGGGGGACAGCGGGCTTTCTGCTCCTCTTTCCTCCCATTCCTCCACATACCCATCAGCTCCCACCCTCCTTGACGTTAACCAGGTACAAATTCTGGTTATAATGCATAATTCAATCATTGGCATGAAATGGGGGATACGGCTGTTAAGCAGGGCTAGGCTTGTCTTATGCTGATTAATTCTCTAAATTTCTGGGTAATTGGATTTATTAGGTGCGTTTCGCGCTTACGCAGAACAATTCCCATTGCTGTGCAGGACATTGCTGTGCTGGCTGGGGGCACTGCTCTCTGCTGCAGGCAGCTGCTCACTGGGACCACTCTATGCCCCCCCTTCCAGCGGGCAGGAGCAGAGCTGTTGTTGGCTGATCAGCCCCCAGCATCCCGAGGAATTCCCGACAATGTTCTTAATGTGCCAACCAGCAGCATTCGGATGCAGGCAGTGCTTTGGACCGGCCAGGCTGAATGGGGCCAAGGCGGCTGCGTGCGGTGCAAATAAATACCATCACCTCTACAAGGGGCTGGGATGTCTGCTTTCACTCTGGGTAAGGCACTCTGCTTATTCCTGGCAATTCTGAGCAAGGAGAGCGACGATGAGCCACGCTTACCTTCCAGTGGCAATTTCTCACCTTTCTGATGAATTCTGTGAGGACATTTTTTTCCTGGCCTAGCACATCATGAGTAATGATGGCTGAGCAGAGACATGGTTGGGTTTTAGCTAGGATTTCCCGTTGGTCCTAGATAATGTGGATTCATCAGAGTTGTTTTCCTAACAGTGCCCACCATCCCTGAGGAGGTGCCAGTCATGGTGTTTAACTGAAGACGTTTGATTTATGCTGATTAAATCCCAACAGTGTTGGAGAACACCAGGCAACAAGAGCTTTGCTGCTCGTGTTGTTTTTCTACCCTAGTTCTTGCAAGATTAGGATAGGGTAGGGTAGGCTAGGCTAGGCTAGGCCCTACAAAGATCACCCAGTCCAACTGCCTGACCCCTTCAGGGCTATCCAAAAGCCAAATCAGATTAATGAGGGCATTGTCCAAATGCCTCTTGAACACTGACAGGCACGGGGGCACCACCCACCTCACCAGCAACCTGTCCCAGTGTCTGACCACCCTCACAGTAAGGACATTTTCCCAATGTCCAGGCTGATCCTCCCCTGGCGCAGCTCTGTGCCCTCCCCGTGTGCCCTGCCTTCGGTCCCCAGGGAGCAGAGGCCGGCGCCTCGCTCTGTGCTTCCCCTCCCCAGGGAGCTGCAGGGAGCAGTGAGGCCATCTCTGGGCCTCCACTTCTCCAGCCTGGACAACCAGAATACTTTGTCCTCACGGACCTGTAGGTGACAGTGAGATATTTCTGTGCTGCCATCAGCAGTTGCCACATCACTGGAAGAACCTGAGGAGCTGGAGATGTTCCCCTGATGGAGCCTCGTGCAGCTGGTTCCATTTTCCCCTTGGAAAATGTTGGATGTTGAGAGCTGGATATTTTTTCTACAAATTGCTTTCCTGTATTTCTGGAACACACTGTGTGTTCGATAGCATTGGGTGACCATCTTTCCCCATTCAACCATGGGTGACCGTCCAACCCCATAAAGAGGTGTCCCACCCAGACACGATCCAAAATGCTCAAAGCTCTTCTGCATGCCGACTTGGAGCATCTTCTTGCATGTACTGATGGCCTTCAGCAAGCGTGGATTTAGAAATGAACCTCATGGAGAAGGGCCCCCCACCCCGTGCCCATTTCCTGCCATGGACTTGGGTGCTGGGTGCAGGGCTGATTGTGGCTGCCCTCCTACATCAGAAATGCTGTTGATTCATCCACTGGGAAAAGAGAATAGAGGAGGAAAAAAAAAAAAACCAATCAAACAGAAAAGAAATCTCAAACCACCCAAGGGGAACAAAGGAAAGATGTTGCTGCTTGTGTGACATGAGAAACCGGACAGAAAATTGAAGAACAGAGGAAAAGAAAAATGAAAGAAAGCCACTGCCATGTTGTTCCACCGGAGGGATCGCGTGAAAAAAAAGATGAAATATGATGGTAAAGAAATGAGAAAAATGAGAAACAATATTTGTCACTATTTTATCCAGCAGGGAAAAAAATGATAAGAAATGAGATAAAGGCTGGTGCTGCTTTGCTGCTCTTAAGGAAGATGACACATGAGGAGCAGCAGTGCAGGGAAAAAACCAGTTTTCTGGGATAAAATGGGGAAAAACCCTTTCACTTTGCCCCAGAGAAAAAGTGAAGCAAAATAAGAGAAATTCTGCGGGGAGTGGGAAAAAAAAAAAAAGGAAAGTCCACCATGATTCACTGAATAAAAGAGAAAGTATGAATAAGGTGAGAGAAAAACAATTAGAAGTGCTATGGAAGTGAAAAAAAATATATGTAATGGAAGCTTTTCTTTGGTGAAAACATGAAGCTGGAAAAAAGTACTGGAAAAAATAAGATTTTTTTTTTTCATTAGGTATGAAAAATATCAAGAGAATCCAAAGGAAAAGGTCATGAATAGAAACACATATTAAACCCCTTTGATGAAAACAGGGAACTGTCAGTAAATGGAGAAGAAAAAGAGCAAGAAAGAAGGAGGTGTTACTTGGCCTTCCCGGGGAGAAAGGAGAACTGGGAAAATGCAGATGAGAACCCTGTCTTCCCCACCAGTGGGTGAGCTAATGAAAGCTGCACGTCTCCCCTTCTCCTTGTGAGACCAACAAAAGTACAACAAAATGAGGAAAAATCAAAGGAGATTAATGACTCTTCAGTCCTTGGGGGAAAAAAAATATCCAGAATAATTAAAAAAAATAGAAAGAAGAAACAAATAAGAAAAGACTCACCCCTTGAGTAAAAATGATCTAATTTCCCTTGAATGTGGGACCAGCCCCATGTGTGAACATGCCCCTGTGCAAACCAGCTCGAGGGCTTGGCATAGGGAAACTGAGGCACATGTGGTGCTCCCAGCACCCCAGAACAGCCCCGAATCCTACCGGGGTGTGTGTATGGGGGCGGATGGAGCCTCACCAATTCATGCAAAAAGTCACACTGGGCACTGGTTTAGGACGGCAAAGTCCCTGGGACCTCTTGCCCTCGTCCTCACGCCTGAGGAGGACAAGCACCTTCCAGCGCTCAGCTATTTGCCCTGCTGCTTCTCTGTGTGCTCTTAACCCTACTGGGAAACTGTTCCCATTTAATGGTTTCACTGTCAAACAGAAGGTTCCTGGCCATAAAAGCTCCTTAGGGCTCGAGGGAATGAGAATAATTGTTGCCATCAAACGAAAAGCCTTATCGCTTAATATTCCAATGCATTCACTGTTTTTTTCCCAATTCTTTCAGCAACTTTAATGAAAATGTTGAAATGATTTTCAAGAGTTGTTTTTATGATAGGCGACAGCCAGCAATAACCTGACACCTGACATATTTCATGCTTGCCGTGCAACAAGGACTTCCTTTACCCTGCTCAGCATGGCACTTCATACTCTCCTTCACATTTTATGGAGTGCAAAGAGCCCCTGATTTGCAGATGAGAGCCTCTCTCAGCCCAGTAGCTCCTGATTTATGCAAGTCACTGCTAAGGAAATCTTGTGTAGTAAAAGCCTGCTCTTGCTGATGCCCCTCCTGGCACTTCTGCAACCCTGATGGGTCCTGGTGGTTCCAGAGGAGCAGGGAGAGGATGGGTGAGGGTACTCCGGCCACCACTGCTGGTCTGGGTTTGCTTTGCTCTTCCTGGAACTTGGATGCTTGCTTTTGCAAAGGACAGTAAATCACATCTTCCACCAAATCCTCTCAAACCCAGGGATAACCAACACACGATACGGCTGTGAAAGGGCCATCACTCTGTGGTGTTACAGTCCAAGCACATTCATGGGTGCTTAATGGAGGGCACCCACTGTAACGCTGCAGGGAAACCCACTTTGCGCTCTGTTAATTCATAGGAACTCCTAGAAGAAATTACAATTGCTATTGCGGTTTTTGTAGTTGTTGTGTGATTTTTTTTTTTTTTTATCTAATTACCTGCAGAAGATGCGTATAATGTTTGTTGGAACTATGCAAAGTCCTTGCTTTAATTAGAACTATAAGAAATACAGTAATCAGGCAAGCAGTAAGGAAATCTCCGCTGTCACTGAGCCTTGTCTTGGAGCTCTGGTTGCAGACAGAGCCCAGAGGAAGACACAGACAGAAGGAAAGTCCTCAGGACAGCATCCTGTGGCCTTGGCGGCCCATGACCATGCACACAGCATCCATCTAGCTTAACACTGGTGGGTTAAAAGCCAGCTAGGAATCAAATCTGGGCATTAATGGATATAGACCTAACTTACTGCAGTTAACGGGTATAGACCGGTTGCATTGGTCGTTGCAGGCAGGTCTTCTTCTTACCCCCCCCCCCCCCCCCCCCCGCCAAAACTAGCTTATTTGGAAGCTCTCCCGTTTAGATGATCCCCACTGGAGACAAATCCCACTCTCTGGTGGCTGTTGCAGGCAGACAAACCCGAGCCGCAGAGGGGCTGTCCCCGCTAGGTGGCAAGTTTGCTCCGCGCAACGCCGTGCTCGGCTCTGCTCCTTCACACAGCTCTTGGAAAACTGCAAAGGCATCAGAAAAAAAGGCAGCAGGTCCTATTTACTTAGAGACTTAAAGGATTTTTCTGCTGCAAAAAACAACAGGATATAGAGCAGCGTCAAGCCTATAAGCCAAAGTGGCAAATGCAGGAGCAGCTGGGCTTTGCTTCAGAGGGACGTCAGGCTGCAGGGAGGGACGCGCAGCTCCCTTCTGGGACAGCTGACTGCTCAGCTCATACGAAAACATTGCTGAGTGTATCCCGAGTGTGGCAGCCTTTCTTTCCCCTAGAACACTATTGTTTGCAAAGCATTACCTTATTTATATTTTTATTTGTTTATTACTGCCCAATGGTGGTGGACACATGGACCTCTGCAAAAGCATGAAGACCTGGCATGGAGAAATAGCAACAGCCAGGGTTCAAATCCCACAGGACATTTCTCACGTGACATCTACAGGATCCAAACCTTGGGTCTGGCACCCAAAAACCAAACCCTTAGCTTTAAGCTTGGGCTTATATGTTAGCCCCACAAAGACAGGATAAGACACAGCTACCCTTGCCCTCTTGGACCACTCCTGTCTGCACGGGAGCTGGTGTTACCTGACTCTACCATATTCGCAGAGTCAAAGCAAGAAGCTGGGAGAGGGAGTTGGTGTGTGAAACTCTTTATAGTCCTCATTTGTAAAGCAGATGGAAAATGCTCCTCTGTGTCAGGACCAACCCCTTTCAGCAGCACCTGGACTGCAGTGTCCAACGGAAAAAAAAAAAAAAAAGAGGATGGAAAAATCATGCATTAAGCACTCCGGTTATGAATCATAATCATCACTGACAGTCATGGACTGCTTGTGAGGCTGCTTTTTCATGCTCTGCATGGAGCAACCCCAAGGAGAAACCGCAGGCTACTTTGTCCTCAGGAGCAGGCGGAGGGAAGCACCGAAAAGGCAGAGGCACCTTTTGTGTGCGGCGACAGGGTGAGCAGAATGCTAATGCAGCGGGAGCTCCTTCTCATACATAGGAAGCGCCTGTAATGGAGAAGCAAAACCCAGTTTTTGCTGGAAACAGATTTCACTGAACAGTTCAAAGTCTAACAGAAATATTTGAAGAGGCTGTAATTGAATTAGTGCTGATGGGGAAAGGCTGCATCTCGGAGCTGCGAGGGGCTGGGGAGGGAGGTGCAGACTGGGGCCAGGTGGACGGAGATTTGGGGAGCACAGCTGAGGCTCTTGCAGGAGGAGGAGATGGTGGGAGAACACAGAGCTGCCTGGCAGAGAGCAAGGAGGTGTGCTGCTGTAGGACCAGACATGGCTGAAGGCAGGAGAATGCGATGTTGGCATGGCCCAACAACGGACAGCAATGTCAGTGGGACCAAATGGGGGCACAACAGGCAGCAGCAACCTCCAGCCCAGCGCCAGAGGAGGAGATGCATCCAGTCTCTGAGGGTGACAAGGTGGGAGCTGACAGTCCCAAAGAGGACTTTTAGCCCTATGCACCTGTCCTGTGACACCAGTGGAGTGGTTCGGCCACGGGGTAAGGAAAAACCTGTAGCACAGCTGGTTTGGAGGTTGCTTGATGCCTTGGTGTTTACTGAAGTCCTTCTAAGTTCAGCCTCTTGGCCCAAGGCAGTTTATTATGGATGGCGTCAGGGACATCGCATTTTTGGTAACTGGGACAAGTTACCTGAAAAGGCGAGGAGGAAGAGGAAGGCTCCTGTCCAAGGAAGGTATCTGTGATTGATCACTCTCTGGTGCAAGGAGACAGGAGGTCCTTGTGCCAAGCACACACATTGCAGCCACACAGGGGCCACACAGCTTTGCTCCCCCCTGGTTCTGCAGGGCCTGCCTGAGGTATCCAAAGCTGTTGCGTGCCCACCATATACCTGCTGCCTCATGCCTGCCCCCCCCCCCAAGACTTTTCTGATATTTGCCTCACCACTGGTCCCCTGGCACCACAACATCAGCATGCATGAGCTGGATGTACAGCCACCACCAGCCACACACATGCCTACTTTTGTCCTTGAAAATATGAGTTTTGCTGTCTCTGGGGTGACAAACAGCTTTCCAAAACATCGCCCACGCTGCCCATAGGGCCACTCCTTTCCCCAGTGCCCACTGCTAGCTCAGGCATTGCATGCTGATGGTATTTTCTTTCTCAAACACATCTGAGCAGAAGCCTGTGAGAACAGCTCTAGGGCCAGCTAATAATCTAGATGCAAAAGCACCTAGTGAAGAGGATACAAGCGTAGCAGGGAAGCAAAGCAAATGTTTTATGTCCATGCGGAGGAGCTTACAGGAGTCCCCAGCCCGGAACCTTTCTTTACGGGGGACGAGTCAGAAAATGTGTCTCAAAGTGATGTTTCAGTAGATGAAGTTATAAAGCAACTTGACAAAATAAACGGTAACAGTTCAGCAGCACCGGATGGTATTCAGTCAAGAGCTCTAAAGGAATTCAAGGATGAAATAGCTAAACTATTAACTGTATTAAGTCTACTGTGAAACCTCTCACTTAAAATTTTCTCACTATCAGAGGGCAAGAAAGCAGTGAGACCTTGATTTTACAAAGTGTTTCTGAGCAGATCCAGGAACTGCAGATTAATACTGATCCCCAAATGAGATAAAACTGTAGTATGGAAGGGAATTAGGGAGCATGTGAGTGAGACATGATTTATGGGAGAAGCCAACACAGCTTTTGAGAATAGAATTCCTACCTTACAAACTCCTGGGAGTTTCTGAAGATTCAGCCAGGGGATCAGACACCACAATGCTCAGAGGTCCCATTGACACAGTCTGCTGGAGTTTCCTGAAGAGTTTCAACAAGTTCTTTAATCAAAGGATCTTAAAGAAATCTTACTGGACCTCAAAGCTGGGAAGAGAAGGAACGTCCTCCCATCTGTCTGGTGTGTGCCTGGTAAAAGGCTAGGAAACAAAGGGAAGCAGATACAGATCAGCCTTCATGGTGGAGAGCTCCACAAGGCTTAATTCTGCTAATGTCTGAGAACTCAGGTTCCAAGTTGGGCCCACAACTGAAACGTGAACAAAGATGAAAACAGAGACCTGCACTTCTTAGCCAGTGCAGGCCATTGAAACAGCTGTGAAAAATACAGCTGGGGCACCCTCAAACAACAGTCAAGAGGCACTAATGCAGTGCTCCGTGCCAAGGGACAGCCCTGAGAGCAGCACCAGCACGGGGAGATAAGAATTCCCCAGCTCCAGCAGCCTGTGCCTCAGGGACTTCCTTTGGCCTCTCTTTAATAGCTCTTCATTAAATAATGTCTGGTTTTCCCTATTGCTCTTCTCAGTAAATTCTCTGACCTTTCCATGTGCCTTTTGAAGCTGGAACGGGGGCAGGGAAGACCATGATTTTCTGCTTGCAGGTGAACCTGGGTGTTTTACAAGGATGGTTTCTGTTTTGTTCTCTGTTCATTCCCAACATTCAGTTTTCTTGGTTTTTGACCTTAGCAGAGAGCTGAACTGACATTTTCACAGAACATTATAATGTACATTATAACTCCAGATCTTACACCTAAGCGGTAATTTTTCAGAGCCCATTACAGTATATCTGAAGTTAGGATTTGTTTTTCCCATGTGCATCACTTTACATTTATCTGTATTGAATTTCATCTGCCATTTTGTCATCCACTCTCTCAATATTACGAGTTCCTCCTGAAACTCTCTGCAGTCAGCCCTTGCCTTTACTACCTTCGGTAACTCAGTTCAGCAAATTGTGTTATGCTTCCATTAATTTCTTTTGTAGATCATGTGTAAGTGCACTGTGTTAAGCATAAATCCCTTCAAAAAGCTACCTCCTTGCGCTCTGGAAACTGAGCACTTAACCCAGTCCTTTGCTTCCTGGCTTTTATACAGACATTTATCTGCGAGGACTTTCTCATATGGCATCTTAGATGCTTTCCAAGCCTTTGTTGGGGACCATTTTCTTGCTTCAGTGGCTTCTTGCAGATTTGTGAAGCCTGCTGAGGTGTTTGGCAGTCCCTGGTGAATTTCCCAAATCGTTTCCCTTAAGCCAGTGCAAGCTTTCTAGCACCTGCAGTGTTCTATGGCAAGAAGGTCAACAAGTCTCTTAGCTCATGCATAAGAATAAGTTCTTTTTGGTTTGCTTTGATTAAGCTTGATTGCCACTTGTTTAACTTGATGGCCCTCGTCCTTCCGTAGGAAGAGAAAGGAAAAGTTGAGCCCTACACATCCTCTTAGGATTCTCATGAGTTTGTTGACTTCTTTCATATGTCCACTCAGGCAATCTCTTTTCTGTGCTGAAGGGTCCTGTTCTCCTGTTTTTCTCATACAAAAACCATTCCATACCTTTGATCACCCTCTTACCTCCTCTGATGCTTTCCCAGCTCAAGAATGTGTCTGAGCTGAGGGGATCAAAACCCTATGCAGAAGCTAAAGTGTGAGTGAGCCAAGGATTTATACAGTGGTGAAACTACATTTTCTCTTGATCAGATAATTTACCATTTTCTACGAGCTTTTCAACGAGGCCACAGATAATGTGTTACCAACATAGATGACCCATTTGACATTTTTAGATGATTTCTTACAAATGGCCTTCCTCCACCTTCGGTTAGTTTTGGAGTCCTCTTGTCAAATGACTCACTAACATTCTTGTCTCCTGGACCTGCTTGGTGATCGCATCCCTGTGATTTGCAGGTCTCACCCTGCTGTTCCTGCCTGACATCCAAAGAGCTATGTGCTATCTTCCTCTCCTTGCCTCATAATTTCAAAGCATTTGGGCTCACATCCCCCTTCCAAAACCAATTTGCAGGATTATCCACTGTGTTGTTTTGCTCCTGTTTAGGCAGCAAGCTGATTTCGTTACTAATGTTTTCCAGTTTTAAAGAGTGACCATGAAGTACTAAATCACAGAGTTAGTTGCAGTAGAAAAGGCTGATGCCCACAAGTTGTGTTCTGACTCAGGTCATCTTTCTTTGGACACAGTGATGCTGTAGGTTGAGCTGCTTTATTTGGTGTCTAATGGGTTAGCTCAGCCTTTTTATAACATTTCAGTGGTCATTTGCAGTAGGACATGGTCTCTCACCGGAGGTCAAAGGAGATTACTGCTGAGCACTTTGCTCTGAATAGAAGCAAGGCTGTATGTGCAGACAGTTGACTTGACAGGAGGAGTGCTGGTGATGCAATTAGGAATAAAGCTCTAATACAAATTATTGTGAGACAAGAAAGTAACTCTGTTTGGACAGAACACTGTTGTTCTTTAGAAAGTGGATGCCTGACTGACCTCTGTTTCCATCCTCAAGATGTTTCTTTTTTTTTTTTTTCCAATGAGATATTAATGGCTCCTTTTAAATCATTGAACTGGATGGTTCTTTACCAATTGACAAATTACCCGTAAAAGATCTTACTGAAAGCTTCTCCAGAGTCAAAGAATTGATTTCCGGATATCTCAGCACTTCCTCCATCTTCTCACAGACAGCAGTTCTCCGGGACTCCTTGTTCTTTGAGATACTCAAAGTACCTGATAACAAGGCAGTACATCTTGTCCAGCCGTGTGGGCATGGTGCACGTGTGCTGTGGAGGTTGGCTGTCATTATTCTGTTAATCTCACACACTCAGGGCTGTTCACAGCTGACATCCTTTCTGGTATGGTGCATGTGGCCACAGTGGGCCATGTGTCATGAGCTATGAAAGGATGAGTGCCAGTACGGGAGAGCACTTTTCAAGTCATCTATGTATCCAGCTCCTTGTCCATGTTTAAAATACATTTGAAATGAAGAAGCCAACCCTGGCACAAAACGTGTTCACTGTTCAAAGAGCTGTCTGAAGCTCTCATCTAGATGATTATTGATGGTATACACCAATCATGTGCAGTGAACATAGTACTGAAAGAGCCCAGTGGAAGAGCAGCAAAAGCTTTTATTTATTTATTTATTTATTTTCTATATGTATGCAGCTTCCTCCTTGTGAGACACAGGAATACTTTCAAATGAAGCCCTTTGGCTCTGAGCTGCCTTCAGGACTGCTTGATTTATGTTGCCTCGTGTGAGCTTCTGACAGATACAGTTTCAGCCAGCCACATGCACCCTTTCTTTGAGATGTGATCAAAAATGCACATTAGAACCTGTGCAGTCATCCATTTCAGCACTAATGACTGCAATAGGTGGAGCCCGAAGAGTGACTTTGGGCTGAAGTTTTTCTCCTTGGAAAAGAAGCATGCAAACTGCCTGATGCTGGTACTGCTCCGTGCTGTAACTTTGCTCCTCAGAAAGTCACGCACAGGGGTGGGTTTGGACCAGGGATCATTTGCAGTGGTGCGCATTCACACTCATCCTCTGGCCACAACCATTTGAAGTATTGTTAGTTTGTGGGAGGTATTCAGAGAAACCTTCTCTGTCTCGGGGCATCGAGAAGCCTGCTCTGGATTCCTACGCCTTTCTCTTAAGCAGCGACCTGAGTTAAGATTTACAAGATCGTGGAAGAGCTCCTCTCCCCAACCTTGGAGCACTTCTTGAACTGGACTTTTTCTCTATTTTGCAACTGGTCTCATCACTGAATGCAAAGCTGAACACCATTCATCCACCAGGTGAGTTAGGGTAGCGCTGTTACTCATGGTGCACGTATGCAGTCTTGTTCGGTGCCCACCATTTGCTGCGGTGCCCATCAGCACAGGCACCCTCCTCCCCTATTCTCCCCCTACACCTTCCCCATTTCCCTTCTAGTGATGACTTTCTGCTGTTCCCCTGAGCTTGCCGAAGCACAGCCTTACCCTCCTGCTCCTTCCTTGTATGACAGGAGCCCACGGACCAGAAGCCCTGGGGGAGCAGCATGTCCGAGCTGCAAAGGGTTGCCCACTGGTGTCCCCATGCCCTTCTGTGGCAGCCAGAGCTGTCCCTCTGCAGAGCTCAGTCTCTCCAGAGCTACCTGTAGGGACCAGCACTGCTTCTGTGTCTTTGCAAGGTAGAGTGGGAAGGCACTTCATCTATTTTTGAAGGATCTGTGGAGTTCAGCCTCTTTCTGATGATATAAATACTTGTACTGGCACCTCACGTCCAACTAGTGGGAGAGAATGATGTTAAAAAAATATGCAATTTTCCCTTCCTTTGAAAAAAATATTTGAGAAATACAAAAACTTTGCAGAAAACTGCAAACGATACAGGAAAAAGGTGCAGTCAGACACAAACACACACAAGAAAATCACAAATCTGAGTTTACACTGTATCCTTCTTCCCTTCCTCCACCCTTTAGACCTGTCCCTGAACGATGCTCTACACCTGTCCCTAGCTCCCTGCCAAGGCTGACAGCTTTGTGCCCGTGCTCCTGCACTGTGTATGAGATGCGCTGGGTCTTGCCGAGCCACACAGTGGGGCTGTTATCCCACCTGAAGGAAAGATGCCTCGGTGAGCTAAATCTGGGCTCTTTCTGCAGCTGCACCGTATGGCAAACACACCCCTAATTTGCAGCTTTCTGACCCCCTCGAGGTGTCTGCAGGGTCTGTCACCCCTTGGGACACAGCCTGGTCGGGTCTCTGCACTCCCTTTTTGGTGCAGCTGGTGGCCGAGATTCTCCTGCTCTGCGTCCCCGTCTGTGGAGGAAGCACCTGAGCTGTGCGTGGTGTGGGGGGACGGGTTTTAGAAGCTGGCCTCAGTGAAAAGCATCTTCAGACTGCCTTGGGATAACGCCTGGCACCCTGACTTGGGCTTGGAGGAGCCCAGCTCCCCGCGGTCGCATCCTGTTCGATGGAGGAGGGTCCCTCCACCATGCCCTGAGATCCCCACCAAGGGTTAACCTGCCTTTTGGTGCAAGACACAGTGAAAAGTTTGCAAGTACAGTACCCATGCCATATGCTGAGGATTTAGCTTTATAATCATCTTGGCTTTAGCAGCAAAGCTGGGAAGAGAAGCATTTTTGTATTTATTATACATAAGAAGATCTTGGTGGTTAAGAATACACAGGGCTGAAAAAGGGGGGTGGCGGGTGGGGAGGGGAACACAACTTTGATAAGCTTTAGAGATTTATGAGATGGAATCTGCATCTGTGTTACCAAAAGTACCTTTGTGAAACCTGGCTGCTGGGGTGGGTGAAGCATGTGGGCTGTGGCACCCCCTCCCCACCGCCACGTTTGCCCAGCTCTGCCATCAGTTGGGCAGGTGCCAGACTCCTTCGTGACGTTAAGGGAGCTTCAATCCTCTCAGGCATCGCTTCTGAACCCAGCGTTTTTGTTTTCACTTGGTGTTTTCTTCTCTAAACTAATACTTGCTAACAAATACAAGATGCACTGCACCAGGGCCCATTCCCCAGCTCATCCTGAGACCCAGGGGCACACCCGGTGTCTCCAGGGTCCCTTGTGTGCTGAGCACCATCTTTCCAGGGATATTCATGCTCCACAAATATGCGCCAAAAATACTTTCCTATGCACAGAGTTTCTGCAAGCACATTTCCAGGTGAAAAAAAAGAAATGGGAAAAAAAAAAAAAAAACCACACCACATTTTCGTTGTAGGCTTTGCTGTAAAAGTCTTCTAACATGGCCTGGCTCCAGCAATATGTCTCATTTTTCTTTTCCACCCTCTCTCCTTTTCCAGAAGATTTGTCTTTTAAAAATTCATTGAGCCCTTAGATGTGGCCTCATGCCAAGGTTGTTACAAGTTGCTAGGTGCTCTGGCTGCTTTAATAACTCAAAGAGGATTAAAGTTCAAGGGCAAGGGTTTGGCACTTTCTGAAAATCAGTTCCCTCTTGACTTGGCCACCCAAAAACCAGAGGAATATGAAATTTAAGAGAGTCAACCAACCCCCCCTAGGTAGAGTCCCTCTGCTAGGACATACAGGTGAAAAATAGTAAAACAAGGGTTAGAAAGTAATTCTGCCCTTTAGCCTCTTAGCTTTAAAAAACTGGGTTGCTTTTTCTATCCACATGAGTGAGTCACACTTCCAAGGGTAATATTTCACAGCATCAGTGCATTGTAGGCCAGTTCTTCCCAGTTTCTTACTGTACTGGAGTTGTTCACTGTGGTCTAGGACACGGGTGTCAAACGCACTGCACAGCTGGGACATGTTTTTCCAGGTGAGAATTTTTGATTTCACCAATTATATTTCTTCTGGGTATCCTGATACATATTTACATCCTTCAGCTGATCAATGCATTTCCATGAATGTGCCCTCGAGCTTTATGGAAAGATGCTCACTGATGCTTTGTAAACGTCCAAGCATCCATCTGAAGTGCTTGTCTGGTGGTTTCTCAGGAGGATCTGGCTGCACGAGGTCCCTGCAGCCACCCAAGTCCTTTGGGCCACACACTTGGTCTTGCCAGTTGGTTTCCCCTGGCAGCCCTGGTCACTCCCTCTGGTGACGTGCTGGGATGGGGCAGGGAGCTGCTGGAAGATGTGCCATGGACTTAACTGTTCACAGAGGCATGTTATATTTCAAGCTTATTGAGTTTTCTGTGCACTGTTTGAAATATATGAACCTTTAATACATACTCTATGCCAATGCCTAATTAAACTTCCGGGAACGGGAGTTTTCTGTTAAATTTTTCAGCCTCATATCTTCAGTTAAGATACAAGGAAAGTTTAAAATGATTTTCAGAGATCGCTTCCCCTCCTTTCTTCCCACTGTCTTCAATGGTTAGTTTTCATGGTTTTGACACCTAAATGGTGTCCCATTGGTGTGCCTGAGCTGTGCTTTCTCCACTGAGCCAGTTCAAGCCCTCCTCCGCCTCCTGGAGAGGACACTGGCTTGGTGGTCAGCCCAGTGCCTGTCCCCATCTGGTGCCCACAGTGGGGATGAGCTGGTGGGGGGCCAGCATTTGTTCATGTGGCGGGCAGGTCTGAGTACCTGACCCTAGGATCAAGTCCTCCTCACCAGCATCCCTACCGCTGGGGAGAGCAAGGGGGGCTTTTGTGAGACCGCTTTGGGCTGAAAATGCCTGCTGTGGATACCGGTGGCATCTTCCTGCAGGCACAACCCATGCTGTCTGCAGGACTCTTGTGTAAACTGGCTGCACGTCCTGGTAGTAATTCTAGGTTTGTTTCAGCTAGTTTGGGTCTGAGCTTAGTCTACGCACACATATTTTGGTGGGAGATCAATAGCTGAACAATTGCTGTTTTCACCACCTCATCCTAGTGTATAACTTTTCTGATAAATTCACCACTCCTTCGCTTTCTGTGCTGCAACAGCCCAGGTTGAGTTGCTATCAGGAGAGACTGAGCTGATTCTGTTATCTTTCTCAGTAACCCTGATTAAAGACATTTGGTCAAAGCTGACTGTGCCTCCTCGCTGTACGCTGAAATCCACCCCCAATAACTCACACACACAACACATCAAAGTTGCCTAGGAAATCTGCTACTGGGAGGTGCTGAAATGCAAACAAAGCCCCTGCATTTCATCATTCACAGCAAGTAAAGGCAGGGGATTTGCACTGCATAAAATCTGGCTTATCACATTAAAATGCAGGACATTAAAATCCACTCCAGGCCCACCCAAGAAGGGAAGGCAGGGAAGGTGTGAGGGTCTCACTGCGACCCTCTGGTGGGTTTTCCTCCCATCAGATGTCATGGTGCCACCCCCCCACCCCCCCAGTGATAATGTTGCCACATCAGCACTGGCAAAGGAAACAGTGTCAGGTTCAGCAAGAAATTCTGCTGCCTGCCCTTGGGATCCACAGCCCTTCCTCCTCCTTGAGGAGGAATAAAAATGTGTGAGCCTGGCCAGGAAGACCTGCTCCAGCCTGGGGACTCTGCAGCCCCATCTCCCAGGGGGCACATCCAGAGGACCGTGGACGTGGCTCCAGCCTCTCTAGCCATGCCGAGCTTCCTCGTGCTACGATGGCAACTTGGGGTGGCTTGTTTTGCCTTCAGCAGGGAGGGGATGTCCTACTGGGGGTTGGAAGGGGAAGGTGCTTGATGGTGGTCATGCCCTCCAGCAAGGATGGGAAGATCATTCTCTGCCTGCCATAGGAAGCATTTGGCTTCTCTGCCAGACCGTCTTAATTCTATTGGCAGGTTATTAGGGTGGCTTGCTAGAAATGTCCTTTTTGGGGTTGTTTTGTCAGATGCAGTGGAGCAAAGTGTGTGCTGGAAACGCTCGTCTCCCTCTGTGGCTGTTAGGTCAAATGTCAGCAAAGTGCCTCCAAAGCAAGGAAGTGGTTCCCACTAGAGGCTTGTAGGCAGAGCACCTAAAATGCCACAAGAGAAAGTACTCACAGATCAGTGTCTGTCTAAACAGCATCCAGGAGCAGAGAGAGAGGAAGGTGGATGGGGAAAATCCTGCCTAGTGGCCTGGGAAGAGCAAATCCCTCCTGGTCCCTGTTTTTTTCCTGTTTTAACCTGCTGTTAAAGCCTAACTGTTGGCTCTCTCTTTGAGCCCAGTGGTCAGCCAGCCAGGTCTGCTGACGGACAGGTTCTAGTTTGGGAGGAAGGAAGGGGAAGTGTCCAGTGCCTGCCAGAGCTCAGAGGATCTCTTTCTCCTCCCTGCAAAGTGCCTTCAGAGCCACGGACGTGACGCTGTGGACAGCGCGCTGGAGCAGACTGACTCCACGGTGGGATTAGGTAAAGTTTCCTTTGAGATATGCTGGGCATCTGTGTTTTGTTTTAAAGCAAAATTTCTAAACCAAAAAGAATAAATAAATAAATAAAATAAATTTTTCCATTTCACATTTGTTATCATCGCCTTTATTTTCTGCATGAATTCCATGTTACAGTCAAGCCTGAATTCTCCATGTTAGCTCCATTGCTTTGCTCTTGGTTTATCATTTGACTGCACAGTATGACCGTTAATTGGCACTCTTTTCGCATATTTCTGTGAGGGCCTGGTTTCACTGAAGATGGCTTCTCTACCACTCATTCTGGGCAGAAGAAATTTTCATAGTCAAGTTGGGTGTGCCTTTCCCAAATTGCCTTTTTTTTTTTTTCTGGTTGACTTGATATATAATCCTTCGATAACTTTGAGTCCACTCACAGAAATACTTTTCTGGGGATATAATGTCCCCAAAAGGTCATAAACTTCTGAAAAGTTAGTGTGAGTTCCTGGGAGGGTGCTGTGACAGTCTTAATCCTCGTCAATGATCCAGCGCTAAGCATACATTAAATCACCAGATGAATTTTGCAGGTGACAGAAATTGGTGCATGGGGACAAGTCAGTTTTTACAGAGTGATCTGAAGTACCTGGCAAAGGGGACTGCAGTGAGCATGTGTATTAATATTGCTAAACGCAAAGTTATATTTCTAGAGAGAAAGCCGCTTATACCTGCGAAGTGATGGGCTGTACCTGCAGTGAGAGAAACCTGAGATGGATGTGAGGGTGCTGGTGGGAACCAAGTGAATGTGCAACACGGTGACTGCAGAGCCAATGTGGTTCGTAATGACACAATTACTGAAAGACACAGGGAAAAATAACAATCGTCTTATATAGAATGTTTTACAACTAATTTAATTTATTGGCAACAACGTATTAATACACTCAGCCAATAAAAGAAAGAGAAATGAATTGCTGTTGAGTGTTCAGAAGATCAGTCTGGAGATTTCCATTGCTCCATTTTTTGGTTTAGATTCTTCATAGTGAGATCTCTGACATATTCATCCTTTCTTTCCTTTTCTTAAACATGCTCCACCATTTGGGAAAGGTGATACATTGCCTCTAAACAAGTTTTCTTTAGTTTCTTTTTTTTCCCAGAAGAGGACCTTTTTTCTTCCAAAGAAGTGACCCAAATTGGAATTTCCCATCAGCTTTGCTGGAGGTCTTGTTTGATCACATCCCTGCACACAGACACATCCTGGGGCATAGAGAAAAGAGGGGGCTCATGCCAAGGGTGAAGCTCAGTATAGGCAGAGCCCTGGCTGTGGCTGCTTTAGGTGGTGCTGGTATCTCTGATGCTTCTGGATGCTCCCCAGTGCCCAGTTGCCCATGGAGAGCCTTTTTTTTGAGTGTCCCCCTGCCTGGTGGCCTGGTGGAGAGGTGCTCTTTTTGCAGACAGCCCCTCCTGGGTGCTGTATCCACTGCAGGCTGGTTCTGCTGCCAGGACTGTTGTGAGCCCAGGTTGCCTGAGCGATGGTGAGGAGAGCACTGCCTGAGGACACAACATTTCCGAGGGCTGCTTTGGGGCTGGGACCTGCGCGTGGTGGCAAGGGTAAGAGTGGGAGCAGAGGGATGGAGGTCTTCAGATGCATCTGCCTCTTTTTTTTTTTTTTTCTTTTTTTTTTTTCCCCCCACTGGCCTGGTGACCACTGCTCAGCCTTGGCCATGCCCCTGGGAACAGCAGGCGATGTGGGCACTGCTCGGCAGCCTGCCCTGCGTGCAGCAGACACCCCACTGACGGCTGCAACACCTCCTGGCACCGCAGGGAGCAGCTCTGCAGAGGCCCCAGATCACGGTGGGGACAGCTGTTTTCTCTTAGCTTCTAAAATAGCCCTCAGGCATCCCCTGCCTGGCTGCTGCTTGCTTTCCGCCCCTCCTGGTGTTCACACCAAGCCCGTCCCTCCCCTTCCCCCTGCCCCATCCCGCGCTGGTACAATCAGCATTTCCCAAAGATCCCTGTCTACGCCGAGCGGGGAAAAAATATAGTTTAAAATTTGCACATCAAAAGAAGGCCATGTCTGCCACTGGGAAAATTAATAAGAATTGAGACCCTTTCAAAAGCTGTGCAGCCTTTTTTTTAATTATTATTATTTTTTGAAATGGAACCAATTAAAAATATTCTGATGTTGGAAATGCTCTTGTTTGCTAGGGTCCAGGTTGAATGGGCTCTTTTGGGGATGACAGAAGCTCTTTCCCCTGTTCAGATGACCAAGAAAAACGCTAGCCACCAGTTTCTTAGGGAGGAACAGACATAAATTAGCAGCTGGAAACACCCTTCCCATGAGCTGCGGGGAATCATTTGATAATAGAATAAACCAAAGAGCAGTGCAGGCACCGCATGTGACAAATCAGGAAAACAATTTGTTTAGAGGGTGCAAGAGCAGAAAGATAATCTTTTGTGATACAGCTTCAAGTAGGGAAGAAAAAAAAAACTGTCAGAGTCTGAGAACAAAGAGAATATTCTGGAAGATGCCATGCTCCAATTTATTGCTATTATTATCTGTTGCATACTGTGTACTTACCCTTTTAATTTTGTAGAAACTGAACTGGGTACCAAGGCTGCATTTCACAATCTGTTGCAGCGCAAGGCAGCAACACCCAGCAGCAGCGGGGTGGATGTGGTGACCCATCAGCACGGGATCCAGCCCAGGCGTCTGCCTTGGAGGTGCCTACACCTGAGCTCACTGCCCCAGACTCTTTTCACAGGCAGCTGTGGGGCTGTAACCTCAGGGACTTGGTTGGTCTGAGATGACATGGGATGAGCTGAGCTGCAGGGTGAGCACTGCCTGCCCCAGTCTGTTCTCATGGTCCCCAGTGTCCCCAGAGGGACCCTGGTGCTGTGCATGGGTGGAGATGCCCACGTTGGGGACACTTTCACTCGCCTGCAGAGATGCTGCTGCTGGTTTGGGAGCTCTGTGCCACACTTTATGCAGCAGAAAGCACTGGTCCTTCATCAGAGACGTTTCCAAATGCATTTGGGGGATCGGGGAAGTTGTGCTGTGTCTGCATGGTGCTCTATTTTACCTCCTGCAGATAGGCATTGACTTCTTACCTCTTTTTAACATCCGGGCTTATAGGGGCAGAACTGGCTCCAGATCTCACCACCCAGTCTATCCTTTGATGTTCTCACTGGAAGGTGCCCCGGGATGCTCCGTCTCCTCTCCCAGCACCAGGGCATGGAGCTGTGTGGGAACAATGACGAGATAAGGGCAAAGGAGAACAGTGAAGGTGCTGGCCAAGGCACCCAGCTCTGATACTTGACTGGTCAGGGCAGGGGCTCAACATCCTTCTCCTGCAGACAGGGTGGCTCGAAGCAACATGTGCCCCTCTGGGGATGGCTGGGGAAAAGGAAAAGGAAAGGGAAAGGGGATGGGAAAGGGAAAGGAAAAGAGAGAAAATTTCTGATGTAACAGACCTTCAAAGATCACCTAGTCCAACTGCCTGACCCCTTCAGGGCTAACCAAAATTAAAGCATGTTATTGAGGGCAGTGCCCAAATGTCTCCTGAACACTGACAGGCATGGGGCACCAACCATTTCTATAGGAAATCCATAGCTGTGTTTGACCACCATCGTGGTTAAGGAATTTTTCCTGATGTCCAGTCAGCAAGGGCTCTGCAGCCCCTCTCTGCTGGCTCCCAGCTCCCACCCCTCGCTTGTGTCGGAGCAGTCAGATAGTGCCCCCGGGATGCCAGGTGAGCATCCTGTCTGCAGGGAGGTCCCAACCCCACCAGCTGCACTTTCCCCCTAGTTTTTCTTCTGCAGACACGTTCAATGGCTCCTCAAACCCACCTTGGTTTTGGCTATGAGGGCGGCTGCTGACTGATGGGCTGTGTCATCACAGCGCCTTTTGCTCTGGTGTAATCTCCTTGAGGATTGATTTATGCCACCCCTATTCCTCAGCAAGCAGAAGGTGTATGTTCCCAGTTACCCAAATTGTTCCTGCCTGTCCCAGGCCCAGGAGCTTTCTCTTCATCTGTGTGGAGAGTTTGGGACTGCTTGGTGTCTCTTCACACGGAAAGAGACCCAGGCTCTGACAGCCCCCATCCTGATCTCTCTGCCATCCCCCACTGTGCTGCACCAGCTCCAGGTGTGAGCACTGTTGGAATCACTTTGGGCATGCACAGGTGCTGCTGGTTTCCCCCACAAGCACCACCCTGCATTTGCAGCTGCTGAATCAGACCCTGGCCCTCTGCAGCCACTTTCCTGTTTCCTGCCTAATTTCATGTCACCTCCAAAATCTGCCACCTCAGTGCTTCCCCTTCTCCACAGTTTTCAGGAACGTGGTGAGCTGCACAGCTCCACCGACAGGCCCCCATTTTTATTTATTTATTTACTCATTTAGTGACACTTATCTTTTATTTCTTGCCTGGCTTTATTTCCTTCTCAAAAAGTTTTCATCTTCTCTCTTATTTTTTTCTAAATTGTTCTGAAGAAAACCTATTTGGAAGGCTCTGTTCTGGATGGCTGTATTGTCCCATGGTGGGTTTGTAACGGGCACAGCCAACACACAGACACTACAACCCTGGCAGCTTTGTGCTTCTGGACCTCTGGGACCCATTTTGGACACGACACCTTGGCAGCACCGTGGTTGGGATTTCATTCATCTGCACCAAGGCCCAGCTCCTTCTTGCAGAGGGCTCTGCAGCCCCAGCCTGAGACCCTCTCTCGCCCCATCCCCATCCACACAGCAGCCCCAGCGGGAAGCTTCCCAGAGCTCTGGGCTCTGCTGAAGTGTGGGGGCAATGGGGAGGGGTCTTCCCGGAGTCCCCTTCAGTGGCTGCGGCTGGGAGATGATATGGAACATCCTTTCTGACCTTGGTGCCATTGCTTGGACCGGGAGGGGCACTGCTGGGGTGTGCGCACCCTGCAGGGTGGCAGGGATGCTTGGTGAATTGTGCTGGGGTCCTTGGAAAGGAGAAATCTCTTTTCCTGGCTACTGCCTATTACACTGGGTGTAAAAGCCCAGCAGAATGACATTACTACAGCCTTTATAAAATCATTCCCAAAGCCTCACAGCAGAAAAGGACCAAACTTGCTCTGCTCCTGATGCACCACTGTTAACGTTGCACAGAACACCTGAGGAAGGGAGAAGGGTGCAGGAGGGCACAGCATCCAACCTAACCCCGGCCAGCACAAAGCCTCACCGCCGGCCGCAGCGCCCCGGCAGGATGTCACCATTCATTCATTCTGGTCACACGGAGGATGCAGAAATGCCATGTTTCTCTTCGAGAGTATTTCCTTCACGTTGAATGAAATTTCTGTCTCATTTTAAAGCTCTGTGACTGTCAGTAGGCTCAGCGCTGGGACGGGCTGTGGGACCAGTGCTCCCATCCACTTGTAGAAATGCACATAGATCAGAAAGCGCAGAGAGCTTTTAATAATGTGTCCACATCCAGCCTATCTCAGTGGCTCTTTACACTTTCTGTTGTTCCAGGAAGATAACACTTCACAGAAGCTATAAAAGACACATCATATCTCAGTGACACTTTGGGACAATGCAGGATAAAATTCAATTAAATGCAAAATCCAAAAGAAGTCTGACAGAGTTTCAGGTGCTTTTCAATTCATCACTTTTCAATATTTCTTGAAATTCCCCAGAACCAAATATCCAGAGGTCATTTCAAAAGCTACCACAAAGAATGTGCCAGAGGAGTTTTCATCAGGGACCTTGACTTGCCTTATGATAGAAAACTCTCTCCATGAGTCTGAAATTTGGGACCAGAGGAAATGAATAATTACAGCTGCCTGTACCTTCATCACATATTGTGATTTTGCTGGAGCTGATATTGAATCCGAACCAAAGTGCAGGCTGGTACCGGGGTGTTTATTCCATGTTTGCCCTTCTCAACATCCCTGCCGGTTTGTGATTAAATGCCTCCTGTACCCGGGGAAAACCTCCGCAGTGTGGGATGCGATAGCAGCCGAAGCTGCGTGGTTTCAGAAGGCACAGTGCAGTAACTTAAACTCTTTAAGTTCCTATATGCTGGTGAAATCCATTTAGGTTTTCCTTTGTATCTGGAATACAATCCTATACAGCGAGAAAATCTGTGTGCTTTCTGCCAAGGAAAAGCCCCAAACTCATGGCAGGCAGATCTAATCCCACATCTTACATTTAAATGCTTTTCAGGAAAGAGCTCCTTGTTTCTCAGACTACTAGGGGGCTTGGATGATGTATTGTGGTATCAGTAAACTCCATGCCACCAGCACAATGCCTGTTACTGGTACCTGAAAAAAATATATTGACTGCAGTATTGATTGTCTTCAATATTAATTGCTAAAGTTCACTGAAGATGCAGTTACAGTAAAGGAGGGAGAGTTACTAAAATGTTTTAAGCCTGTGACTGCCATGGAGATTAAATACTGTGCGAGGGCAGATCCAAGTCCGAGTTCTCCTGGCTTTTTAACGTGTATGCTTGATATCAAAGAAGCGCAAGAATGGGTAATGCATATTTTTCTTTTCAATAAATAGTTCAGCCTTCCTAATGGAGATGCTTATATCACTTCATTTCTCCAGTTGCTCATTGCTAATTTATTTAAAAATCATTCTCTGATGATTAATGCCTGGCAATATTAGAAAGGCAACCAGCTGCTGAGATGTGTACATTAAATCTGCTGATTTGCTTTAATTAGCAGAAGAACTATTATTGAGTAGCTGGAAACATGTTAATCTCTCTTTTTTTTTTTTTTTCCTCTGGTACCAACGTTCCTGAGCCACAGAACTGGGCAGGAGCAGGGAAAGGAGGAGAGTGGCATTTGAGAGACGCTATAATTTACACACATCCATTTTTCTTCCAAAAAGTGTGCATGCTGAGCATTTGATTTTCATGTTCTAGTGATGCACAGCGAGCCAGCTTTATTTGTCAAAAGCCGATATGGGTGCTTTGGGAGGGATAAAGCCCACGAACTTTGCAGTAGCTGGAGCTAACGACATTGCTATGCGTTCTTCAGCTTCACGGCTGGGTGTGCACGCTGCCTGTTGTTACAGCTCACACGGTGAGCTATAACACATCGAGATTAGTAACCTGACTGATTTTGGTAACACGTCTCTTCTCCTTGGCAGAATCCAAGAGAAATTTGTGACTGTAATAGAATCATAGGCTGGTTTGGGCTGGAAGGGAGCTTAAAGATCACCTAGCTCCGACCTATATCCTGTGGCTGCCTCCCAGGCCGGGCCCATACAGCGCCCTTCAGGAGTCTCCAGACAGCTGACCACTGCCTTTGAGCCCTGTGTGAAACCACGCTGTGGTGGGCAGGCAGAGCAGGTCGGGGCCTGGTGGATGCCTGGATGCAATCGCAGGTCAAAATCCCACCGGGGCTGTTCCTCCAGGGGTGCGACTCATGCAGCAGGGATGCCAGAGCACCCCTGGGAGAGGGCACACCAACAAAACCCAGGGAAGGCTCTCCCTGTCTCCTAACTCTCTCTCTGACATCCCACTGCTCTCCCAGCAGTTTAAAAGCCCAGCCGAGGGCGAGACATTCAGTTCTGCCGGAGCGGCTTCAGCTGCGCCTTTTCCATCCATAGAACTGCCCAACTGGTTGGCTCCCCAGTTCCACCAGCACTCGTGGCAGAGGTGCCCTCAGACCCATTTCAGGCTCTGCACAAAGCAGGACTGTGGTTTCCTGGGCCAGGGCACAGGCAGGTGGCTCCTCATTGCAGGGGTCGGGGGACATCTACATGCCAGCCCTGCTACAGCGCATTTGCAACGACAGGAGGACCAATCCGTCATCGCTGGGACAGGTTAATCTGATTTATCAAGTCTCAGCTAACAGACTGGAGAGTAATTTCTTCTTGCTGAAAATGTGGAGGAGTCATTTGTGTTTGGACAGACTGACAGGATTTCACTTTATCACTTAAGGAGCCATTAAGCAGTTGAAAAGCTACGTTCAGTTTCACAGTCACAAGACAGGGCTCTGGCAGCAGTCCCTGGTGGCAGGAGAGCCATCAGCAGGGAGCAAAAGGACAAAACGACGCATTTGAAGGACCAAACTCACTTCCCTGAGCATCTGCCCGGCTTCTCCTTGAATGTGCATAGATGGGCCACCCAAGAAAGGGCTGCAGGGAAAAGCTGATCTGCAACAGCCACGACTTTGGTGTGCAAGTCCCAGGCAGGTCTGCATTGAAGGGTCCCTGGTCCTTAAGGAACAGCTGGCCAATATTGGGCAGCTCCCTGCCGATAATGTGCACTTTTTGCACCTCTTTTTACCTCCAGCACAGCTGTGTGGTCAGCCCTAGACTGGCAGAGGATGAAAAGTGAGTATTTTAATGATGGGCAAAAGAGAGAGGACATGCTGACACAGATCTGAGGGTCCTTGGCTCTCCTCATGGCCCACCACTGCTTTTCAGCCTGACTTCAGGGCCATGCTTCAAAATCTTTCTTCCTCTGCATCGAGGTCTATTTAAAAAAAAAATAAATATATATATATATTATCCTATTTTACTGTCATTTCTATAGTGGTTTTGCTTCCTTGGCTGCTGAAAACTTAAGTAAAGAAGCTTTTCAGTGATATACTGCTTGCTGATCTGAAAGTAGAGGAGCAAGCAGAGTAAGATGATGGTAAGAGAATTGCAAGAAGTGTTGGGGAAAGACTCAGTAAGCATAGAAATCAGTAATAAATAATCAGTAATAAATACGAGTTAGTCCAGTCTATTTGGTTCATATCCTCCTGTGCTAAGTCTAATTTTAATGTTACATTTTTACCACTTACAGTTATATAGTTACCAGTTGTGTCCTTAAATATAGTATTGTATGCTTAAAAAATGGTAATGTAGGCAGCTGCAAGGGTGGTGACCCTTGGGCTGGTGCTCACTGGGGTAAGTCCCCCTTGGGCTGGTGACCCTTTGCTGGGAGGTGAGCATTACCCCTCTATGTCTCCATGAGGATGGAGAAGGACAGGGCAGATCCCCTCATTTCTTCCTTGGGCCCCAAGGCGGCCTGCTATCTTCTGTTTCTTTGTAAACACGGCCCCAGCTCTGTTACTGCTCTTTACCCCCTCACCCAGGGGATGTCTCCAATCTGCTTCTCTGGCGGCCTGCGGTCAGTGCAGTGGGGACTGACAAACCTCTCCCACAGGGAAATTTTAAACTTGAAAGAAATGCATTAACAGGCCTAAATTCTCTGTTCTGCTGGAGGTGTTTACATTGAGGAAAAGACAGTGGTCCTCCCAAATGACAATCTGGTCATGTTGAACGCCAGAGCTACTGTTCTAACATACTTCAGTACAGCCTGCAAGTTATTTTTTGGGGCTCCAGGAGTGTTTTCTATCACAATATCGTTCTCCAGAAGACCCTGGGTCCCAGAGTTGAATGCTGATGCATATCTCTGTAGAGTATGGAAACACACAATGCAACTGTCAGACCTCTGCTACCTTTGCAAAAATACTGCTTCAGTATGTGAAAACGCTGAGCTCCATGAGGTCCACCTGAGGGGAAGTTCTGCCCCTACCACCACTGTTAGCAAGACCCACTCAGAAGCTGAGTTTCTGCAAAGACATCATTCTTTACCAGAACTTATCTTTGTACTGAAAGGAGCAGGAAACATGATGTCTACAGGAGGGGTGCCAATTGATTTGAATTTTGACTCGGTGCAAGAGCTCATCCACAAAGCCAGTTGTTTCCGAGGTGCTGTCACTGCAGGAGGTGTAGGTGGACTTTGCACCCAGCAGGGACGTGGCCAGTGCCCTGACTTTGGCCGGAGGCCAGGCACGGCAGCACAGCACTCAAGGGGGATGCAATCCTTCGTGTGCAAGCAGCCCCAGATTTCAGTCTTCAGACAATTTACTAAAAATAATCTATGCTCGATAAGTGACACACTTTGAGACGTTGTGAGTGTACGCATTCAGGTAGCAGAGAACCGCTGAGCTGGCACAAAGTTTTCATTCAATTCTCCAAGATCCCCTCACAACTAGGGGATATTGGCACTGAGAGCTGTTCCAGCAGTGTGTTGGTGCTTCCAAGGGGCATGGCCAGCTCCTGCGGCAACGTGATGCAAATGCACAAACTTGCATTAACGATACAGTCAGATATGTTCATCTTAGCATGACAATTGAGGTGATCGCATTACCTAACCAGGGGGAGAATATAGCTTTAAAATCTAATCCAAAGAAAATTGATATTACAGCCTTTATATACACTTTTATTCACTGAAGCCTTATGTAGGTATTGCATTTCCCAGACACATATTTCTGTAACTAACTGTCTCACCAATGACACTAACATCACACAGAGATGCTATCCTTCATGCTTTATGAACGTGTCTTTGCAGTGGAATAGCTCCTTGCACCAAGCATAGCAGTTTACTCATTTATCACTTTACCCTGTTTTGCACCGTTCCTAAATGTTGATTATAGCTACTGTTCCAACACTGTCCCATGGAATTATTATTCCTATGGGGTCTTCCTGAAGGGGACTTTCCACTAAATTAACTAATCACTGTATGCAGAAGCCAAGCTTTCAGCACGCTGGTGCTCTCACAGCTGTATTATTAGGCACGGGAATTACAAAACTTGGATCAACCTAGTCCGAATTCAGTGTTCCCCCTGCTTAAAGCACCAAGTTGTGAGACCTCATGAGCTCCCCTCCAACCTGGATGGCTCCTGGTTTTGTGTGACTCTTGCTCCAGACTGCGTGATATGAGCTATCTCAGAGAATAATGCTCTACCTGCAGTGCTCATGCAAAGCACTGAGCCAGGCACAATTCCCACTTTCCATTGGCATTGCTCTAAATCAGATCCGTAATAACGGTGTGACTTAATGCTGGCTGTAACTGCCTTACCATTTTGTGTCTGTGGTTGTGCCCATTTTAGCCTGCAATGTGAGCTGTGAGTAAATGCCTGGCGAGGCGCTGTGTAAACTTTTAGCTCTGTGAGCTGGTCTGAAATTATTTCTCTTGCTGTGCTTCCCAACCTGGGGGTAACCTGGCAGCATCCTTGAGGCAGGACAGCGTTGTTTCCACAAAAGCACCTGCTTTTTCCTCAACATGAGTTAAATTTTGTACTGTTCAGCTGCTGCCTTCGTTAGAGACACAAACCTTTAAAACCACTGCACTCCCTTAATGGCAGGAACACTGGCTAAGATTTGCCTTTCCAAAGACATGCACAGAGCCTGCAGCTCCAAGGCCTTCCCTGCACATCGAATGCTTTTAAACCTCGAGAAGCCCCTTCTTGGAAATGTTGGTATAAATGTGGGATATTGCTTTCAAACACTGGGTTGTGAGGACAGATGTTGCTGGTCAGATGCTGATGGACCGCCCCTGGCCAAGCGCAGGGATATTTTTGGCAGAGCGGGGCAGAGGAGCCCATCTGCAGCACTGTCCGTGGTGGGGTGATGGCGATACCTGCACCATGGCTCTGGGGACGGAGGGCATTTCTCTCAGCGTGGTCTGGAAATGCCAGACAACAATCACTGTCTGAAGAGGGATTGTACTCTATCCCAGCAGTAGTTAAAGGTGTTGTTTAACAGCGACTGCCAAATGCAGTTATTTTTAAAATCAGCATTTCCAGATAATTGCATCAAAGGCTTTAACAAGATTGGGCCAAGGAATTTGCTGAAATGTTAATGGAGTTTTCCAGTAAACTGAAAGCAAGGGGGAAGCTCCTGAGAGCTGGGGGAAAGCCTAAATGAATGACAAAGCCAACTCCACCCATGGGGAAAACCACAACAAGCAACAGGGGAGCTGAGTAATGCAGAGTTAAGGAGGACTAATCATAACCGATGATGGGCTCTGGTTTATAGAAATTTGGTTGGGATTAATATTTTTTCTTTTGATGGAACAAATAGCACTGTGCTGATACGAGACCCTTCTGGACAGTACTTGACTTGGTATTTTGTAATACTGTCCTGCAAGGGTAACAGCACCCACCGTTTGCATCCTGGGGTGAGGGACAGCAATTCCACATGCTTGAAGGGGGAGCAAGCAAAGGTGGCCTCTGTCCTCGTCCCACTGATTAAAGCTCATAGACAGGATAATTACCACTGTTTAATAGAAAACAGTGAAATAGTTCAGTAAAGAGGCTGACAGTGAGGTGATGGCACACAGGTTTTCCACTGTCATCCTTGCGGGATGCACAACAGGGTTGGGGATCAGTGCAGAGGAGACTCACACCTGTGGAAGAGAAAAAGCTGATGTAAGCATCACCACAGTACCTTATCAA
Organism: Anser anser; assembly: GCF_964211835.1. Lineage (NCBI taxonomy): Eukaryota > Metazoa > Chordata > Aves > Anseriformes > Anatidae > Anser > Anser anser. Next base: position 14,591,262 of record NC_139739.1, read on the forward strand.
AGGCTGGTTTGGGCTCACCAGCACTTGAAGAGGAACAAGAACAGATAATACCCTGGAATAACATTTATAGATGATCATGGTGGGCCTCCTGGTCATTTTATCTGTGGGGTTTCTTTTGCTTCATGTGCTATGTGCTGACTGTGACACAGTGAGTGAGGACTGAAGGCAGTCCCTCTAGTAATTATTTGGAAGTTCAATTATGAAGCAGAAATTTGAGAAAACCTAGAGGAAGTCAAAGAGTGAAATCCTAATTTGCAAATGTTATCCTGAGTGGTTGATGGGTACATTGAAAAGCTTTATCTTACAAGTGTTATTTTGTGGCTTGAAAAGAAAGAGAATACTTTTTTTTTTTTTTTTTTTGTGAATGACTTGCCTGAGACAACTGATCAGAGGAATTACACTGAGAATTTCTTCTCAGAAAGAGTGGTCAAGCATTGAAATGGGTTGCCCAGGGAGGTGGTGGAGTCACCGTCCCTGGGGGTGTTCAACGAAAGGTTGGATGTGGTGTTTAGGGACATGGCTTAGTGGGTGATATTGGTGGTAGGGGGATGGCTGGACAAGGGGTGCTAGAACATCAGCTTTACCATTTCCTAAGAGTTTCAAGTGGTTGCAAGCATTTTAAAAGCAGATTAAGCTTGCCACAACCACTGGAAAGAGTGTTTTTCTTTGACAGTTTGCTAAGACCTCACTAAAGTATGGGAATAGTCTTACCAATTGTTTTCAGAGAAAATATGAAGAGCAGCAGCTCAGGCTCAGGGGCCATGGGCATGTTCAAAGCCATCAAGAGCAGACAACGTTGTAGTCACAGGAAAAACAAATCTTCTTCGCTGCAGTAAAGTAACTGGGATGATGGGGGCACAGGTGGAGGGATGGTGGGAGTTTCAGAAGGTCTTGTTTGGATACATCTCAAGGATGGGCCTGCAGTATTAAATGGAAAAGCAGTACAGAAATGCCTTCTGTGAGGACAGACGGGACTTAACTGTGCAGCCACGCTCCAACTAGGACACCTAGTACATTGCTCTTGCGCACACCCAGGTGCAGCAATGTATTGGCTTATTAAGTGTGAGATAAATATAATCTACCTTCAGTCCAGCTACCAGATTCTTCATAATCCCAGCAGAATTATGCCATGTATTTTGAATTTCATGATCAAATATTCCTGTTCATTTTTCTTTTATCTTGGCTTGAACTGGGGCTCATTTTAAGGGAAATGGCTCATACCAAGGAGCCCTAAAATCAGAGGACCAGGAGACCACACCACCGCCCGGTTCCCCACCTTAGTGGCCCAGAGGTAGCAAGGTTTTCCTCTGCCCAAGTGGTGCAAGTGCCTCTGAAAGCTGCCATGGCACGTGAAGCAATGGGACGGGGGTCCCTATGGCTCCCTGCAGCCCGAGGGGCTTTGCTAACCAGCACATAACGTGCCAGGCAGTGCTGTCTCCTCTAGACCGCTCCTTCAGCCCCTCCTGGGTCACAGGGATGGACACGCTGGAATGGTCTTTGCCGACTGCTTTAAAAATCCTGACAGCTAATGTATTGCGCTTCCAGGCCCAGCACAACTTTTTCCAGAGTAATTACTTTCGATTTCCTCACAATAAATACACTGCTATCTTTTCCTTCCCAATAATTGAGTGTATTTATTCTTAACTAAGATTAACTGTCTTTTGGAGCCTAAAATGAATGGGGTTGCCTTGGGAGATCAATATGAATGCTCATAACCATCATCTATTCGTGAAGCCTGTGCTAGTCCTGAAGACCCTCCAGATGACCTCGGGTGACCAATTCTCTTTTTTTTGTTGACCTATACACCGTGGTCCACGAAGCCATGTAGGAAATCCCCATTTAGGGTGGACCTTATTGTCACTGGTGTCACCCCTGAGGAAGCAGAGGTTGAAATTCTTCTGTCATTTACTCACTCCATTCTTTCTCCTACTTGTTGTCCTCATCTTTCCTCCCTTCTTCAAAGAGCAGAAAGATTTGCAGCAGTGTGGATTCCCCAGTGCCACCAGAAAGGAAAGGATTTGCCCTGTGGTTCTACATCAGGGAATCTCTTCAGCCTGAGGACAGCGTCTGAAAATAGGCAGCGATGGGATGGCAGCAGAGACATGGGCTTCTGCAAAGAGGGTGGAGGACTTGGCTCTGGTGACGTGCCTGAGGCAACAAGCCAGATGGAGGGTTGTCCCACATCTTTACAGTCTTTGATTTCTCTGGGAGAAAGGAGAGAATGTGGCTAAACCAGGCACATTTCTCAAAGGCAAGTCAGAAATACCTCCCATTTCTTTGGGCCTAGTTCCCATGGGGACCTCAGCTGTGACCATCTGGTAGGACTTCATCGTGTTAGGCTGCAGGGTAGTTACTTGGCAATCTAGAAACAAAACAAAACAAAACAAAAACAAAAACAATCTGCCTGATACAGATGCTGGGCACTTCCGCAGCGGTCAGACTGGCCATCTCCTCACCTACCTGGAAGGAATGCTAAAACATGGAGATGAAAATCCCGGGGAAAACCAGCACTGGCACAGGTCTGAAGTGTTAGAGTGAACCTGAACAAAATCAGTGGGAAAAGGGCTGCACTGTGAGTGCTGCTGGACTCTCTGCTGTTAAAGAGACAGGCAAAAATGACTCTGCTGTAGCCTCTCCCAGGGCTCAGGGAAAGCTTTAGTGACACACTTACGTTGATAAGACAGGAAAGGCTAATGAAGGTAGCATGACTGTGAGACATTGCCTTACAAGAAAAATTATAGCTCTATAACAGCAACAGGGCCTCATTTTTCTTTCAAGGTGGGTAAATGTGCTCTTTTCTTCTTGCTACAAGGCAGCTGGAGACCCTCTGCAGTGTGTCTGGCCTTTCAGCAGCAACTGTTGAAGCCTTGAAGTTCATGGCACAGTGGCTGCTTTCCGTCTCCTTCTGCACAGGGTGGAGATCCAACCCAAGACCATGAAGGATTGAACTGGGCCAGCTGGATGCAGCCTTTTCCTCTCCACCTGCCACACATAGAGAATATCCAGAGTGGAAAGGAAAACTCATGTTTTACAACACTGATGGTACAAATACCATGTTTTTAATGTTATTTGAACTGTGCCATGTGTATTTTCTAACATGGGCAAAAGAGGTAAAGAAAAAGCCCTTGCATGCTAAGACTGACTGCAGCAAGAGGATGACACGGACACCTGAGCTGTCTGTTAGAAATACTGTCCCTAAGGGGATATCTGCAGTTTTTTAGAAAACAAATAATAGCTTCTTGGGCTTTCCTCTCACAGCCTTTTGGAGGCTCTGTAATCTAGCTTTCATGGGGCTTGCACCATGATGTTGTATCACTGTGCCCATTCAGGTATTTTTAGAAATGTTATTAAATATTAAGTTTAAAATGATCATATGAGGAGTCCTTTCATTTTAGGCACGCTTAACTACCCAGCTTTGAGCCTTAAAAAGTTGCCTGGCTTCTAGGTCTTCAGCAGAAGTCCACTTAAAGAGACAGTCTAATTTTCACCAGATGCCTCAGGTTCAGTGGTTTATAGCAGTATAGGAAGGGCGAGAAAGTGGCAGTGAAATGTTGATTTAAAGCCAGTTAGTACTGCCTTGTTCCTCATGAAGAACCATTCCAGGTGAGCCGTGGTTCTGCTGCCTTCGCCCAGAGGAGATGTCCAAGGGGGACCCTGATGGGAGCAGGAGGCAAAGTGCACGAGCCTCTGAAAAGCTTCTGTGGTTCCTCTGCCTTTGGGGCAATCTGTTTGTAACTCTTTGCTAAAGAAATAAGACTAGTGCATTTCTTGTTTCCTTAAAATCTCCAGAAAAATCCACCCCATGCCAAACACCCCAAACTGAGTGGTCTTGCCATCTGGATGAATTTCAAACATGCCTATAGCACTGCCTGAAAGACTTCCTCTGCATTTCACTAGCCCGCTTCCAAGGCCAGCTGAGTCCTCCTGTGAAACAGAACTAAATAAAAGCAATTTGCAAAAGCCCCGAAGATATGGAGTGCACTGAGAGAGCATCTTCCTAATGGCCAAGTAGCAAGGTCTTTACTCCCTTGTGTCTCAGATATCTCGTCCCTCGATGCGCACTCCCCACTGCTGTCTGCAGCATCAAGGTCAGGAGCGGTTTGGAGCAAAGAACACCCATCTGGAGTCAGTCCCATGGTTTCCAAAAACTTTGTCAGTTGTATCACTTTCCCATCTCCCAGAGGGAAAGCTCAATGATTGTATTCCACCTATTAGCAGGCATTTAATAAGTATTAGTAATAACTGGATAGTATAAATTTTAATAATAAATATTATAATTCTTAGCGCAGCCATTAATCAATTTGTTATCATTGAGGTAATAATTACTTAAAGATTTATAACTCCAGTTAATGCTTTTTAATTAATTTAATTTGGTGAGGTGAGGAATTGAAATAAAAACACACAGCATTGTTGGCATTTCTCAGTTTAGGAATCTTCAACTTTTGTCTTAAGGTTAAGGTTGCGTTAATCACTCAATTCCTGTGTTTGTCCCTGCATTGCTGACACCTCCCAGACTTGTGAATGTTTGCAGCCCCATAGCCCTCTGGCATGGCAGGGCACTGCTGCGGTCCCTAGTTTGGTCTGGGATGCAGCAGCACTAGCCGTACACTTGTAAGAGGACATGTTTAAATCTGCAATGTTATATACAGCTTAGTATCAGTTTTTAGCTCAAGGGTGAGGAATTGGTACCCTGGTGCTGCAAGGGAGACTGGTATCTCTAACTGGGGGTGGGAGAGAGGGTGTCCTGGGTAGGAACAGCCCATCCCAGGGAAACCCTGGGATGAGGGTTTGTCCTGAACATCCCCCATGGTTTAGGTACAATGCTCAGATCAGCAAGAGGAGTGGGATTCGTGGACTGAAATCCTCGTTGCACCAACCAAGGAGCTTCCATCAAGCAGTGAAGTGGGATCATGGCTTTCTGATAAAGTGGTATTAATGTCTGAGGAGCACTGCTGAGAATGGGAAGAGTATTTAATCCCAGGATGGGAAAGATTTCAGTTCTGTTTCCTGCTCTGCCATGGGAGATTCTTTCCCAGTGACAAAAAGGGATACTCCAAAATCCTGGCTGTTTCGGTTGGGATGTTCCTTTCAGTGGAAACTGAGCTGCATTTCATGAAGGAAAATGAGACCCAGGAAGAGGGAAAACACAGGGCTGAAACTGCTGGGCATCCATCCAAGTGGCAGCAGGCGGACACCCGCAGCAGGTAGCTGGTGAGAGCAGCCAGGACAGAAGTCACTGATAGCATTCAGGTATTTAAACATTTGGATGTGACCCCTGCAATCCTGTCAATGTTAAAGGAGACATCCCTTACATCCCCCGTGCTGTATTCACCCAGCCACAAACAGCTCAAAGCCTTCTGCCCAAGTCTGACGCATGCCTTCAGGAGCCACGTTGCCCAACTCCCAGCATCCAAGTTAGGACAGACAAATTGCACACATAATACCATCCGTCTCCAGGAAGGAGAATAAAGCACCAGAAACGTTGTCTTGAGGGTGAAGGGTGAAGAGGAGCAGTGCTCAGGGAATGCATTTAGTGCAAGTTGGAAAGAGCCTCTTGACATCAGGGGTAGCAGAGGCGAAGGAGCTGAGGCTCAGCACACCAGGGTTTGTTACAAGGCATCGGTCAAAGGGGCTTTTCCAATGGTGGAGTGGGGACCACAGGGATGTCCAGGAGGATATCTTGCCAAAGGTCTTGGAAATGGCAGGTGTGGTGGGTTGACCCCGGCCAGCAGATAAGGCTCCATTGCTGACCAACCCTCTTCTGTGAAATTTCCCTTACTTAGGCCAAGTAAATTTTCATATGGCATCTATACTCTTCCTCCCAAACACACTTAATCTTTAGAGATTACTTCAAAGAGTCTCTCTATTGTTTCTCTGATGAATGGCGTCTTTCTGAGTAGGCCCCCAGGCTGGGAATCATTTCAATTAATTTTCGTTCTCTCCTTTATGCATAACCCTCCTAGTCCCCTCAAGAAGCATTGCTATTCCCTCCTGCATAAAATGTAATGTGTGTCAGTATTTTATTTTCAAATTGACATTTACCTGGGATTTCAAAATGAGTTAAAATCTGATGTGAGTTTCATTTTGTTAGGGGCATTATTTTTACTGGATTTGCAAGTTATAAAAGGCAGTCCTCCCTCCGAGAGACATCACCCCTGGCAGGGGGCTTCCAGATGGTTATTTTGAGAAGGAATCCCAACAAATTTCTTGTTTAGCTGTATCAGATGAACTTATTTAATATAATAACAGAGGAGCATAAAATGTCTGCATACAAACCATACAAAAAATGTGCATTTCTGCGATTACAAATTTCAGTGTGTGTGGGCTGTTCTGGAGTTATTGTGTCATTTTCTGTAAAAGGCACTGTTTTTCCATCTGCTTTTGGCTGGGGGTCTGATGACAACAGGTATGGCACAAGAGAAGAGCTTTCTTCTTCCTGTATGGCCTGAAAGATGCTTCCCAGCTTCATCTCACTCCAGTTGATGCTACCACTAGAAGAACTCATGTAAACAAAAATCAGGGATGTCCTTGTGTATTTCTTATTGCATCTGAGAAAATACTCCTAAGTTACAAGCTGCAACGTGAGGAACAAATCTCCAGTGAAGATGCTGGGACTCCTCAAGAATGGAGCCAGCGAATAGATGGGTTGTACCAGTATGTTAACCATGGTGCAGAGTTGCAACTTCTCTCGGGACTCCTAGGACAGTCTGAAGAAGCTCTCTTTCTTGGTGAACAGGTGTAGGAGAAGGACAAAAACACCAGTAATTGAGCCCCAGGGCATCCGAAACATGGCATGCACATTGCTGTTAGGAACAGAGAGGCCAGTTCTCTACTGTTTGGAATTTTTATTACCCTTTTGTAACTCACTTGTCTCACGCGAGACAGTGAGCAGAGGATGACGCTTAGACTCTTTCGCAAAGATTTACCTTCGTGTTAGATTTGTATCCCAATATAACATGCATACATATAAAGGGTTAATCCTCTCTCCAGGAACCTCAGGGCTTTGTTGAAATACCTTCTGTAGCTATCAGGGAGCATTTTTTGTCATAGATATGTGGGGCAGGCACGCATCTTTCTTTGTAGCATAGGGAGACTACTTCCAGCCTGGCCAGTATGCATTTACTGTGCTCTGCACCACTTCATGGCTTCTTGTTGTCTTTTCTACTTCCTCTGACTGCAAAGCTCATGATTGTTTCCAGCGACATTTACCAGGCTGTAGTGCCACTTCAGGAAGCTGCTCTGCCGCTCTAGGCCTGTCCCACTTGAGTTGTAGTCTGACATCTTAGATCTTCTTTTGTCTTTGTAATTTTGGGTCATGTAACCCTTCTGGGACCCTCAAGATATTTAAATAGGCTCTGTGCTGAGGAGAACAACCATTATTTCCTTGCTTTTTTGAACTAACTTCCTCATTTAGTGTTTGCATGGTGCAGTTCTGGGGCTGGGTTTCAAAGAGAAAAATCTTTTGAGCGTTTTGCTGCTCACTTCAGTTGTGCTTACCCTATTCCATCACAATTGCACAGAGACTGACTTTTAATTAGCTTCAGAGCTGTGTGATATCTTTAGGAGCAGTCAATACAGCCATTGGGCTTCCTTTATTTGTGAAAAAGACATGAAAAATATGCAGAATAAACTGTATAGTTCTCCATAAGGGAGGAGGGAAAAAAAAGTCCAATTTTATGTGGTAGCCAGTTTTCTGCAACTTTGTTTTTGCAAGAAAAAGGAAGAAGAAAGGAAACAAAAAACAAAGACTAGGAAAAAAGAAGCATTTATTACACTATAATGAGGTAAAACCAAGCTCACATACCAATAGGGGAGCTGACAATAATATATGGCTTTAATTAGCAATCAGGATTTGAGGAACAGCTTATTATGCTAATAGTTTCAAAGCTTCCCAGTAAAAAAGTGCCTATGGAGAGATTTGCTAATGACAAGGAAATCTCCATTTTGTAATATAATCATGTAATTCTCTAGACAATAATTACACATTTCTTTGCATGTTTGTTATGAAACTCTGGACTTCAGATTCTGTGCTGTGTACTCCCAGTGGACTGAAAAAAAAATATAATGACCCGAAACTTCTGTTCCAAAAGTGAGTTATTTCAGCAGAATTCTGCTCTTCTGTAGGAAATCTGCCACACCATGGATTTGGACTGAAAAAGCACCGAAGTTTGATCCTGAGCTCAATGAACTGGAAAGGAAGCAGGACCTGACAGCTGAAGGCAGTGGGATCTGTCTCATCAAAACTGCAATAGGTTCATGGTCAGACCTGCAGTTGTGGGGTTGAGCAGGGCTTGGTGGGGAGGACATCCCTAATTAACCTCACAGCGGCAGGGTTGGGGTCCCAGTGACAGTCACTGTGTGCTCTGTGAAAGGCATTTGGTGATTATGAATGAATTCTAGGGGCACCGTGCCTTGTCCTGGGGTTGGGTGTGCCCTGTGGTGACAGGAGCACAGGAGGCACGAGCCACCTGGGGACACGCGCCCTCGCCAGCAGAGGTGCTGGGGTTGGTGGGCAGTGTTTGGAGGCAGAAACAGTTACAAAGCTCAGTCTTGTCCCCATCGCCAGCTCAGTGAGTTCTTTTTTTTTTTTTTCTTTTTCTGTCACTGAGGCTGTGTGACCTTTGTGGCCATCAGGTCTGGCTGCACCAGGAGGTCCCACCCAGGCACCCCTCGGCTCACTCTGCGTTTTCTGTTTGAAACACGCAGGCTATTTGCAAAGGCACACAATTGCAGGTTTGTGTATTTAAAGCCTGCCACTTCCCTAACTGAGGCATTCCTGTGTTCTGTATCAGGATTGTCACAAAAGGGACCTGGGAAAAAAAAAAAAAAAAAAAAAAAAAAGGGAAATTGCTAAAAAGCCCTTGACTCCTGCATAAGTTCGCCTGGGGCAGCAACCTGAAAGCAGGTTCTGTGGCCTCACAGTGACACTGGCTAACAGAAGTACTGTAAGCTCATCAACTGCCCTGCAATTTCTCTTAAGACCTGGAGACCCCAGGCAGTAACAGTGAGCTCAATTATGGCAACTTCCTTTAAAATGGCTTGGGAGTTCTCAACAGAGCTGCTTCCCCAGGACCGTCTGAAGGAGCAGTGCAAAGGGTTGGGATGGATGCGTGCAGTGTGGGAGACCTTGGCTGGGCCCTGTGCCTTGCTCTCCCCAGCCACCGCTGTTGCAACTTCCCTTGGGCTGCCAACATACAGGATCACGGTGCATTTGAATGGGGACATTTTGCAGGACTGGGTCTTTCTGGTGCTTTTTTGTGCATTAACTTGTTCTCTCCAGGTTCTCTCTCATCCCTGCAGCTGATTTGAGCTGGCACATGGAGAGATCTTTGGGCTTTTGGCCTTTCCACCCTGGTCTGTTGTGTTGTTCTAATGCAACCTCTTGGCCTCAAACTACTGAGACCCAGCTCTGCTCTCTGTAAAATGAAAATAACTTGATGTGCAAGTTACACCTTACTGTGCCAGGTCACTCAGAATCACCGTACTTGTGCCTGCGGCTCCCACTTCAGCTCAGCCACAGGTGGGCTCTGGGCAGCTCCCACCACCCAGCCGATGTGTACTGATCTTCACAGGGTAGCCAGAAAGTGGAGTCTCCTGGGCATGCTCATTTGAGGCCATGCTGTCTGCTTTCACCTTTCCCTCCTAAAGAGGGAAAAACTGTTTCCAGGCTTCCAGCTAGTTAAGGGAACCTTCCAGGAACAGCAGAAAAAATAGTTGAATGAACTGTTTCAAATGCAGGTAGAGACACACATGAAACAGGGAGGAAAACCACTATCAAACCTTCCTCCCAGAGCAGCAAAAACATGAGGCTGGAGGCAGAATTCCCACTTTTCAGGATTAGTATGTGCAGAGAAACAAAATAAAATGGAGGCTGGCAAAAAAGACTCCTAAACCCCAAAACCAAGTCCCCCCCCAAGTCTATTCCCCTGGTACAACAGGACTCACAGAGGAATACTCTGCGTCTCAAAACACATCCACCCCCCCAGCTGCTGAATTGGTGAACCAGTCTCTGGCACCCACAAATGCTTTCACAAGAGTAAAAGAAATATTTTGGGGCTTGAACCAGAGGTGGTGCAGATCAGCAGTTCCCTGTCTTACATCTAGTTGGGTTTGTGCTGTTGCCCCTGAATTTATTCTTTACCAATTCCTACTTGAATCCTTCCCTAGATGAAACCTGACACATACATTTATTTGTGCTTTTTTTTTTTTCTTTTCGTGAAAGATGATTTTTTTCCATCTTGCTTAGTTAAGGTACCAGCAAATGGTGAAGTCTGGAATGTTTTCAGGTTTTATCAATAAGGGTGGTTTAATTTTCCTCTACTCCCAGATAAACTGGAGAAAGTACCCGCAAATTACAAAATATAAATTTTATTATATTTATTTAAATTATAAATATCATTATATTTATTATTATATGCAACTTGGTAGACCCCAGGAGCGCACTGTTTCAGAATATAAAAACAAACCTCTCAAACCAAAGATAATGTCCCTACAACCAAAGTCCACTACAGACAAAGAGGACAAGAAGTGGGAGAGTACAAAGGTGACAAGAATGATCTTTCAAGACTGCAGCACAGAAATATGAAATGAAAGCCAAAAGTTGAAGCAAAATAACTTTTCACTCAGAAAATTAGACATTAAAATTCTTTACAGTTTTCTTGTCTGCGCATTTCTTGCCATCAAACATCTGCAGGGTATTTTGTGTCTATGGGATGGAGTAAGAAAATGTATTAAACACTCAATGTATTTTATTTTGAAGCAAAGCCTCTCAGGTGGACTACAGATAGAGCATAGCTGGTAGGTGAGAGCTGAGGTGACAAGGACCCTCCAGAGCACATGTGCTCACTGAACACAGCTTTGCTGTGCCCTGGAAGTATTCAGGATGACACACTGCAGCAAACATTCAGGCTTGCCCACGTGGTTCATTCAGCAACCTACCAATTTTTTCAGTATTGCTGAGAAAGTCACAATGCTGAAATATTGCTGCTGAAAACTGGTCTGGCAGTTACTTGCGGTAGAATCATATTTTGTTCTTGAGATGAAAGAAGCATCCCTCCCAGCATCTCAAGCGCTGTTTATATGGACCCCAAATCCTGGTCAAAGGGGTTATACGAGTGTGAGCTTTGAAGTTCTGGCTCATTTCTCATTAATGAAATCACTTAATCAGTGGAGCGTACAAAGGAGAGTGACAAGTCCTTTAAAAGGCAACTGAGAAAGGGGGGCTGGTGCCTGAGTCCTTCTGAGTGGGAAAGAGGCTGAGTGCTCTGAAATTCCTTAGGTACCAGGCAGATAGTGAAGATAAAGTCTTAGATGAGGTAGTTTGCATGGCTTACAGCCAATACTAGGATAGGATGGGATAGGATGGGATAGGATGGGATAGGATGGGATAGGATGGGATAGGATGGGATAGGATGCGATAGGATGGGATAGGATGGGATAGGATGCGATAGGATAGAATGGAATGGAATGGAATGGAATGGAATGGAATGGAATGGAATGGAATGGAATGGAATAGAATAGAATAGAATAGAATAGAATAGAATAGAATAGAATAGAATAGAATAGAATAGAATAGAATAGAATAGAATAGAATAGAATAGAATAGAATAGGTGAAAGTGTTTTTACTGGGACCTTTAGCTCAACAAATTTAACACAAGGGATTTTCAGTCCTACATTTCCCTTAAAAGCATCTTTCAGATCAGTCACATTTGATAACTCATAACCGATCAATATGCATACTAACTTGAGAAGTATCACATGATTTGATAAAGTAAGTTAGTTACATATGTTACCGATGTATTTTAGCTGAGCAAGGAGCCATTCAGCTTTCTGTAGTAAAAAATATAAAATAAGATACAAATAGTGAAGTGTGTCTTTTCGTTCACCTTCACTGATTGCATTCTAGTGGGGAAGAGGCTGACCCTAGGGCCTCCTCCAAACTGAAGGTGGCTGTGTGAGTTCAGGTTCCCCACGCCCTGGGCCTGTACCTGCTGGAGAAGAGCTCCCTTTCCCGTCTTGGCCTTACAGATTTCTCCACGCTCTTTCCATAGCACCCTTCTCTCAGCACCCAGGAGATGGCAGCAGCACATAACAACCTTCTCTGATCTTTTTTTTATCGGAGCTTTTTTATGTTTTCTCCATGTTTGGGGTTGCATTGCTGTATTAATCTATCCTATTCATTAGTTAAGCAATTCATTTTAATATTCCGGGTTATTTTACAGCACATTTAAGTATGCTCAGTGTTCTTTTCCTCCTTATGTTAGGAAACTCCTTTCATTCCTGAATATTACAAAAATTTAGAGAAAACAGTAAAATCCTATAGTTTATCTAAATGGAGTAGATCTCATACATACATTCTTTTTTATATCTAACATTCTTCTGCTAACATTCTTAAAGTTGTACAACAGAACAAAAGTCACAGCAGTTAAAGAACATGAAAGAACCCACATATACAAAAATAAATATCTAAATCATAAGATGGATAAATACAGTTTTTGGTGGTTGGAGTCTTGAAGTTAATTAGGAAATTCTTTGTGTTCTGCAGAACTATTTATTTCTTGGTTTATTTTGCCTAAGATGAGTAATTTCCTTCAACCACATCTTTGGTCCTTAGTTCAGTTGCAAGGTGTAATCCAATCTGCTCAGCCAAAAGGGATGTTATTCTGTTTGTCAGTCTCTGACATTTCCGACTCAGCAGGGAGAAATGACAGCTGATTGCAAGGAGCTGCAGAAGAATCTCATGATTCTTAGTGACTAAGGCAGAGAATGTCAGATGAAATGCAATGTCAATAATTGCAAAGTGAGGCACAATCATTGACAAAGGTGTACTCTGAGCTGGCTACTACTGCTCAGGAAAGAGATTCTGGAGCAGCTCTGGAGAGTCTTCTGCAAATGCTAGCTCGGTGTTCATTGACATCTCAGAGACTTAGATGTCATTACGATGAAGTTACAATGAGGACACAAACCGAGCTTGTGCAGCTCTGTAATACACTGCATGCCCACACATGTGCAGATCTGCTCTCAACGCTAGAAAGGCAGGCACAGACTTGAAATGATTCAGAGGCAGGCAACAGAATGGCCCGGACCTGCAATGTTAGGCAGAGTAGACTGTACCCATTCAACCTGGGAAAGAGATACACAAGCATCTATTAAGGATATAGAATTGCACAAATGGTGGGGGAAGAGGAACTGCAATAACTGTGTACTCTCTCTCACAAGCTGAAAATGAGCAGCTAGTAAACAGGATCACGTGGCAGTGAATATAAGGCAGACTAAATATTGTTTTTTTTTTCTTTTTTTTTTCATTTTTCATTCACACTATGACTACAATACATAACTCTATGCCACAATGACTTTGGTGTATGGAAGTATTAGGTAAGTCCTAAGCGGTCATAGGTGGGACATAGACTAGGTAAAGGAATGCACTTATTTTTTCCTTCGTTAGGCTCTGTTCTCAAGTGATTTTACTGGACATATTCAGAGACAGGTAGCTGGACCTTTGGGATGATGCAGAATGTCAATTCTGTACTTAAGCCCCATGTCATGACACTGAGAGTGGTGTAAGTTAGCTGGGATCCTAGGTGGAGGAGATGACTTGGGTGTGTTGGCTCTGGCTGGGGTGTGCCACCACCTGCTTTTTGGTGGGCTCTTCCACTGCTTCATTAGAGCAGAACATTTCAGTTGGCCAGAGCTCCCTCCACCATGCCATGCCTGTCCCCAGTCCTCACACAGCTTCTGCCTGCTGGAGATACTGAGAAAGTCTCTGAGACATCCCTGTGCTGCTTCTTGCTCTCACAGGCCTCCAGTCCTTCAGGGCGGCATTGTATCCGATTCCTGCAGGATACTGCAATGGAAAATTTTCACTTTTCATTTTGCAACTGCTGTCTTTTAGACTGCAAAGAACATAACACAGTTTATAATACAATATGTTGTAATTGATTATACAATTTAAGAAACAAAATCACACTGCATTGTGCCAAAATTAAATGCTCTCATTGGCTGCTTGTAATTTTCCCCTCTAGAATTATCTATGAAGGAAATACAAATGTTTGGCTTCTCATTCCTATCGGGACTATATTTCAAAATCTCTGAAAATCTTGTTGGAGAAAACATTTCCTCTCTTCTACGTTACTTTGCTTAGCAAAGCTGTGTTAAACCCACACAGAGCAGAGCTTTGTCCTTGGGAGGGAAAAGGATCAGATATTGCCTGAAGCTCACCAGGGATTTAATTCTTGTTATTAATTTTATACAGAAGCTGTCTGGATACTACAAAGAAAGGGCAGGAGCATGAACTCCTCAAATAGATCATCAGCAAAAATTTATTAGCAGTAACATATGTTGGGTCTGATTTGTCTGGCTTTTGATTCCACCTGGCATTTCTTTTAGTCTTTGACACAGGAAAAGAAGAGACAGCTAACTGAGATGTGGATCACCCATGCCTTGCTGCATGCTGTGACATTAACAAGGCATTATCACGATTTTAAAAGTATGAGTTTCTCCCTCTCTTTCTCTCTCTCTTTTATTTTTTTATTTTTTATTTATTTATTTATTTTTGGCAACAGCCAGGTTTGTAGCCTGCAAGAGTGAGACATGCCAGCTTCAGCGACTGTGGTCATGTGTGATTCATTTGCTGGGGCTTCTCACCCACTGGGGACCTTGATGCCCAAGAGAGTGCATACAAGCAGCAGACATCCTGAATTAAAAGCAAGTAAGCCAAATGCCTGTGGGACCAAACCTTGCTCTGAAAGCAATCTTCCTTTGTATTTTTTGTGCAGATTTATCTCTGGAAAAGTTTGGCAACATCTGGGGCACTCAGGGATATTTTTGCATTGAAGATGTAATGTACGGTGGAAGATTTTCCCGTGGAGAAGCAGTGGTCAGGCCTTGGAAAGCTGTACTGTAACAAGATGTCTGTGCAGAGCACTTTGTGCTCAGATCCTACGCCGAGCACAAAGACTTGGCATGAGCATCTATAGCCTCTGAACACTGCCTTCATGGCCAGTGCCAGTGCAAAGGCACCTGGCGCTTTAGCCCAAAGGTGCCAATACACAGGTATCAGAGGCTGAGCCTGCTGTTGGGAGGAAACAAGTTGCAGATGAACACGATTTTCCATGAGCAACAGCTGTGTCCCTCGTGGCCAAATCTCCCTCCCTGTCCATCTGCACTCCTGGGCCCCTCATGTTGGTGTCCATTGGATGGCATAAGCAGGACGCAGTAGCAACAGCTAATAGTAAGTTTACCCAAATCATTCTTGGTTTTCAATATAATTAAACTATACATGGAATCTTACAGGAGTATTGTGAAACAAATTAAACCATGATTAAACCATGATTGCTTCTCTGATTCACACCTAACGATTCATTAGTTATTATTAGAACAAATGCAGTGACTATGGGGTTGCACTCCTAAAGCATATGGATTCTGAGGGTTTTAATTTGGTGGTGATGTTTTGTTTTGTTTTGTTTTGTTTTGTTTTGTTTTTGCTTACACATGGAAGTTGCTCAACAGAGGGAATTGCAAGTAGGTGTTGTGGTGATGTGCCCATGGGTGCCCCAAATCTTGTACCTTTTCTGGTGCCTGTGCAAAGTGGATGAAAAATGATACTGACCTTGGGTGGTTTTGCATCATACAGAAATGACATAGTTTTGTGGGAAAAGAGAGATTTGAGTCTGTGGATCCACACTGCAAGATGAATTGTTCAAATATATAGGGACTGGAATAAGCATGTACTTTGGGAATGAGAGCTTTTTGCCAGGCCTGGATTTACAGAGAAGACTGTTTTGCTGCGTGCTCGAGGGGATAGGGTGATGGTAGCTGGATGCATGCAGATCAGGGTTGTGTCCAGAACTGCTTTGCTCCTTTCATTGAGACATTTCTTGCTCTGACAGCTTCTTAGTGAGCTCATCAGTGGTGGTGAAGGACTCGCCGTCCAAGCCTTGAGCGGCTCCAAGTTTCCATGACAGATGGCCTTCAGAGACCATCTGTCGTGGAAACACAAACATTTCTGACAGCCTTCCCTCTCCCAAGGGTTGACTCTTCCCGTATTTAAAAGCAGAAGCCTTTTCCCAATACCACCCTTGGCTTTAGCTCCATGACTCGAAGTCCAACATCAGCTGTCCTGTGCCATGGTCCAGCTGCCTGCACTGTACACTACAGTGCCTGCATGCACATGTAATGATGCAACAGCAAGAGCTGCAAAAATTCCATGTGTGTATACACATGGCCTTTTTTTTTCATTAGGTTAGGAAGCAGCTGCAGTTGCATGGAGGCTGTTCCTTAAAAGTGAAGAATTTGAACACAATTAATAATCCCTTGCCAGGGTGATGTCCTTGGACAAACAAAAACTAATCCAGACCGTGTTTCTGCCTTCTTGCAACTTTTAATCTTCCATGTAAGCTACTGGGAACGTTTCTATGGTTACCTCCTAGAATATCAGTCTGCCAACATCAGGTCATTTCCATCGTGGAACTTAAATTCAAGCTGGTCTTTTAGCTGTGCTGAGCTTTAGTACTGATTTTAGACTCCTGAAGAGCTGGAGGTGTACAACTTAGAGGTGAGTTCACCACTGGTTTTGTAGTGTCTGTCACAATGTTGATAGTGATACATGATGGAAAATCAGCAAGGGAAAGGCAAAATACCAAGAGTTTCATGTCCAGAAATTGTGAAGTCATGGGGCATAATGGCTATGGCAAAAAAGACTAATGATCATTTCATTAGGTTATCTCTTGTTTCAGGCTCTGGAAATCTCTGGAATTGCTGTCAGGAAGGTAAGCACAAAGACAACTTTTTTAGCATTGAATGCATTAATGTCATTCAGCAAAGTAGGTAAGATTTGTTATTCTCATCAAGGAACTGTGCGTGTTCATACAAGGGGTAAGCCATTTGCAAATGTGACAATGGATCAGATATATCCCTTCTCATAATAAGGAGAAGTGGGAATTTCGATGCTGTCTGGGCTACTGTATTTCTGCACTCAGCAGCTAATCACAATAACACATTCTCTAAGCCAAAATTCTTCCTGACCTGAGTTTGAATGCATGTGCTGCAGTGAAATATATCCCTCTAAGTGCAGTTTCTATTATCAAGTTGGATTAGAAATACGCTGTGAATATGAGAAAGAATTTTGAACCTTGTTGTCAGCTCTAAGCAGAACAATCACTTCTTTTTCTTTTCAAACCAGGGAGGTCATGTTGCTGATAGTCACAAAAATAAGCTTTTTCGAGTCAGCAGCTTTGCCTGATCTGTCGAAAATGTCACTACTTGCTGGTAAATATTCCAAAAGCCAGAAGTCTTTGTTTCAAAACCCAATTATGGTGGCTGACTGACAACAATGCACTTACTTATCACAGCATCCAAAACACCTGGCCACTTAAAAGCAACAATGCAAATAGTTAGGGCATCATAATTCTTGCAGTGCCCGAATAGCGAACAAAATTATTCCTATTAAGCATGAATTTTATGATAGTACAAGGACCTTAATTCTGACCCAAATGGAATGCTATTGTTCCACTGGTAAATTCAAAATGCAAACACAACACAAAGACTTTTTACAACAAGGGTATAAAAATTATATATATGTAGTTTCATGACATATCTTGCATAGCAGTGACATTATTCCTGGTTTCAGTGCCAAACAAAGTCAAAAACAAATCTGAGGCACAGAACAGATCTCTGAATATGGTTAGAGAAAATTCTTTAAGCCATGGCAACTAACTCAGAAACTCAGAGGCTTGTAAAATACCTTCAGTAAAAGGTAAATAGAGTATAAAGATTTAATGCATGCCTAGAGGTCTGTCTGGGTGTCAGGCCAACTAATCATGCTGCTGAAGGCATGAATTCTTGCTTTATGTAGGGATTTACAAGTGACCTGGGACTCCATTAGGAAACCCAAAGGATTAAAAAGGGGGAGCTGTAGGGAAGATCCCAGACGGTTTGCTTGGAAATTGTACCTGTACTTAGCAAACACTGCAGGGCTACGTCTAAAACACGGGATCCAGAAGGCAGGAATCAACATCCTGAAGGAGGGGTTAGCAGGTCTGGTGTCATAAAAAAAAGATGTCAAGCAATGGGCTGAAGTTTTTAATGCATTGAAGAGGAGAGGTGGTTGGTGGAAGCATCTCCCCCTCTCCAGGCTTGCTAAAAGCTCTGCATGCAGGTGTACTGCCTACTGTTTTCTTGCTGCAGCTGTGGCGTGAACTGAGGATGGGGCTGAAGGAAGCATCTGAAAGACCTTTGGCTGCTGGCAAAAGGGAGAAAAGCCAAAAAATTAGCCTGCTGGTAAGGTGTTTGATTGGAGGGCAGAGAGTCAAAATCAGTGAGCGGTTTGGGTGCTTTGCTCTGGAAAGGAGGAGTGCGACCCTTCAGGATGGTGGAGTTGGGAGCAGAGAAAGAGGAGGTCCTTCCTCCCTCCTCACCTGCCAAGGAGGAGGCAGGGCAGTGGGCATCCCCGGGGGGCTGGTGCAGGGACGTGAGCTCTGTCTGTGGATGTCTGTGGCTGGCTGTGAGTGGCATGGGGAAGTGGTGAATGCCCCAAGGGCCTTGCGGGAGGGACACAGCACGTGGGAAACCTGACTGTGCTGAGCTGCAGGTAGCGGGGCTGGATCTGGGGATTCACCCTCCATGGGGACACCACCCAGGTCCTGTGGGGTTGCTCCTGGGGAGGGAGTCCCACGTAAAAGGCTCCTGGCCAGCCCCTGCTCTTGATGCCCATGCAGAGGCTCTGTGTGGCTCAGTCTCTGCTTCTTTTCTCTCCTTGGAGAGCACAAACAATGTCAACAGCTCCAGCATCATCAGGCACAGAAGGACAGACCCAGAGGAACCGCTCAGAGCTGCCATGCCCCACACATCACACACATCCATCTGTTCTCCTCGTGCCCCAGAGCAAATCACTCAGCATGGCAGGTAAAGCCTCTCTGCAACCTGCACCTGGAGTTTGCACCTGTGCCATGGGAGCCTCTGCGCATGAACCAGGATTCCTCCTTCCCTTCATTAACTACACAGGTATTTACGGGAAACTTGCTCTGATGGAAGTACCAATGCAGCTGCTCTGTCCAGTCTCCCACCCTGGAGCAAAACAAGGCTTTGCTGCTGCCCTTGGACTAGATGCCAAGGGATGCTCCACGTTTCCCTGGTCCAGACCCCTCTTTCTTCATGAGCTCTCTGCACCTTGCTGTAATGCATTAAACCACAGTGCTCCTCACAGCGATGGCCTGCTTGGAAGAAGAAAACTGGGGTCTTCGTAGGCTACTGAGTCTCCACCACGGACTTGCTGTCTCCATGCTCTCATTCCCACAAGAATGTTTTTTTTTTTTTTTTTTCCTAAGGTGAAGACTTCCCATTCAACCTTACTTACAACCAACAATCCAAACTTCTTCCCAGCCATGTTTGTGCAGCTATGCGCCTCTGTCACGTGGACCAGCTTCATGAACATGTTTCCTAATTAAACCTGAATGGTACATAAGAAAATGTCTTCTATAACTAATTATTTCATGCACAATCTGAAAACTAGTTAAGATCGTGTTTATGGTGTTATTGGATGTGTGTTCCTTTTCCAGCGTAGCTGAGAAAGGAAGCATTTGTCTGAACTAAAGTCAGATAGGGCAGTCCGCAGCCATCAGACACACTGTGGCTTTGTCTCTGGCGTCAAAGGAGATTTAAGGCAATTCTCTGTCTTTGACGCTGCCTGGCAACATTGGGAAGGCTTTTTTTCCTAATCTGTGAAACAGTAAGAAAGCCATTAAATGGCGCAGAGAAGGAAGGAGGGCACAGACATGACGTCCGTCTGTGCTGGCAGGGAGACTCTGCCTTGACGCTGGGAGGGAGACCACCAAGATGCGTCCTTGCCACAGGGGAGGCACAGCCAAAGGTTCAACCCACATGTTTGTACCGAGCAGTGCTTTTGACATTTGCTTCCCACAAGATTTTCCTTCTCATTAGTGCTTGGTTCATCATTTTGTGTTACTAACATACATCTTCAATGTGAAACTAAAAAAAAAAATAAAAATCTTCTGCAGATCTATTTAATGAGACACGAGCACAAATGGCATTACAAGATAATTCTTAAATATGTGAGCATTAAATCTGATGGAGAATTTATGCAATCGAATCACTTATTTATTTAGATGTTCAAAGCACCTATCCATAACAGTGAGTAAATTAAAAACATGCAAGCAGGGATAATCCCACAGGATAAAGCCAGTACTAATCTCTCAGTCTTTTGCCGGAGACAGGCTGTCTAATAGATTTTTCCATTCTCAAGTATTCGGGCTCAGTTTGATCCCCTTTTTGCGTGAGGGAAATGCTCTGTATTTCTAAGTCCCTGTCATTAAATCCCAATCAGGCTGCTGTGAAACGCAGCCCTAGGAACCGCACAATGAGGTTGGGTGCCTCCCCTGGCATGGTGTTTCAGGGATGTCTCTGGACAATTAAATGTGATTTTTTGTACTTTTCTGTTATTCCTGCACTGATGACGTTTTATTATCTCAGCTAGGCAGGGCTGCAGCCCATTCCAGAGAATGAGAAATGGAAAGACCCAAAGAAGAGGTTTGAAAAGCTACCAGTAGGCAAACTGAAAAATTCCCCTCGAAGTGCTAATTTTTTCTTTATTGCACTAACGACAGCATACATTGCTGTTCTTGGCCAATACTGGTATGTTTGTTTAAAAAACAAACATATGAAACCCCCAAAGTGCTTCTGGTAAAAAATAAAATAAAAATAAAATAAAAAATTATTAGTTCTGAAACAAAATATTTCCTTGGTGTTGCAGAGCCTGTAACCCAGGTGTTGCTACTTGCTGCTGCAGGGCTCACTGCTCCTGTGCACTCTGCAGTGGACGGCTCTTAATGCAGAACTCCTTTGAGAAGGAATGAAGTCTGGAGCGACTTGCTGCTAGCTGGGAGTCGCTGAGTACCACCCGCCAGACACTTCATGTGTTCTCAGAATCAACAGGCAGCTGCCATGGCTGGAAGAGTCAAGGTCATACTCAGGAATAATGAGATAGCCAAACTCAGGTTGGTGGGGACCTCAGGAGGTCTCTAGACCAACCTTCTGCTCAGAGCAGGATCAGCTTGAGGTCAGATCAGGTTGCTCAGGGTTTTATTCAGTCTGGTCTTGCAAACTTCAAGGAGGGAGACTGCACAACCTCAGATACAGACATCTGCCCCACATGGGGACACGGAAGTGTTGATGTCTTAATGCTGAGCTGAAACCTGCTTTAAGAGACAGCTGGGGCTTCTCCCTCTGTCTCTACCTGGCATGGTACAGTGGAGAAATGACAGTTCTTACACTAACTCTGCTTCCCAAAACATCATCCCTGTGGTTGTTATTACACCCGGGAGCTGCTGCAGTGGAGTATGGCTCTGCTGGGCCAGGCACTGTGCAAAGAGCATGAAAAGAGACCTGCTGCCCTAAGGAGCTGGATAGATATCCCTGGGTATGGTCAGGTCCTGCCCGAAAGCACTGAAGCTTTGCTCTCCTAAAGGCTGCACAGAGCCCCGAAATAACTGGGCTCTGTATAAATGGCTCTTTTAATTCAATTACTTAGTAAAATTGATTTGATTAAGAGCACAGCCTAGATGGGATTATTGCAGGGCTGCAGAGAGGGCTTGCTATGCTCTTAGAAGTAAGAGGAAGGACTCACACCACTGAAAATTCAGACATCAGCAGCATCAGCACTGCCTTTTGAGCATTTTCCCCTGCTCATAGTGTCGTTGAGGAGGCTGCAGGGTGAAGACGTGGCACAGTGGGCCTTGCTGTGGTCTCCTGCTGCTGTGGGCACTGCAGACTGACTTTGGAGCACCCAGCAGTGCCAGCACAATGGTGTGCATGGTTTGGAGCCCGTGAGGCTGCCTCATGGGGTGCCCTCCACAGGGGTGGGTGCAATTATCAGGGTAGCTGTGCAGATGATGCTAGCACAGATTTTTGTGGAGACAGTGTTACTTGGCTCTTGGTTGTCTGAAGGGATGCCTCAGAGGCACATTAGGCGCTGGAGGTCTCAATGAGCTTTGTGGGCAGCATCTCTTGGTCAGGAGAGCAGTGTCTGAGGTGTAGCTGCACAGGACGTGCAGCTGACAGTCATCCAGTGCCTTCCACAAGCTTCTGGTACCGTCATGGAGCACGACTCACCCTGTGCCTGTGGCAACATTTGTGGCAACATTGCAGCTTTGGCCACAGCATCTTACAGGAGCCACCGTTTGTGGTAAGCCGGTCCTCCCTCCTGTATGGGGAATAGTTTCCCTTGTGGCCCTCACCATCAGATAATGCTGGCCTGGGACATGAATCCCTTCTCTGCCACCCTCCTTGGTGCCAAGCACATGGAGAGCTCAGGAGCCTTGCCAGGGCTGGGGCTGGCCTCTGGAGTGCCCATGACTGCACACAGCTTGATGACAGTTTCCGCCTGTGTTTGGGGTGGGAGGGAGCCTGAAAATAGTTCCCACTGTAGGAACAAGGCCAGGTCTTCACACGCTACCTTCTTCATTCTCTGGCCTCTGCCACGAACTAAGGCTGGATCCCTGCAGCCTCAGAGCTGGAGCCCATCTTCTAGCTCTCCTGGCCAGCAGGATGTCTTCCTGCACATGCAGGCATCTTGGCTCCTAATACATTTTCCCCAATGAAAACAAAGTGGCTTAGAGCTCAAGGTATCACAACCTATAAACATTTCAGCCCCTGCCACCCCCAGCCATCTCCTGCAGTCCCCTGGATAGAGCTATTATAAAACCCAGCTCCTGATAACTCATCCTGGCAACACAGGGGAGATTTTGGTTTAATTGCAGTTGTTAATTCATTTTATCACTGCAAACTCTGCAACCTGATGGGAGAAGTGAAATTGCGTTAATGGATGGCTCCAATCTCTCAGCGCTTGGTGGACAGTTTAGCAGTGAGCCCTTCACTCTCCTGTCCTTGGCCAGAACTGCCTGCCACGCTCCCCAGCTCTCCTCCTGAGAACCCCTCCAGCTGGGCAAGCTCAGGCTGCCAAATGGCCCTCCTTGCTCTAGGTCTCTGTGATGGCAGCAGAAGACAGGCCATTACCAAACCTGTGGGTAAAGGTGTCTGGCAAACAGCTCTGCAGCAGCATCAAGGCTGCAAAGCTCTTGTGAGGACCCCTTTGGAGGGCTTGCTGCAGGGAAAAGAGCTCAAGTTCTGCTGCTCTGTAGGTAATAAGCTGAGCAGCTGCCGCTGCTTGGTGGGAAGCTGCATGCCCAGCATGAGTTTGCAATGGATATCCAAGGGTACCAACCTTCCTAGGAGAGCAGAAGGAAGCCTCGGTTCCTGCATTACCTGGCAGCAGCAAGTCCCCTGCATGCAGATACTGGCATGGGGGACATGGAACCTCTGTGGGAATGGCCAAAACCATCACAGCTGCCTTCTGCCGTGCCAGTGTGAGACCAATGTGTGGTGAAGCCAACTCTCGTGCAGTCATACTGGTTGTCCCCTGCAGTCCTGGTGGCTTCCTGTTCTCTTTGCTAACCAAGGCAACAGGGTCCCACCAGTCCGGTCCTTGCTTTTCCTCCCCGCTGCTGTGGTGCTAGGTTTGACAGCCACACTTCTTTTTCCTCATACCATCTCATTAGCTCTCTTAGTCTCTGCTCTTCCTTCTGGCTCCAATAAACCCCTCCTTGCAACGTTCTCTGTTTCCCATTAATCACTGTTTACTAGATATGTACATATTTATTGCTTTTTATCTTGTTTAATCTATCTGGTCTTACAGTCCCTATTCATTGTTGCTGCTTCCTTCCTAACTCCCACCCATTTATCTTTGTCTGCTGTTGCATCTGCTTGAGTACGATTTGATTATCGCCTGCCAGTCCTCATGCCAGCCCCATGCTCTGTGGTGTGACTTGATTCTGCAGAACAGCAGGTCTCCTAAAATCATCATTACCTGAGTTACAGTGGAGATGGGAAGAGATCCCTCCCCCACCCTCCTCCAGATCTGGTGTCCTCTCTGCCTTGCTTAGGAGGGAAGTGGATTTAACATGCAATGGGTCATCTGTCTTTGGGGGCCTAAAAGATTCCCAGGTATTTCATTCCACAGCTAGATGCACCCAGCAGAAGAGCTCCCTGTTTCATCCAGAGGTCCATCTAAACCTTGTACCTCCGACAGTAATGTCCAGAAAACTATGAGCTCTTCTTTCCTCATGGTCTCATTCACCACAAAAGGAGCAATCGAGAGCATGGCTTTTCTGGAAAAAAAAAAAAAAAAAGCATCATGAGGCACCTGGGAGACTCAGGAAAAATCACGGGCTTCTTTCTAAGTCACAAATGGCCATACATGGTAAGATGGCTCAGAAATGTATCTGCTTTGAAACTGTGCCACTCTGATGCCAGCAGCTCAGCTGTGGTCCCTTTTGCATCTCTCTCCATGGCGTGGAGCAAGAACATCATCCAGTGTGGCAGCTGAACATACCTATGTGACCAATGCTATGGCAAATGGCACGCAGTGAGCCAGAAGCCAGTCCCACCTTTCTGCAAGCATTCGCCTTTCCACGTGGTTTGCTCAGGGTCTTTGGTGACTTTCCGAACTCCAGCTAGGCCGGGGTGTAATATTCCAAAAAGACACAAATCAATTCAGTCATTTAATTAGCTGCCTTATTAGATGGAAGCTCTGTGCAAGGCAGATTGATATCGGGCAAGAGCTCTGGGGGCAAAAGCAACGCAACCTAGAACGTCTCCTCAGAGAAGGTACAGCCGCCTACCGACCTCAGGGGTGGGATGGAGAAAAGCTGCTGGCTTTAGGCCAGCATAACAGTATTTGTAACAGCTAACAGCCTTGAAGTTGGAGGTTTCCTAGATACTGGTGGGAACAATAAACTCCCAGTTAAACCGGAGCTAGTGTGGGATATGCTGCTGCACCTGAATGCATAGAGGTCCATGGGGGCTAATGAGAGTCACCCGAGAGCACTCAGGCAGCTGGCTGATGTCTTCAAGGGACCTCTCTCAATTAATTTTCAATGGCATTGGGAATCCAGAGAGGTCCCGGTTGACTGGAAGCTGGCAAATGTGGTCCCAATTTTCAAGAAGGGCAAGAAAGAAGAACCTGGCAATTCCAAGTGTGTCAGCCACAGTTCTGTGCCTGGTATTTTATTTTTTTTATTTTTTGGGTGGTCCTTTGTGGACTCAAGAGTTGGACTCGATGATACTCGTGAGTCCCTTCCAACTCAGATAGTCTGTGATTGTCCAAATGGCCTGCTGCAGCAAGGCCACCCCGAGCAGGGGGCCCAAGTCCAGGCAGCTTTTGAAGATCTCCCAGGAGGGAGCAAGCAGTGCAGGGCTCTGGCACCACTGCAGAGAGCCTGGCTCTGTCCCCTCTGCAGCCTCCCTGCAGGTGCTTACAGACATTGCCAGCTTCCTCCTGAGCCTCCTCTTCTCCAGCTCCCTCAGCCTCTCCTCACAGCAGAGCTGCTCCAGTCCCTCCCGCATCTTGGTGGCCTTCCACCGGACTCACTCCAGTGTGCCCAGGTCTGTCTCGGACTGGGGAGCCCAGAATCGGTGCCAGCACTCCAGCTGTGGCCTCCCCAGAGCTGAGCAGAGCAGAGGATCACCTCTCTGGAGCTGCCGGCAACACCGTGCCCAATGCAGCCCAGGACAGCGTTTGCCTGCTGTGCGGCCAGGCCTCGTTGCAGGCTCACGGTCAAGTTGGTGTGCGGCAGGACTCCTGGGTCCTTTCCAGGCGCGTGCCCGCAGCCTGTCCCGGTGCTGGGCTTGTTCCTCCTCAGGTGCAGCACTCTGCTCTGCTCCTCGGTGAACCCCACGAGGTTCCTACCAGCCCATTTCTCCAGCCTGGCCGGGTCCCTCTGGGTGGTGTCCCTCTGGTGACTCAGCCACTCCCCTGGTTTTGTGTCATCCCCAGATTTATTGAGGGTGCACTCTCCCCATCATCCAGACCGTTAACGAAGCTGTTAAACGGAACTGGAGCCAGCACTGACCCTGGAGCATTCTGCTCGTTGATGGCCTCCTACTGGACTCCATGTCGCTGACCTGCAGCCCCCGAGCCCGGCTGATCAGCCCGGTTCTAACCCTGCTCCCTGCCTGCCCATGGGGATGGGATGGGATGGGATGGGATGGGATGGGATGGGATGGGATGGGATGGGATGGGATGGGATGGGATGGGATGGGATGGAGGTGGCACCAGGACAGGGAGAGGCACTGGTACCCGCAGTGGGGCAGGGACTGGGATGGGGCAGGACAGGGTTCTTTCCGGGCGCGTGCCCCCAGCCTGTCCTGGTGCTGGGCTTGTTCCTCCCCAGATGCAGCAATTTGCCCTTCCCATTGCTGAGCAACTTGGGGTTTGCGCCTAGGCAGGGCACAGCCCCAGATGCCCACGAGAGCAGCAGCACCAGGCCGTGACTGCGCAGGAGGCATCTGGGTGCCGCCGTGGCCGGGCCACAGCAGCAGTGCAGGCTGGCAGGAGAGCAGAGCCCCAGCTGCGGGGTCAGAGGCTGTGGTGAGGAGGAGGCCAGGCTGGGGTGATGAGACCGGAGCATGGGCTGGGCTGGAGACCCCAGGCTGGAAACACCTTCCTGGGAGCGGCTGCGGAGACGCAGGCTGGAGCAGGGCAGCGGGTGCTGTCAGGGCAGCAACGCAACAGGGCAAAGAGTGGGCACGGCATCGGGAAAGGGAGGAGAAAGCAGCAGGGGGTGGGGATGGCAATGAGCACTCTGCTGTTTGCAACACTGACTCGTTTTCCATGATTTTATTTGTTCTCTGTGTGCTGGAATAGGACCCTGATGACCTTTGGGTCCTTTGGGGCCGGTGTGTCCCCCAGCTGCTCTCCGGCGCTGGTCTCGGAGAGTCTTCTATTGTCGCCGGCGGGGTGGCCTCTTCTTGGGTGGTGCAGAGGCCTGGGAGGAGTTGGTCTTCCTCTTGGGGGCTTGCCGGGGCCCCCCGGGTGGGCAGCCCCTGCCCCGCCTGGTGGTGGAGGGACCTGCTGCAGCCTCCTGTGTCTCCTCTTGAGGTGCTGCCTGCTCCATGGGGACCGCAGCAGGGGGGGAGTGAGGGCGGCTGCCATTCCCTCGAAGGGCATCTCTTGATGTACCGGGCACCTCATCCCTGCTGGAGCTGGCAGGCTGGAGAGAGGGGACTGGGCCAGGTGCAGGAGCCACTCCTTCAGGGCCAGATGGGCCGGGTTCTGGCACGGGGCTGGCCTCCCGATGCTCGGCTGCAGGGGGAACGTTGAGGCCCAGCAGGCGGTGGGCCTCCCTGCCACACTGTCGCACGGCGACGTCCAGGAGGTGACGCACAAATGTCGCCGCGTTCTCGCTGAGGTCTTCCTCCAGCAGCTGGACCAGCATCTCTTCCCCCAGTCCGAAGAGGCGCAGGGTCTCCCTGATGGCGTTCTCCAAGATGAGCGCCTGCGAACGCCGTGTTTGGAAAATGCGCCCCAGCTCCTGGCGCACCCAGGAGAGCAGGGGCTGGAGCAGAGCAGGGTGCTCCCGGAAGAGTTGTCCCCAGGTGTCCGCGGGGAGGCCGCCCACCAGAGGGCTGGGTGCCAGCCATGCAGCCCATGGCCAAGCTGCCTGGGCGTCAGGGCGGCTGTCGGCATCGATGGATGCTGCTGCCGACGGGCTGATGACCAGCTCCTCAAACTTGTCATCCGACTGCACCGAGTGCTTGATTGATGTCAGCCTCCGCCTGCAGAGTGGGCACTCGGGCTTGCTGTCAGCCCACTGCTGGATGCACGGGAAGCAAAATTGGTGGTGGCATGGCATGGTGAAAGCGGGGCTGCCCCAGGTGTCCAGGCATATGGGGCAGCGGGTGTCCAATTCCGCGTCCATGCTTGCCACCAGCTGCAGTGGGCTGGGGGGAGCAGCAGGTGACGATGCGCTCCCTGGTACAGACGCTGCAGCAGCGGGTGTCGCTCTGGAAGAGGAAGAGAGGGGCCACTGTCATTCTCTGGCCTGGGGAGGGTCCCTCAAGGAGGAACTCTCCGCTGGCAGATAGAGGTGTCCCTGCGCTGCCTACCTCTGCTGCTGCAGGTGCTCCTCCTGGATGTCCCAGCTGCCTGGTCGGAGCAGGGCTGGGAGAAAAGCAGAGGTGGATCTGGGGACGTGAGCCTCTGAGAGCTACACGAAGCAGCTCTGAGACCACGAACCAGCACCAAGGCACAACTAATGCCTCACTCCAGTCCTCACACAACCGCTCGGCTGGAGGGGAGGCACAAGTCGCTGGGCTGAGTTGCCGTGCCCAGATTTAAGCAGTGAGGGCCACGCAGTCACAAATCGTCACCTGGAGACATCCCAGAGCATCAGCGGGATGTCACAGACAGTTGCCAGGCACATCGCCGCCCACCAGTAGGGGACATCGCCCCTGGGATGTCACAGCCCATCACTGCAACATCACAATGGGCCATCCTCACCTGCAGCACGTTCTCTCCAGCAGTTCTCCAGCCCCAGCACATGTTTCTGGGGTTACCTCAGTGCCACTGCCTGCTCCATCCACCACGTCTTGTGGGCTTGGCGTTGGTGTTTCATATCAACCCCTGAGGCCCTGAGGCCTTGGCTGTGTCTTCCCAGGGCCCCTTTGGGCCCTTCTGCCTATGGCACACAGCCACAGGCATGCACAGCAAGAGGGTTTCTTCCAAAAAACCTCATGCTTCCCTCTGAGGCTGCAGGACAAAGTCGCACAGGCTCTCCCCATCTCCGGCACTGCTGGCCAGCCCTCTGGGATGTCCAGGTCCTTCCAAGTGAGGTCAAAAGGAGTCCCTGGCTGGCTCTCGGAGATCTTCTCCTCCTTGTAGGGCAATAAGAATGATATAAAGGTGTTAGAGAGCATCCAAAGGAGTGCAACAAAGATGCTAAAGGGTCCAGAGGAGAAGACATATGAGGAGTGGCTGAAGTCACTCGGATTGTTCAGCCTGGAAGAGGCTGAGGGGAGACCTCATTGCAGTCTACAGCTTCCTCATGAGGGAGAGCGGAGAGGCAGGCGCTGGTCTCTCTCTTCCCTCTGGTGACTTGTGATTCAGTGATAGGACCTGAGTGAATGGCCTGTAGCTCGCCCGGCACCACTAGCAGGGCTTACATAGGCTACAATTAAAAGAAGAATAAAAGCCGTGACAGTTCCACAGACAATGTCTTGGTCTGACTCAGAAGCGAGTTCACAGCAGTGCCTGTGGGTGCTGCTAGCAACGGCGTTTATGGGGGACTCTCGCCTTGAGTCCTGGGATACTCTGACTCGCCAGGACACTCTCTAACAGTTTGTGACTCTCTAGGACACACTGTGAGACTCTGTGATGATTTCTTTCCATTTACAAATGTTTCAAACACAAATCACAAAATCACTCTTCTGTGCCAATGGTTACATAAGAAGCCCCCAATCCCTTTTTTTGCATCTTCTCAAGACTTAGCAGAACACTGAAGGACGTGCTCATGGGAGAACCTTTCCTTCTGCTGCCTTACTTTCGTGTGCTGCAACAGAAGATCCATGGTCCAGTATGCTTCCTGATTTCCAAGCTGATGACCCAAATCAGGTTTCAACAACAACAACGTAACAGAGAGTACATCAACTGGGCATTACAAGGACATGACCTTCTCTGAAAAATCCCTGTTGCTCTGTTCCTTGTTACAGACGTTTTAAAAGCCTTGATTCAGCAGGTGGTTTGTTCAAACAACCGCTCAGCATCAAATCATAGAAACATGGCATGGTTTGGGTTGGAAGCGACCTTAAAGATCGTCTAATTCCAACTCCTGCCAGGGGCAGGGACACCTCCCACTAGACCAGGTTGCTTGAAGCCCCATCCAACCTGGCCCTACGCACTTCCAGGGATGGGGCATCCACAGCTTCTCTGGGCAACCTGTTCCAGTGCCTCACCACCCTCATCATGAAGAAGTTCTTGCAAATATCTAAATCTACCCTCTTTGCACTTAAAGCCATTATGCCCTGTCCTATCACTGCACTCCCTGATAAAAGAGTCCCTCTTCTGCTTTCTTGTAGCCCCCTTTAGCTACTGGAAGGCCTCTATAAGGTCTCCCCGGAGCCTCGTCTTCTGCAGGCTGAACAATACCACCGTCCACAGCCTGTCTTCATAGCAGAGCTGCTCCAGCCCTCATGATAATCCTCATGACCTCCTCTGGACTCTCTCCAACAGATCCATGTCCTTCTTTTGCTGGGGGCCCTGAGCTGAACGCAGGGCTCCAGGTGGGGTGTCACAAGAGCAGGGCAGAAGGGGAGAATCATCTCCCTCGCTCTGCTGGCCACGATGCTTTTGGTCCAGCCCAGGATACGGTTGGCTTTGTGGGCTACAAGCGCACATAGCTGGCTCATGTGGAGCTTCTCGTCAACCAACACCCCCAGATCCTTCTCCTCTGGACTGCTCTCAATCCATTCTGTGCCCAGCCTGGATTTGTGCTTGGGATTGCGCCAGCCCAGATGTGGGACCTTGCACTTGGCCTTGTTGAACCTCATGAGGTTGCACGGGCCCACCTCTCAGGCCTGTG
This sequence comes from Anser anser, assembly GCF_964211835.1. Taxonomy (NCBI): domain Eukaryota; kingdom Metazoa; phylum Chordata; class Aves; order Anseriformes; family Anatidae; genus Anser; species Anser anser. The sequence continues at coordinate 14,621,688 of NC_139739.1, forward strand.
CAGGTCCCTCTGGATGGGATCCCTTCCCTGCAGCAAGTTGACCACACCTCACAGCTTGATGTCATTGGCAAACTTGCTGAGGGTGCACTCGATCTCACTGTCCATGTCACCAACAAAGATATTAAAAATCGCCGGTCCCAATCCTGAGCCCTGAGGAACACCACTCGTTGCTGACCTCCACCAGGACATTGAGCTGCTGACCACAACTCTTTGAGTGTGACCATCCAGCCAATTTGTTATCCACCGTGTGGTCCATCCATCACATCCTTGTCTCTTCAATATAGAGACCAGGATAGCATGGGGGACAGCGTCAAATGCTGTGCACAAGTGCGGGCAGATGATGTCAGTTGCTCTTCCCCTATCCATCAATGCTGTCGTAGAAGGCCACCTGATTTGTCAGGCATGATCTGCCCTTAGTGAAGCCATGTTATCTGTCATCAGTCACCTCCTTATTTTCCAAGTGCCTTAGCAGAGTTTCCATGAGGATCAGGTGAGACTGATGGGCCTGTAGTTCCCTGGGGCTTCTTTTTAAAAATAGGGGTTATGTTTCCCTTCTTCCAGTCTGTGGGAACTTCACTGGACTGCCACAACTTCTCAGATGTGACAGATGGTGGATCATGCCACTTTTGGCATGACTTGACCTTTGGAGACTGTGAACTGCAGCCCACAGCAGCTCCTCTCCCTTTCCCAGATCAGAAAGTAGGTCACTGAGTAAGAGCATGAGAGAGCAATGGGTTTTCTTTCATGTTGGTGGCTGTGCACAGAGCCACGGGAAGGAAATCAAATGCCACTGTTCTGTTTCTCATCCAGGACAGATGAAATGTAGCAGGAAAAATACAGCAGGTCAATTATTTGCTCGTATTCAAATGCTTCGTGGTCACCGTGATCTTCACGGTTTAGACAGTCTCCTGGCGGGATGCAGCTTAATGCTGGCAAAGGGAAAAGATGAAAGAAGCAGGCACTGAATGAAGGTTGATGGGCGCAGACTTTGCTGCAGGGGGCTGGCAGACGTGGCTGGCCAGGGCTGGCGGGCAGGCTGTCGCATCCAGTGCATAGCCCCTTGCACCTTGTGTGCCAGGACTGGATAAAGGGTCACTGCTGAGGAGCATGCACCAGCATCTGGTTGAGAAGAAATGTCAGGGAAGACAGAGAAGGAGAGAAACCACTGGGAGTGGGCACAGATACATGGGGCCAGTAATGATTTTTACTTTATTTTGGTTTTCTTTGCTGAAGCACAGGTGGGGGACATGTGAGAATCACCTTTCTGGGGGACACTTGGAAGAGCTGAAGGTAATGGACAAGTCCGTGGGGTGGGCAGGGGTTTCCTAGTCTCTTTCTGACTCTGGGATGTCAGTAAGTAGGAGCACAGGAGCTGTCAGAACAAATGAGAGGAGATTTCAGCAGTTGTTCCCCTTGTGAGGGCAATCAACCTACAGGAGAAATCCCAGAAGAGCCACCGAGTGGGACCTAGAGCCAGGTACCTCTGTTTCTGCTGAGCCCATGGCATGTGCTCAGATTCCACACACCAGCCGAGGAGGAGGATCTTAATGACAAGGAGGATCGTAATGATGATGAGGATCTTCTACAGGCTGGGAGATGAGTGGTTAGAAAGCTGCCTGGCAGAGAAGGACCTGGGAGTATTGGTCGATAGTCGGCTGAATATGAGCCGGCAGTGTGCTCAGGTGGCCAAGAAGGCCAACAGCATCCTGGCTTGTATAAGAAACAGTGTGGCCAGCAGGGCTAGGGAGGTGATTGTCCCCCTGTACTCGGCTCTGGTGAGGCCGCACCTTGAGTACTGTGTTCAGTTTTGGGCCCCTCGCTAAAAGAAGGACGTCGAGGTGCTCGAGAGAGTCCAGAGAAGGCCAGTGAAGCTGGTGAGGGGTCTGGAGAACAAGTCTTACGAGGAGCGGCTGAGGGAGCTGGGATTGTTCAGCCTGGAGAAGAGGAGGGAGGCTCAGGGGCGACCTTATCGCTCTCTACAGGTACCTTAAAGGAGGCTGTAGCGAGGTAGGGGTTGGTCTATTCTCCCATGTGCCTGGTGACAGGACGAGGGGGAATGGGCTAAAGTTGCACCAGGGGAGGTTTAGGTTGGATATTAGGAAGAATTTCTTTACTGAAAGGGTTGTTAGGCATTGGAATGGGCTGCCCGGGGAAGTGGTTGAGTTGCCATCCCTGGAGATCTTTAAAAGACATTTAGATGTTGAGCTTAGTGATATGGTTTAGTGGAGGACTTGTTAGTATTAGATAAGAGGTTGGACTGGGTGATCTTGGAGGTCTCTTCCAACCTAGATGATTCTGTGATTCTGTGATCTTAATGACAGGGCAGCAGAATAAGACAGGAGTCTGCCCGCTTGATCCTTGGCATGGGGCAGACCCCCCACCTGACTACATAGGAGTCACAGTGCTTGAAGGAGAAAAGCAAACCAACCAGCCCAACCAAACCAAATCCCCTGAGTTCAGTGCAGGTAAGTTTACTGGGATACAGGGCTGGTCTGAGACCACTTCACTGCAGCACCATAAGTGGCAGGTAGATCTTCCAGCTCAGATGGGAGCTGGGCATCTCCTGGAGGACTCTGGAGGGCCTGGGAGCTAAGCAAAGAACTGTCTGCAGCCAGCAAGGGAATTCCTGGAGCCTCTTGGGAACTGTGAGCACAGGAGGCAGATTTGGCACTGATCACAGAGATGGGTCTGCACTTCCCTGGGTATTCACAGCCAAAGCTGTGCTGTGAGAGAAAGGAGCTGTCATACCTCCCTCTCTAAATGCACGCTGTCCAGAGAGGGCAGGAATCTCTGGCTCAGTTCTCTTTGGTAGTGGTGACTGCAGGTATCACTTTGACAAGGACATTCCTGGCTCCCTCCTGGTGACACCAGAGCAGAAGAATGCTTTGTGCTGGAGGGCTTCCTGGGAGGCTCTCCTGGAAGACTCCGGCTCCGCGGTGGGGTGCTCCTACCTCACCCTGGCAAGGGAGGGCAGCGCACCATGATCCTGCTGGAGCAGTGCTGTGGTACGACATGGGAAGGCACGATTTGTGAGCATAATAAATATGTTAATCTGCAGAAATTAAGTCTTCCTAATTAAGAAATATCTTCTGAGGCTTTTGCTTCTCCCTTCCAAAGCTGTTGAGTGTGCACGGAGCATCTCTCATCTACTCTGATGTGTTTAAAAGGGCCAATGGTGCCAATCACGCACTGTCCATCCAAATTCAATGAAGGGGATAATTCCCAGCTCCTTCTCCTTGGCAGGAATGGGTGAGTGTAATCCTGCACCGCTGACTCCTTTCTCCTTGTAACAGTATCAACCACGCTGGAGAAAAGCAGGATTAAGCTAATGAAAGGATTAGAATAATCTCTGTGTAACCCAGGGCTCCAGAGCTGCTCAGACCTGGGGCACGCAGCCATCCTCAGCCTGTGCTACGGGAGCAACCTCCAGCAGCTTCCACCCAGGCCCCTCTTTGTGCTCCACGTCACTGTACAGGAGAGGAGCTGGATGAATTAGTTGGAATGCTTTTTTGGGATGTCCCCAAGGCCTTTCAGTGCTGATCCTGCCCACTTCTCCACCCACCAGTGTTGTGTTCCATCCTTCAGTGTGACGTGAAGGGTGGTACACGAAGGAGCGTACCATGGGATGGTGCACACTCCTGCTTGCTTGGCAGAGACCCCACAATTTTTCTGTTCTGTCAAAGTCACTGTGGAGGTTCCTGAATCAATCTTTTCCACTCATGCTACCATACCCTGAGGGAGAATCAAGAGGCCCTGAGTGTGAAGGCAGGTGGGATCCCCATGACAAGCTAGCACTGACCTCTGCACACTGACCTCTGCACACACCTCAGGCCAGACAGTCCCACCTGGTGTCTCCTGCATGGAGATGCTGCTGGTGGCCATGAATGCACCTTGTAGAAAAAGTGCTGGTATTCAATTTATTCCTAACGACGGACTCCCACTGGCTAATCTCCTCTTAAGTACTGCTTTGTATATCCAGCCCAGATTTGCCTACCTGCAGGTTCTAGCTGCCTGCAAAGGTGCAAAGCCTCTGACAGCAGATGTAAGCTTTTTGTCCCACCTGGCTGGACAGAGAGAAAATTATAACAGCAGTCCAGTGACTCTCCTCTATCTTCAGGAGTCACTAGCTGAGAACCACAAATGGAACATTCTAGTCTTTTGCTAAAAGGCTTATTTTCTGATCCTCAAAAAATTCTGAAAGTCTTTCCTGTTTTTTTCTTTTCTTTTTTTTTATGCTTTCTGGACTGCAGAACTGGGCTACGTGTCATATTCACTGTCATATGGGAATGGAAGTTGATAAATTAGAGGGTGAGGGAAGAGTGGAAGGGATGTTTATGGCAAGGTAGAAAAAAGAGTCTCTGTTGGATCTGAACAAAAGGGAAGAGTCTGCTCACTGTTGCTGTTTCTTCTTGAACCCTGCACCTGAGAACTATATAAGAACATCGCACAAACCATCTTGTCATTATTTTAAAACATGTCTTTTTTTAGAGTTTTTCCTTTTTTTCTTCCTCACTCCCAAACATTTTTTTTCTTCTGTTGAACCCCCCCACATTGCAAAATTAAAAAAAAACAGAATTTCAAAATAACATGTTCTGAGATCAAAAAACGTAACTTCACTTTTGTAAAATTTTATCTAATGGCATAACTGACTGAAATGGTACACAACATTTATCTCTGAGGTGCAGAAACCAAGAAGAAAAGATGGGAAACCAAGAAGACAAAATCTGAAATCACAGTCAAAAAAAAAACCACAAACAACTTCTCGTGTGTTTGGAATGTTGTGAATGTAGTCATAATACAGTTCAAACAAACAAACAAACAAACAAAAAACCTGCTTTCCAAAGTGGACAAGTCAATGTAAACTAAGAGTTAGAATTATATACAGGGATAAAGAGCAGTCAGGCATTGGAACAGGTTGCCCAGGGAGGTGATGGCGTCACCATCCCTGGGGGTGTTTAAGGAAAGTCTGGATGTGATACTTAGGGACATGGTTTAGTGGGTGATAGTGGTGGTAGGGGGATGGTTGGACCAGATGATCTTGGAGGTCTTTTCCAACCTTAATGATTCTATGATTCTATGGTCAGAGCTCAGCATGGCTTGGAGGTGTCTTTCTGTTTAGATTTCATTCCCAGCAGAAATTATTGCCAAATTTTCTGTAAGCTTGTATTTTCAGATCCATGATTATTTCACATTTGTAAAGTTGGTCTTAAGCTCCATTTTCTAGCAGAAGAAATCACTTCTGACAAAAAATGAAGCAGCCCATTAATTAGTTGTCTCTAATTCTCTTAAGCTTGTTGCTGTAATTAATGTCTAATTTTGTGAAGTATGCTTAAACTGGAATTGTTCCATGTTTAATCACTAATATGTCCCATTAGATAAAGTTAATGCAACTGTCTTGAAATGGCAAATAGAGGCTGTGAGGCCTTTCTTTAAGGGAGTATAAATAAACTTAATAGAAAACACGCAGTCTGAAATGTGGATAGAATAATATCAATATCATTAGAAATTGCCTTTTAAAGGCTTTTGTGAACATCAGTTGTTGGGCTTAATAGCTAATTACAAAGACATGCATTTGTATACTCCAATGCGCAGCACCGTGGTTTCTGAGCAGAGGCTCACCATCTCCCTTGTCCAGACTTCCCTGGGATGGACACAAGCACTGCAATTACCCCAGATCTGGACAGGGCATACAGAGGGCTCTGAAAGGCCAGGAGGGGGACATTCTATGGGGACAGATCCTGCTCTGGCAGGGTGCTGGCTGTGAGCACCATCCCTCAAAGTCAGCCCAAGCCCCCTTCCAGCCAGCGAGCAATTTTCCATTCATCAAAGCAGTGGGGCCTGGAGCTTCAGTTTTGTACGTCATTGTGAACTGTCAGCTGCTGGCCAAGGCATTGACCTGCTTCCTCTGACAATAGCAAGAAGTCAGGAGAAGGGACTTCAGTCTCCAACCTGTACCCAGCTGTGACTGCTGCCAGCATCACCATTGCTCAGCACTAACTTGTGATGGCCAGACAGGAGTGCAGTGGCATACACTGGCCACTTCCAGTCCTTTCTGTCTTAATCTTGGTGCATTGTGGCACCAGCAAGGAACAGGTAAAGAACACCTCATATCAGATATTCCACAATCACCAGTCTTAATTGTTCTGTTGCTGTTTTCTGAAGCTTTTCCTATTTCCACCAAAATTGATTTCTTCACCATTTAGCTCATTTTTGATGTGCTGCTTAGTTTCCATCTTCCAGCATGTCATCTTCCAAACTGATGCATCTTTGTATATAAAGATATCAAATGTCTGTGTCATGGTTTCTGTAGGCTAGAAGAACCCACATGCTCTCTCAGTCTGCCACGTCTCACAGGGCAGGGGACGTAACTCAAGGGCATTGACCATTTGTGGATGAAGAGTGTGTGCCTTCAGAAGACATGCAGCCTACTGCACACACCAAGAGACAAGTAAATTACCATGTGGCCAGAGAGTGTGTTCCCAGGGTTTCTTAGCACTCCTGATGGTGGTATTTCAGTTTTAATCTGGATTAGCCTGGTTTCAGGTTTTTCCTACTGGATCTTAATCTGCCCTTGCTTGCTGACTTCAGAGCTTCACTAACTGAACACTTTCCTGCAGGTAAATCCATGATTAATATCTGTTCTGTCTTTCCCCTTTATATATTGTGTTCCTTTAGCCTGTTTCCACCAGGACTGTTGCACTGCTACATGTCTTACTGCTCTACCACTCCACCTGAGACTTCCCAGGCCTCAAGACTTTATTTTTCTTGGTTTGGTACAGCACCTTTTCCCCAGCTTTGGATTGGGCATTGGGCTGCAACATCTTCTTAGAGTCCTCTATTGAAATCTGTCTTGGTTTCAGGTAGGATAGAGTTAATTTTCCTCCTAGTAGCTGGTATGGTGCTGTGTTTTGGATTTAGGGTGGGAATAATGTTGATAACACACTGATGTTTTAATTGTTGCAGAGCAGTGCTTACACTAAGCCAAGGACTTTTCAGCTTCCCATTCTGTCCTGCCAGCGGGCAGACTGGGTGTGCAGCAGGAGCTGGGAGGGGACAGACCCAGGACAGCTGACCCAAACTGGCCAAAGGGGTATTCCACACCATAGGACGTCATGCTGAACAATTAATATGGGGTGGCTGGCTGGGGTGGGGGGACCAGATGCTCGGGGATAGGCTGGGCATTGGTCAGTGGGTGGTGAGCAATTACATCGCGCATCAATTACTTTGTATGTGTTATTAGTATTACTATTATCATTATTATTATTTCTGTTTCTTTTCTGTCCTATTAAACTGCCTTTATCTCAACTCACAAGCTGTATTTTTTTCTGATTCTCTCCCCTGTTCCACTGGGGGGGGGAGGGGGCAGGGACAGTGAGTGAATGCCTATGTGGTGCTGAGCTGCTGGCCAGGTTATACCACAACAGTCCTTTTGGTTCATGGATGGTAGCAAATGTCCCGTGGGGGTGGTTACAGCAATGGAAGCAGAGCAACCGGCAGTGCAGAGGCAAATCCATCTGGACTGCTGCATTGTGGCAAGATATTGTTGTGCGGGTGGAGAACCTGGTTGTAAAGGTACGCCATGTAGATTCTCACATAGCCAAGAATCGGACCGCTGAAGAACATCAAACTAAACTGCAGGTGGATCAGGCTGCTAATTGAAGAGGCTCAGGTGGACTTGGACTGGCAACATATGGGTGAATTATTTATAGCTCAATGGGCCCATGACACCTCAGGCCATCAAGGTAGAGATGCAACATACAGATGGGCTCGTGATCGAGGGGTGGACCTGACCGTGGACACTATTGCACAGGCTATTCATGATTGTGAAATGTGCTGCAATCAAGCAAGCCAAGTGGTTAAAGCCTCTTTGGTATGGAGGACAATGGCTGAAATATCAATATGGGGAGGCCTGGCAGATTGATTACATCACACTCCCTCAAACCCACAACGGCAAGTGCCACGTACTTACAACGGTGCAAGCAACCATCGGATAGCTGGAAACATATCCTGTGCCCCATGCCACTGCCTGGAACACTGTCCTGGGCCTTGAAAAGCAAGTCCTATGGCGACATGGCACCCCAGAAAGAATTGAGTCAGACAATGGGACTCATTTCTGAAACAATCTTATAGACTTATAGGTCAAAGAGCATGGTATTGACTGTGTATATAATATCCCCTATCAAGCACCAACCTCCAGGAAAATTGAGTGATATAATGGACTGTTAAAGACTGCACTGAAGGCAATGGGTGCACAGCAATATCCCAAAGATCTGACTATGAATATTAGCAGTTAGGATTTTCAGGAACGTGAAGGCAGAGATCAAAATTCTTCCTGCAGCTAGATTTTCTTTACCAGAAAGATCAAAGCATTATATTAAAAATCAAGATTTTAAAGCAAGAAACAAGAAATGATTGTGTTTTTCTTCCCTTGAGCACGTTCACTCTCAGATCGTGATCTAGGGAAGCTTGGTGTCTTTCCTAGGAATATATCTCCAATATCTCTGTCATACTGTTCACTCAAACCTGACTCTCTTCAGAGGGTTTGTCTTTGATGACCCTGCCATCAGTGGTGGCTCTGGTGCTGGTCACCTGCCCCTGCAGTGGGCTCCTTGGGGTGGCAGTGGGGGTCTGCCCCCCAAGGTCCCTGGGCCTCATCCCAGCGATCTCCTCTCTAACTCCTAACAGAGCTGCGGGGCCCATATATCACCCACTGACATTACCAAAGAAAGCTTTTTCTTCCATAATTTTCCCCATTTCTTCTCCAGCACTGCAGCTATTGACATTTTGCCATGAAGCTGTTGAGAGATTTCTTCAAGTGATGGAAATAATTATTTTTTTATGTATAATCTGCCTTTTTATTATTTAATTGCATTGAACATAGTGAAACCCTCCTTTTTGCTGACTCCCAGGTGTATTTTTGATATATTTTTTCAAAATGCCTCCCCCAGTTTTATTAAGCACAAAAAGATGAACTGTAAAACCCCTGAAACATGCCTCGGAGCTTTTATGCTGTAAATGTGAATACCGGCAGGTAGCTTGTGGGATTTGCTCGGGCCTAATCACTGGTTTGAGGGTTTACTCTTTTTTTGCAAAGCTTGAAGGCACACAACGTGTGACGAGTCTCACCGGACAGTTTCCCAGGCATGAAGAAACAGGACACTTGGCTGAACGTGAATCAGTGATACTCACGGCACTTACTTTGAATAGCAAGAATGTGCACAGCAAATATGCATGAGTTCAGCTTCTCAGCACAGCAAGGAAGGCTGTTAAAGGTTATTGCCAGCAGAAACATCCCAGGATGCATATTTAACATCCCTTCATTATTTTGAAAGCTGTGTTCATGTAGAAGCTAGAAGTTTCATAAAATGTATTTAAATTTTTGATATTCAATTTATTTTAAATCTCCTGTCTGGTGCCTGTAATCTGACTTAGCACAATACATAAGCCAGTTTGGTGCAGCAGGTGTGACCTCTTTCCCATCCTGCCTGCACCCCATACAGTTGAGAAGGCTGAGTATGGGATTTTTACCTGCATGAATGCAAAGAAGATAGATCGGCAGCAGAGGGAGGAGGTATGAGAGGGATGAGAGTGAGATGGGGTCCCTATTCTCGATGCTGCACAGTTGCTGGTAAAAAAGGTTCCTCCCTCTGTTAAAATTCAAGTCAGAAGTGTTCTTGTTTTTCCATGTGTGTATTGAATAATTCTCCTGCATATGCACAGAAAATCTTGGAAGAGAGGTTGCTGGGTGGGCAGGTACTTATCCTGCCCTGCTGGTGTGCTGGTGCTGTGGGACAGAGGAGGTGTAAGGACTGGGCTCAGGCTGGTGCCGCGGGGAACAGCGGGATTGTGTGGCCTTGGTCACAGCACCCAGCCATGAGGTTCTGCTGCCACAGCTCGATGCGGAGAGCTTCCCACCAGCCGGCTTTGCTCTTTGCTGGGACCAGTGTGTTGCGATTTCAGGGTGCAGACCTCACTCCACCATTCTCCACAAAGCTTGGAGAGCAGGAAGGTTTATGCTTTTGGTCCTGTGGCCATCTAGCATTCCTGTTGTAGCTAATGCAAGCCTGCAAATCAGAATCATTATTTCAAGCATATCTCTCCAAATGAGAATAATTATTTCAAGTATCTTCTGTGGGGTTTAATTATTAGTTTTAAACTAATACATACCCAATAATCTGTAACAACATAATTACTTAAAGTTTGTTGTGGCTTCCTACGAGATCATTCCCAAGAATCCCTAATCACTTTTGATTGTTTTGAATCTGCTCTGCTGCTTCCAGCACAACAAGCTGATGTAAAACAACCTGGAAAAGCAAAAAGCCGGGAGATGCTGATGATAGTTGAAACCCAGCTGAACACGGTCCTGGGCTACCTACTCTCGCTGACCCTGCTTGAGCAGGGAGGTTGGACTCCATGGTCTCCACAGGTTCCTTCTGGCCTCACATACTCTGTGATGTGAAATGAGCTTCCCTCTTTTTACTGTCTTGAGGTTTTACTTGGTGCCAAAAGATACTGAGAGCTAACAACCTGACAGAAGATGGGTCTTCTCCCTTATCCGGGCATGCTGCTGGTGAAATTAATTATTAAGCCAACAGTATCTTATGTTGAATGTTTCTTAGTAAGGAGGGAAACAGCTCCCACCTCCAGCATGCCAAAGCTGTCCTTATCTCTTACATTAACATGTTTCTTATGTCATACAATAACAATAGCTTTCCCTACTCCTCATTATAATGGATCATTATAGATGCAAAGTGGCTTATCAGTATTTTCATCTCTTTCTTTCCTTTCTGGTTCAAGTCTTTACATATTCATACCACAGTTAGGCCAGGGGAGGAGCATCCCTCCTATGACCCCTGTCAGACTCTGAGCATCCACAAATTTTGCAAAACAACTGCTACCATAGTGAAAAACAAAACAAACAAAAAAAAACACCTGTTGATCTGGACAGGTAATTGACACCATGGCAAAGGCTTCTCAGTGGGGCAGACAAATATATCTGCAAATGTCAGAGGGGACACCAAACAAGAGCTATAGTGGTTGTTGGGAAGCCCAAATGCCATAACAGCTGGGCCATAACAAAAATAATGGTAGTGGATGCTCTTTAGAGCACAATCAGACAAACATCACCGAGTTCAGTCACCCTGATCTGGCATAGCTAGCACCCCACCCTCGGAACACAGGTCTGTTGAGGACAGGATCCCGCGCATCTCGCAAATGACGTTTGCTTTTCACATCAAAGCAGACATACCACCAGAATCAATGTATTTTTGTTGCTGTTCTCATTTCTAAAAGTCAAACTGGAAAAGATGAAAAACTTGGTGCTGCCACATGAGAGACAAGCAGCAGGGAGTCATGTCTCTGTACTCCGTCTAGGAAGCTTTCCCAGTTGTAGAAGGAATTACACATTAAGACTCTGATCTTAGCTGAAAAAGCATATGACTTTAGCATGTGTGTGAAATTGCCCCATTTTCTAAATAAACTATTGTCAGCAAAGAACTGTTTAACTGTGGTTGATGCAGTGATGGAGAACAGGCCATGCTCATGGACACTAATAATGATGGGGCAGGTGTCTTTCTGTATCACCACCACACTTTGTCTATGGTATTCTTTGTTGGACTGGAAAACTACAAGCATACAAGCGTGTGCAGAAGATCGTGCAACATCTCGAAATGATGCACTGTGGTGGATATCCTGTTAAGATGAACAGTTGGCATATGCTGACAGGATTGTGCCATGAGACAGTGCAGGAGTGTGCACCAGCTGGAGCATGTGTACAAACCAAACTGCGCACTGTCTTTCTAAAAACCACACAGTCATTATGGAAGTGCTGTTACAGTTTGTGATGGTAAAGGAGACCTGCTTGGACTATTCAGTACGGAGGACTGTTTGGTTTGGGACTCCTTGCAAAAAGTTGCTCTGGTTTGTCCTTGTTTGGTTCAATGACTTCGTCAGGAGCAATGCAGGATCCTCCATGCAGCAGGGGCTATGCCAACACTTCACATGCAAAAACTGGCTGGTGAGTCTTCCTAGATGCTGAGAATGGTTGAACACGTAAGATTTAACCATGAACTCTGCTTAATAGCTTTATGGCTTTGAAGGCCTTAGAGGCCATGTTTCTTCTTTGATAATAAGAAGAGTAAGAGCTAGCTGAAAAAAAAAAAATCCAGCTGAAATTGTGAAATGGATGTTCGTTTGTTTAAGAAAGTATTTGTTACGGTGATGAAATGGCAAGAATTGGTAACCTCTACAGCTGCAAAAGTTGTGAACAACCTGCTCAGTACAGAGGGAAACCGAGAAATTCAGCCTCCCTTAATGTTGTGCTGGTCATTGATGTTCCTGGTACGGGGTTGATTATTATTTTTTTTTTCCTACCCACTCCAATTCATGTCATTAGCATAAGGAAGATGTGACAATAACCCTACTTATACTTCAGTGATTCCAGGTCTCCTACTTCAGCTCTTCCACATGTCACAGAGGATGCTATTGTGGGAAGAACAGGCTCTCTGCTGGTGCACTGGGAATCAGAAGAAAATATTTTTAGGGCCCAAAGAAACAAAGACGGTTGATGGTTGACCTAGAAGTCTAAGACAGCCTACTCTGCTTACCCATTTCTGGAAATCATTTGCAGGAGGACAACTGAGAGGACAGGTGACATCAGTGACATCCAAAACCAGAAGACTTTATAAGATGAGGACTAAACCAAACAATAGGCAGGAATCACTTGAAACAGCACAGCAAGGCTGCAGCAAGCTTTGGGAAGTGGGTGGCAAAGGAGCACAAAAGCAGTGGGGGAGCACTTAGGAGAAAAAAGGTCTGGCATTCGAGAGAGAAAAAAAAAAACATCAAACCAGCATTTACTGAGAATTGTTTTCTCAATTAAATTATTTAGCTTTTCATTAGCTTAATTTTACTGGGTTTTTCTTCATTTTTTGTTGCTTTGAGTAATAAGAACACTCTATTTAATAAAGTTGTCATGTTCTAAAACCCCAAGACCTCTGAAGTTCTGATTTAATTTCTTTAATTAATCCCTAACCCCACTCCCCACCCCCATCCTTTTGATAGGAGAAGGCATTTTTTCAGCCCCCCATGGTTTCAGATGCAACATTGCAGGCACCAAAAACCTTTTTGGGATGAGATCAGGGAGGTAGAAGGAGACCACTGAGGGGTGCACAGGAAAGGCTGTGGAGGTCAACACCTTGCTTTTCTGAAAGGCTCCGTGTGCTCTGAGATGAAGGCAAATGACTAGAGCCTGTTTTAGCTCCCAGCCCAGTAACTGCACCTGGGGGCTATATCTGGCTTAAGGCTGGGGTCCGGATCCAGCAATGAGGATGTATTTCTATGGAATCCTCAGCAGATCTTGTCATTACAGGACTTGCTTTTAAAACAGAGCATTTCACTTCTCCAGTATGTAGCTTGGATCTCCACATGTTTGCGTGGGCTCCACATGTCAGCATGGCTCAGGGGCAGCGGAACTGCAGAAGGGATTGGGAAGGAGCAACCCAGGCTGGTGTCGCTGCCACATCCCCCTTCTTATGGTTCATTTGAGGAGGAGCAGGGGGAGAACCTGCTATAGGTGCTGACCCCACTGAGTCCCAACAGCTGTTGTGCTCCTCATCTTCAGGGCAATCACTAATGCTCACGAAACACGTCAGGAATGTGTTATGGGTTAGCAGATTCGCATCGGTTTGCTGGTGAAGTGCTGGGTATTTGACAGAGAGGCAGGTGCAGGGACTATTCTGCATACCTTCACGTTGCAAATACCCAGCCACTCAGATGTGTCCCAGACAGCAGTCAGCCAACACAGCCTGAACTGGCTGCTCACAGCTACCAGGGGAACAGCTGAGGACAATGCAGGGCATTGCTGACAGATTCACGTTAGAGATGGAACATGAAGCTGGGGCATTGTATGGATGCATGCCACAGTTGGGCTTGGCAAGGAGCTGTGGCACATTGCAAAGGTGGTGTGAGCAGCCTAAAATGCTTTTAGAAGCAGGGCAACACGTGGCACACCCAACATGCATTTTTATGTGAAAACTTTTTTCCTGTAATGTTTATATCCTAATGTATTGCACACAGGGCTCTGAGAAAGTCAACTGGATATTAATTAACCCAATAATGTCCATTAGAGAAAGCAGACATGCAGGCATCAAGTTATTTTGAGATCTATTGGGAGAATTATAATGAACTGCATGAGGTCTACAGCCCTGGATCTGGCATAGCAGAAGTAACATTAATATTCTCTTTGTAAAAGACAGAAGGGTCGTGAGGCTCAGAAGGAATACACTGCACACCCTGTCAGCACAGAGACACTGGGCTCATCTTTGCTAAGACAGGCAGCTCCCAGCACGATTATAACAAAGAGGTAAGTTGGTACTGTCAACATTTTCATTCGTCTTGCTTTATCTGCTGTTCACCAGGCTTGAGTCCAATTAATAATAATAATAATAATAATAATAATAATAATAATAATGTTGCCTTTGTTTTCTTTGTCAGAGTGTCTTGGCACTTCAAATTGTATGTAATGTCTTGGAAAATGCATAGGTTTGGTCTGGAGTGGACAGAAGACACTGGAGATTCCCTGCCCCACATCAGCCTTCATGGGGGCTGTGGACCCCAGGGGCAAACAGTGGTTAGAAGGGTCTGGTTCTGCACAGGCTGTGCTTCCTCAAGGATGGGTAAGTGGAAATCCACAGAGGAGTGTGTTGGGCACATCAGTGTGAGCTGGAAGTAACCTCACTGGTACATATAAAGCATTCTCATCTCTTTGGGCATAGGATCAGACTGGTAACAGCAGAGAGAAACAAAGAGAGCCTGACCTCTGTTTTTTACAGTGTGGACCTGGGTCTGTGTTCAGCCCTGACTCCTGTCCATTGCATTCCCACCTGCTCTTCCATCTCCTTTCCCTCTGCTCCCTCCCAACTACGATATCAAGTGATCTTTTGGGAAAGCCCTCTCCTGGTGGTGAGGAAGCCCATGAATTGCAGAGCAGCATGATAAATGCTCCTGCCAATTACTTGCTATCCTTTGTAATATTTAAATTATTTCTAAAATTATAATGTCCTTGGGGAAGAAAAGAAACTGTGTTCCACTAAGTAATATCTTATTAATCAGATTCTATATGGCATGAAATGAATGACTGAAATCAAGTCCATCAGTTAGAGAGGATCATGAATGTCAGATTAGCTTAGTAATTATTGAAAGGCTCAGTAATATGGTTCTTGAATGGAGACATCGAAAATGACTTTCCTTCCTTTTAATCAGAGGTTTGTGCACTGTGAGGGCTTTTTAGAAAGTGATTCCATGAGAAGGGCTGGTTTTGCCTCCACAGAAGAACACGGTGCCTGCTTTGTATGCAAGTCTGTGCTGGGGGAGCTTTGCAAGCTCCAGTCCAGGCAACTAGCTCGGTGCCCCAAACTGCTCTGAAGGTTCAGGAGATGGCCAGCTGCAGCTTAGCGAGAGACAGGGTAGGTCAGATAGGTCACAAGAGCAGGTCCTGGGGGGGTAGCTGGCAGGAAATGCTCTGAGGCAGAAGCAGAGCAGAGATCTAAGCACCAGGCTTGGTGCCTTCAAAGTGCCTGGCAGGGAGGACTCAGCCGTTTGTTCTTCAGGCAGTAGCTCTGATCTGGGGCTCCGGGTTTGGCTTGTCTCTAGACAAGCATCAGAACAGCCAGGTGCAGCTTCATATCAGTGGGCTCGGAACATCAATTTTTATCCCAGTCAGATCTGGAAAAAAGATTGGGCTTTTATTAGTACATCAAATTAAATGTGCTAAAAAAAAATCATTCTGGAAGAACTTGACAATGTTTTTTGGTTTTGGTCTAAAAAGGAAGAACTGACAAAATATCTCACTAAATTTTGTGCATCCATTATTTGAAAAGGCAGAGGCTGACAGGGTATTGTTTTGAAAGGAATAAGTAAACCATTTTGTTGGGAAATGTTCCACTTTTCAAAGTTGATTAAAAACACAGATAAAGAAACCTTCACAGTTTGGTCTGGTTTTGCAAAAGGTATCAGCTGGCAGACAGAAAGATGCAAGCTCCCCACTGCTCGGAGGATTTGCCACTACAGCAAGGCGAGTGTATTTCTTCCAGAAATGTGGGCCCAACACCCTCCAAGTGCATTTTTATGGTACCTGGAGTCTCACAACCTTGGGAAGAACAGCAGGGGTAGGAATACAGCTTGTTAATGCTGACTGTACTTTAACATATTAGTTGAGAGATTCATGAAGAAGAAAACTTGAACCCCAGATGGGATTACTGAAAGCGGAGAGACTCCAACCCCATCAGCTTATCTTGGTCCTTGGACCCATCCAGCTGCACAGACCTGCGCAGGGGGGCTTGGAGGGAATCAGGGCCAGTCCTTTGTTCTGCTGTAACAGGGAGAAACAATCAATACTCAGTGCCCTGGTGCCTGCACAGGGAACATGAGCCAGCCGAGTCCTAGGCTGCTAGTAAAATGATCTCCAAGCCAGACAAGAAAACAAGATTCAAGGAAAGGAGTTGAAATGCAGATCAACAAAAGGTCATCTCAATGGATCCTTGCTGAGATGAATGTTCTTTAACTGAAAGAAAAGCATGACACTTCTGCCCAAGGGTGTTTTGCCCTGTGCAAAGGCCACGTCGGCACAATCCAAGCCAAGCCCTTCACTAGCAGTGAAGGCTATGCTGAGAGAGGGAGTTAGGAGAATCTTATCAAGTAGAGATAGAGCGCTGACAGTATTAAATTAGTGGATGCTACTTAGTGTCTTTGCTAACTATTGTGCATTGTGCAAATTAATTAAAGCAAGAAGCCTTGGGCCCCTTACCAAGGTTAGTCTCTTGATAAGAGTGTGAGCCTGTCTTAAGAAACTGGCAGAAACTGGTCCTGCAGATGGACAAGAGCCAAGGAGCAACTGAGTCTGTGCAAAGACATGAGGTCAGCTAGTGGTGACGAGGAAGAGTCATCAACCTTCATCCCCGTGACCCCTGGCGACCACCACCAGGAGACACTGCGCAAGCGCAGATGGGAGGAGTTTATGGAAATGACTTCTTGAACTAATTTTAATATGAAGCAGGGACAAGTTATGCATATGTATAGGCATATTGTGAAACTTCATGCATATGTAACTCTTTACTGCATATAACCATGGCAAGTTGCTGTGTTGCGCGTGCACGACTTTGGTGAGACTACCCCCCAGTGCTGCCCAGCACTGAATAAACATACCTGCTTTACAATCTTACTGATTGTGGAGTCCATTTTCCGCAAGTCAGTGCCAGTACTCCCAGGGGGTCAGACAGGGACCCTCCTGCAGTGCCTTCCTCAGAACAAGTTTCCTGTTCTATTCAGTGACAAAACCTGGCTAGGACTCCATTTCCTCTGCAAGCACTCAGCTCCCCATTCACCTGTTCATCTCACCATAGACGCCCAACTGCGGGGTGCCCAACGGGGCTGGTCGCAGCTGGCTCCCTTCTGTCATCGCGGGGAGGCAGGTGTCTCCCTGTTAACGAAGGGGTGCATCTCCCTGGATGCCTGTGGCAGGTACTGGACACATAGACTGCAAAGCTGCACCTCAAGGGCAAATCTGTGCTGTGCCGGTTGGGTCTGCGTGGAGGTGAACCAGCAGCCATGGCTGGCTCTGCTCTAAACAGCCATCGCCAAGCAAACAGCAGCAGCGACAGAACATTGGCCCTTTCTCCTCGTGTGGGAGAATGGGGAAGATCAGAAAAGTGAGTGTGAACAGGTCTTTACTCTTCTAATTAATTCTCAGCAAACTGTATTGAAATTGTGCCTCAGTGTGTTTATCGTTAAGACAATTATTTTAGGCTGACCTACTTTTCTCTGTCTCTTTAATAACATGGGCCACGTCATTAGTTCTGTACATGGGCAGCAGAGAAAGAAAGCTAATTGGTAGCAACCTCTTTAAGAAATAAAGCAGCCTAATCATTTGCCTCCTCACGTTCTTCCATTACAGCTGAGGAACTGCAGAAGATGTTCACTGATTAGTCTGCTGAATTATGAATTAGGCTTCTGGTCCCAGTGCAGCTGTTTTCTCCATGTCATTCCTAGCGCTTTATTTCCCCATCTGCTTATAAAACCAGGAGCTTGATCCTGCAATAAACACTTCAAATGCTTTTTTTAGAGGCTAATTAATTGTGTTGCATTTCTTGAACACATATAGCTACCCTGGCTTGCATCAAATTAACAGTGCTAATTTCTCTACTGCTCCGTGCCCAAACAATCCCTCCTACAGATGAACTGGAAAATAAAGAGGACTATATCAAATGATTTTTATGCTTCTGGTTCTTACCATTTTGATAGTTTCCGTGCACAGTGCAGAAGGGATGTCATCAGAGCAGTTGTGTTCGCAAACCGTGTTTACCACTCCCAAAGCTACTCAGATTGATCTGTCCTCGCAGGAGCCAAAATAGTGAAGCGACGTTTGCAACTGGCTCACACCTAATGTTCCATCCTAGTCTCCAGTTGCTGCCTTGGCAGCTTGTCCATGCATGCTGGAAAGGGTGAAGCTTGGCAGCGGTGAGCTGGATGCACAGCTTCAGGCGACGTGGCACTAACAGGGTACACTGAGGTCTGACTCCATGGCGAGCGAAGCTGCATAAAAGTAACAGCTAAATGAGAGACTAGTTTAAATTAACGAGCCCTTTAAAGTATACAAGCCCCTGTCATTCAGTATAACGACATGACAAATTGTATTTTATTGTCCATACTGATCTCACCCTGAACCAGCTCCACGTTTGTGTTTGGGGTGGTATAGGAGGACAATGGATGTGTCACCCCGAGCGAGCCAGACCACTCTGTGCATCTGCGGTTTGGATGCCAACAGTATCTTGCATGTGCAAGGAAATGAGTTTGCTTTCCAAACTCACTTAGAGCTCACAGGAAGCCTCAGCACCCATGGTTAATGCCTTTACTTTTGCATCTTTAAGGAAGTTGCAAGAATGGATGTTGGAAGTTGAGCTTTCTCTCAGACAGCAAGTGTGCAGCTTTGGGTGGGGGGGAAAAAAGCCAGGAGAAACATGTTTGCTGGATGGTGTGAAAGAGGCAGGAAGGACAGGAAATATCAGTCCTAGGCTTAGACATCTTGATGGAGGTGTCTTTTTGTGCATGAGTAGCCTAGGCTCTCCTCAGTCACCAGACAGAGAGAGGTCCAGAGGGCTGTTGATCTAAGCCATAAAAGATGTTTCCTTTATGGTGGAGTGATTAATATCCTAAACATGTCAGTACTCGGGTCGCAAGAAGGGAATTGGGATGACTAGCTTATAGTGGAGATGTCATAAACAGGTGAAAACAGCTCTGCTCCTTCTACTTAACCCATTTCACAAAGGGTTGTTTTATTTTTCCTTAGCCTGTCTACTTTGTCTTTCTACTTCGCTCCATTTTGCTTTTTTTGAAGAGGACTGCTCAGAAACGAAAAGCCCCAAACCGTTTTTTTTTTGCCCCTGGGAAGCCAGCACTGGAAGCAGTGGCCAAGAGCAGACATGTAGTCTCCATCCTTGCAGTTTTTAAGGCCAGACTGGACAAAGCCCTAAGCAAAGCCCTAAGCCCACATCTCATAGCTGACACTGCTTTGAGCAAGAGATTGGACTAGAAACCTCCTGAGATCCCTCTGAGGATTCTTTCAGCTTCTAGAAAATTGCCTAATGATCTGGAGATGAGCCTTCTTCTATGTCCGTCACACTCCTGGTTGAGCTTGTCACCATCTTGGCCTACCAGTTTTTTGGACATGGTGACCTCCATTTCACACAAGCAATGGGCACGTGTCCAGCATGAGGAGAAGAGAAGCAGGCTGGTATTTTTGGGTAGTGACTGGAATTGTTTCTATCAGTTTGATGCTATGCTGTTATAGGTTTCTTTCGTATTTTTGTTGCTGAATTTTGGTAGTATTTTTTTCTTTTTTTTTTTTTTTCCTGTTGCTAGCACTAAAGTATTCAGGGGTGGTCTTCCCAGAGATTGGGAGTTTTCTTTTAATATATGTTTTTTAATGATCTACATGTAACTCAATCAATCAGTTAAGCTCAAGGATGAAGGCAAAGTCCTGTCTGGCAACAGTCTTAGTTGCATTTCTGCTCTTTCGCTAGGGCTACAAAGCCTCAGATTTATGGTTTTAAATTTGTAAATACTTCTTCTAAACCCAATAAATGAAAGTAGCCCCTGGTGTATCCTTGGCGTTCAAGACTGAACGAGCCCAATTAGCCTGTGAAGAGCTGTTCCCTGCAGAATAATTTCAGTGGTTGGGGCAGTCCATTGTGAAAATCATTTATGGCTGTACCTTATCATTGATGGTTTCTCATTCAATACAAGAAGCTCCAAAGGTGACTTGGTTTCTTGCCAGAACTTCTTTGTTGATTAACTCCTCTTCTCTCTTTCATCATCCTGCTTCTTCAACTGTTTTTTCAGGGGGAGAATAAATGTAGTTTTTGAAGATGAATGCTCATTTTACTCCTTTTTTTTTTGTCTGTTTTCTACCTTCTCATGCTTGCTTTGTGTTTATTTAGCATTCTGGATGCATCTGTACATAACCAGCAGTGCATGAATGACAACGACCCTCTGCATTAGCAATGGGTCCTAGTATTAACAACAGATGATGGTATCTGCATGAAATTTATACAATGCGTCCGCTCTCCTGCTGCACTGTGTTACTGTGAACCTCACAAATACATTAGTCCAGCTAAAGTCGAAGCTTCAAAGGGAAGATATTTACTTCTTGTTGGGCTTTGCAGTTTGGAGGGAGGCAGCTGCTCCCTGTCACAGATATCCCCAGAATCCGCAGACAAGGGCTGACAGATGACCAGGTGGTGACACAGCATCCCATGCAGTTTCTTCAGCAGGTGAGAATTGCTTTGTCAACAACTGTGAGAAGTATCCCTTGTCTGAGAGCTCAAACTTGAGAGCAGGCAAGGAAAACGTCATTTTACTACTGGAATGGGCTCAGCTTGCTCATGTGGATGTAGGAATTTAAATTTCAGGCTGCAGGTAAGTGTCAGCACAACTTTTCCTTTGAAGCTACCAATGGAGCTTTGCCAGGAACCAGTCTCCTCTTCAACCACACATAATAACAGAAAAGCTTTGCAGTGCAGATAGTGGAGGACAGCACCAAAGCTCTGCACAAGAGCTGAGCTGGAGTAATAGTAATCGCACCTGTGGCTACAGGTTGTATTTGTGCTGGGAGGAACGGTCACAGCAGGCGGTGCAGAGGTGGTGGATGTGCCCAGCCTCACGCCGGCTGCAGCATGGCTGTGTTTGTACTGCACGCGTGGAGCGGGACGGGGAGCACCGACACACAGGGCAGAATGACCCAGTTGGACAGGTCTCTGCCGGACAGTGGCGGGCAGTCCTCTCATGGCCAACAGCAGGATCTCTCCTTGGGAAGCATTCAGGTTTGAATGAAGGATCAAGCCACCATGTTCCAGCATTTCTTTTGGACAGATCTGCTTGGCCCTTGCCACTCTGTCAAGGGCTGCAAAGTCATAAAAAGACTTTGCTTTCCTACCTAAAAAATCCAGCAAATAAATCAACCTAGTAGTGAGAAATACTTCTTTAAATCATGAATCCAAAGCACACATCTGAAGAGTTTAAACAAAGCAAAAAGCAGAAAACCATGAAGCCCTCTGTGGCTTCTCTTGGCATGCCATGGCAGCCACCTTTTTCTGGCTCTGGTTCCCAGCGGTGGTACCGGTGACCAGGCTGAGCATCCTGTGCTACAGCTGCTCTGGGCAGCAGGAGCAGCACCTCTGGCTGCCCAAGGTAACCCTCCAGCATTCATCCTCCAGACAGGCATCCATGACGTGTAAGACCAATGACTTCATCACTGATGAAAACCTGCTCCTGGGCGGCATCACCACCCTGTGTTTTTGTGGCTGCTTTTCCCCAGCCTCATCCCAAGAGAGGTCTGGGCATCCCTCCTTCTGGACACACCAAACTCAGATATTTCCAAAGGGGATACAAATGCCACACTCTCTCCAGTGTAAACTATCTCCAAGCTGACACGCACAGTGGATCTGGGCCACTCTGTGCCTCTCCAAATTATCTCTCCTTGGGACACTTGCCCTCTTCCCTGAGAGGCCTTGGGGAGCTGCGGACTGTGCTTCTCCAGACCCGAACATGGGGAAAACAGCTCTGCACTCTCAACATTGCAGGTTATAGGGCTGCACGATTACTTTAAGGACAATTGAAGTCAGGGAAGCCTAATACATGTGACAATTACTTACCTTCCAGTGATGAGGAGAAGAAGGTGGCTACCAGCAGCCTTTTCTTCTCCAGATACATTTTAAAAGGAAAAGTCACAGCTGCATTTTATGAAGAGCCTGAGCCGATAGACGGACCGGGAACCATGAGGAGGAACAGCTAATTCTGGTGTTACCACATGGCTAAGGTCTACAGGAGTGTGCAGTTTGTCATTAGCATCTGTGAAGTGTCCTGGTGGACCTGGGCCTGAGCTGCCCCAGCGAGAAGGCATGTCGGTGGGGTGAATGCTGGAAGCTGAGCCACTTCCAGGGCTAGACAGAAGTTTAAAAAGAAGTTTAAAAAGGATCTTGAAGAACCGTAAGGTTTCAACCACGGGTTTCTAAATCTAACTAGCTCCTGTTTTAAGTGCCCCTGTCAGACTTGCCTACAACATTTTTTTCAGACTGGGAGTCTGTAGCGAGAGCATGGATGTGAATACAAATATTGTGATACCTTCCCTGAAATCCACGTGTCTCAGCTGTATGCCCTGTCTTAGAGCAGCACAATTTGGAGGCGAGAATCTGCATTTGCATGACAGCTCTGCCCTTCTCCTATTGAAAATTTGTTTTGCTGCAAGAAGGGTACTTGGTCTGGTTTGAAAATGGGGTGGCTTTGAGCCAAATGAGACACTGTGATATGCTCCAGGCATGGATGGCTTTGTAGAATTAGTAAGGTGAGAATGACAAAAATAGCCTGTGATATTTTGACATCAGAAGCTTTCTGAGAGCTGCCACACCACTCGTCTCTTCTGTTGAGTCAGTCACACATTGCAGCTATGTTGCTCCCTGCAGTGCTCACTGATTCAATCTGTAATAAAGCCTGGGGAAGTGATCAGTGGCTGCTGAGTGGAGTAAACGTCAGTCGGACCCACCAAATCATGCATCTTTCTGTCTCCTCCGGAAAGTCATGATCTCAGCTGGACAATGCTTATGGACAGCAGACAGGCTTGCTGGTGTCAGGCAGTGTTTGAAGTCTCTTGACCAAAATGCTGAGAAATGGTCAGAGTGTTTAAGAGGCGAGTGGCACGTTCAAGCACTCAGAGGTGTGTGAATCAGAGTGCCCAAAGGCTGATACAACCTGCTGGTTCACTGAAGCCAAGGACGTTGTGTCCTAGTGACATGCAAAGACAAGTATTTATTAGCTCATTATATCACATCCTCAGTGCTAAAGATTTGCAGGGAGATGTGAGTTTATGCAGACTTTCTGCAAAACCAAAGATTACATTGCATGCTGGAGTTTATGACATGCACCACAGCTACCCTGAAGACCTCAGCCTTTTCTTCACTCCTCCTTTCTTGCTGATCCCCATGATTTCTGTCTCAGGATCTGACCCAGTTCCCTTGAAAGTGGACAAGGACCCTGTGCTTTTGGCATCTTTGCACAGACATCTGCCTTCGCTGCTGGACTGGACACTCAGCATCATGGTAGTGCTCTGCACCGGGGCTCTGAGTGAGACTTTGCCTCAGTTCACTTTCCTTGGATCAAATGTCTTTCAGTGCTGAGTGTCTCCATGGGGGTGGCAGCCTTCCTTGACATTATATCATGCAGTAGACAGCATCGTTGCAGAGCCAGGGCCAGACCCTCAGCCAGGGTCCTTGAGTCTCTTCCCTTTCCCTGTCTTTTAGTGAACAAGGAAAAGTGATCTGATGTGAGCAGTGGTCCAGACACAGGAGAGAAGCTGGTGATGGGATCCCTTAACTGGCTGTCAAAAGGGATTACTTATTTGTGTGGCCAAGGACTGAGGAAAGATCATTTCCAGCTTTTATCATAAGTAGAATCGGTGCCTGTTGTTGGCATTTGACAGCCAAGGTGACGGGCACACATGCTGGAGAAGCTGATGACCCACCCACCTATGCCTGTGTCAGCAGTAAAACAGGAAAGAGATTACTGAGACAGGAGTGGACCATTCACTGCAAATAATGACTGCCTGAGAGCAAAAGCATCCTCTGTTAACCTTGCACAGAGCCTGTAGAAGAGGCAGGAGCTCACTGAATGCTCTAGGAGCAAGGAAACCCGCAGCAGGGCAGAGCAAGGTCTCAGGAGTTTCCCTGCAAGCCCATGACCTGCACACCTCCTCCTCACAGCACGTGCCTGGTGCCCTACTGACGTGAGAGGTCATCTCCTGGGGGGCCAAGAGCAAGATGTCTGCAAGAGGTCACCAGCTGTCTGGCCGTAGGACAGCAATCTGCTTTTTCAGCATGGCTTATGTGTGTCCAGAGTGAAACGCCTGCTGAGGGGGTTGGTGGGGCTGCTCTAACATGTTGTTCAAGATAGTTGGTCTTTGATTTTTATTTTTTATATATATATATATTTATTTATTTTTTGAAGGGGGTTGGAGGGCATCAAGAATAAATTTTCTTCTGGGCAGCAGCAGGTTCTTGTGTTTACGTGGTGGCTTGCAAGGAAGAGCAGAGTGTGAAGCTACTTAGATGTGTGTGGCCTTTCTTTTGAAAATGTCATATTTGGATCAGAACAGGTTTATGTTCAAATAAGTCATGTCTGAAACGGAAGTCACAGGGGTTTTGCCTCTCTGCAAAGAAGAAATAAAGAGGCAGTTCCTGGTCTTATAGATGAATAAGATATTTTTTTTTTTAATTATTATATATATATTTTTAACCAGGGTTCTGTAACAACTCATGGGAGTTGCAGTTTTACTCCTCTTTATGTTATTCGATTGCCTTCCCACCTCTAGAGAGAGCTGCAGGGAACATAAATTGTACAGTTTCCATTTCACTAAGGGTGCAGTACCACGTCCACAATGAACGGACAGATCCGAGATTGTTTGCTGAAGAGATATTTAAAGGTAAAACAATTACCAACCCATCAACAATAAGAGGTTTCCTCACCACATTCCCATCCCATAATACTCAGCTCAGAGTAGGAAGGGTCACAAAAACCCATCACTCATCGCAATTACCCTAACAAATAATTTTCTAGGAGTAATGGGATGAAAATGAGAGAAGGGATGGTTAAGCTGCCTGCCAGGGAAGCTCTCCCTAGAGATCAATTTTACAGGGGAAGAAGTTCCAGAATGGAGATGATTGAAACTTCAGTAGTTCGGAGATGATCTGGGAAAATAATGGAGTTATCATGTCAGTGACCAAGCCTAAAAATCCACCTAAGTTTGCTTTGGAAGGAATTTTTGCTCTTCTTGTTGAAAGCAGATGATATGGGGAAAAAAAAATTCATTTTGGGTCAGTCAGGAACGTTTCCATTAAGAGGCAGATAAATACAGCGCTTTATTTTTTGGCTATTTGCCCAGTTCATGTACATTTTGCTCTTTTGATTCTGGCCCCTATTATATTGCAAAGATGCAATTTAATTTAAAAGAAAAGAAAAAAAAAAGACAAAATTAAAGTGTTCCTGCATTTCCATAGCACAGCATTTTTGTTTTAAAAGTGTCTAAATGGAACACTTGTGTATTTTCTATTTCCTCCATTACTTTATGCATAGAGCACTAGTTGAATTTGGTCAAAAATCAAAGTCTCATTCACTCTGAATCTCACTTTATTAATTGCATCTTATTTATTTTTTGGTCTTGCTTTACCTGAGGTGCTTAAAACGAGACAGAAGCTAACAGAAAGCTTCAGACCACCAAAGAAAAAGAAGAAAGGAAGACACAGGAAAGAAAATGAGATGGGATTTTTCTTCCACTCATCATATGACCTGCTGAGCACATGCTGTAAGCTGGTGCAGCATGGAATGAGTCAGATGTCAGCAGTGGGGACAACTGGAAATGTTTTACAGTCCAATGGCATGAATACTGCAACCTCGGTGGAAATGATTTATTTTTTACAGTGTAACTTTGATGACCCAGAGTTAATCAAATGGAAGTAACATTTATCCCAACCTAACCTTAGCTGCCTAAAAATTCAGTGTCCAATCTACACCACTAGTAAAGGGAAGCCTCACACTGTGGCTCATCCTGCCTGTGCTGGCTGCCCACGATAGTGCGTGCAGAGCCCTCTCCCCCCCAGCCTCCCTCTCTTAAAACAAACATCTTGGCTTAGCCTGCAGAAAGTTGGAAACACTTAATCCCCTGCAAACACAGCAACAGACATATGCTAATTAGTTTTCACAAAATATATTTTTTTCATAAATTTTATTTTCAGTGTTTGCAGCTTGGGCTCTTTCCCAAATAAAGCAGCCAGTGATTGAGCCTGGGTTTATTGCTTCCACAATCCAAATTACAGCTATTATCGCCATCTACAACCTGCAATTATCCTCAGCTTGCACATTTCATTTCTTGATCGAAACATACTTTGCACTGATGAAAGGTGATAGACTGGCAGCCTCGGAAAGCACTGTCTTCTCTTCGAACAACAGATGCAAAGCCAGCGAGTAGAATTGCAGCCCCTGCTCCAGGCCCCTCTCTCACTTCTTAACCTGCAGCTGCGGAACTGCTCCCCAGCACCCAGGGACACAGAAGGAGTTGTCCTGGTAGGAGGCGGCCGCTGGTGCCTCCCAGTGCTCCGCTGAAGGTCA
This sequence comes from Anser anser, assembly GCF_964211835.1. Taxonomy (NCBI): domain Eukaryota; kingdom Metazoa; phylum Chordata; class Aves; order Anseriformes; family Anatidae; genus Anser; species Anser anser. Next base: position 14,648,394 of record NC_139739.1, read on the forward strand.
GGGCTCCCCGGTTTCTTCTGCCTTACTCTGCCCTTGTGCAGGGCTCGGGGAAGGCACTGTTTCTTGCACTTCTCAGGGTCCTGCCATGTTACCCAGCCCTTGTGCTGCCTCAGCAGGTATTTTTTCCTCTACCATGGGGTTTGATTTATCCATCCCTAAAGATAAGACCTCTGAACTGCCAGCCTGGAGATTTCTGCCAAGCGAAGGCTCTGTGCAGCTGGTTTTCCTGGGAGATACTCTCTATTCCACCCAGTAACCACATCCAGGCAAAGTTTCTCCAGGTTGAGAGCCATCCAGTAGGACTAAATGGACTGTTCAGATGCAGAAATTGTATCTGCATACACTACATGTACCAATACCAACTGCAGAGCACATCAGCTGAGGTCCCACACCTTCCAGAAGCATGTGAGGTATCATTTGTGAACACTATATCTTCACTGTGGGACATGAGGCTCTTCCCACAACAGCTGGCTTTCTGACCTGCACAGAAACACACATGTGCACGTATTTCTGGCCAGAAAATCTGACGCAGAAATAGGGTTGCTCTGAGAACAGTAATATGACTTTTAAAAAAAGCTTGATCAAAAGCTCCCGTACTCATACAGCAAAATGCACTCCAGTCAAGCACAGTGGGACAGAGGTCTGAAATGCAAGTGCAGGTTCTCCTTTTAGCAGCTAGGGAAATGCAGCATTGACTGCCTCCTTTAGGATTCACTCTGAAAAAATAAAAATAATAATAATAATAAAAAATCACTCCCAGTATGTTTCTCCATAAGCTGTGTTTTCAGAAGTTTTTTGCTGTTCTGTCCCAACCTTTTTCTGTAAAGTAGGGTGTCTGGAGGAATCCCCAGCATGTTCCCTTTGAGCCCAGCACCCATCCTGCACTTAGCACATGTAAAGTTTTCGCAGAGCCTCGGTTAGTAGAATTGGGCAGCAATTAATGAAATGTTGGTGGGACTGGACAACATTGCTGAGGTGGGGAGTGGGATTAATGGAATCTCGACAGGCACTGCCGTTCAGTGTAAGAGCCCAGGGTGAGTGCTGAGGAACGTGACAGCAGAGCTCCTGCCCACTTGGGGGGACACACTGTGCTGCTGCATGCCAAGCCCACAGCTCTGCTGAGCCGAGCTTTGGCTGATATGTGGGCCAGCTAGGTCTCAGTACCCTGTCTGGCCTTTTTTCTGCTGCTGCTTGGCAGCTGTCATGCTATGGACTGAGTTAATGCAGCCTTGGCATATTTTTGGGATGGAGGTGGGAAGGAACATAGACAAGGAGATCACAAGTTGCAGACGAGGGAAAGCTGCTGGGCCAAGTAGCACCCAGCAGATGCTGCTGGGCCAAGTAGCACCCAGCAGATGCTTCTGTGACTCTGCAATATAGTCCCTGAGAGTGCCTCCCTGTCATTTTGGAGAATGGCATCATTTCCATTAGCTGCCATTGTCTGCTGTTATTATGCATGTAACGTCAATGCTGCAGTCCCAGAGACCTCAGTGTAGGTGTATTTGCTGTCTCAGATGTTTTCAGATTTTTTTTTTTTTTTTTGCCTAGAGACTTGGATAGGCGCATGAAATGTAGGTGTAAAATGCAAATCTGCATCCCTAGTTAGAAAAAGTATTAAAGGTTTTCTCAACTTCTCAGCTCACTGAAATGACACCTTCCCAAATGCCAGACCAGTCCTTTTGCAGAACTACCAAGATTTGGTGGTCCAACAATTGGAGTGTAACTCCAGTTATTTCAGTCACAGTGGGATGGGGGTGTTCTGGCCCCTTGTCCGAAGGTATTTTGGAGAAAAAACTGCCTGTTGTTAGTGCTAAAGTAACATCCTGCAGTAAGGACATCCCCCCAGGCATTCAGCCATGCAAGCAAAATGAGTTTCATCCTCAGCCTAAACTCTGAGTTATTTCTAGGGCACCAGGTTCCACAAAATGAGAGAAAAGATGCTGCCCCCTCCCTCCCAGTCACCTTTAGCCAAGGAGCTGCTTGAGAAGCAGTAAGAGCATTGTCTGGCAGGCAGGAGATGTGTCTTAGGATATTCTGAAGCAGAAAAGAAAATAAATATCTAGGTTTCTTGCAGCCTTGGCTAGTGTTTCTGATTTAAGGAAAAAAAAAATAAAAGCTGATTAGTGTTAGCACTTGCTGCTATGCTTCTATTTTCACACCGCTCTCCCTGACGTCCCCCACATCCCTTTCCCTTAACGATGTTCAAGAAGGACTTGATGAGTCTTTCTTTGCAGATAATACAATTCATCTACCTAATGATAAGACAGGATGAGTCCTGTCTTCTGGTAGTAGGTGGACCAATGAAACAGCTCTACCTATCTTGACAGGACCATTAATGGTATCTACTACTACAGGGGTTGAATTAAAACTTAATAGCAACAATTTTGGGCACTGGGCAAGTTTCTAAATTGCAATGGCACAGAGACTTGATGGACTGTCTTCATGAAGTCCAGTGACAACTCAGGAAAGTGAGCTTCAGAGGCAGAATGAACCAACCTAAAATGTTTTGCTCTAATCTGCATTTCAGAGTAACTGTTTTGTAAAAAGTCCTGTCCATTAAAAGTGAACTAGGAAAGAGTTTCAAGAAGATAAGCCGCTTCTTCTGCTTCAATTAGCAGGTTAAATTGCTCTCTCCAATTTAAGTCTACTTTCTGCTGAATTCAGAGCAGAGCTCTAAGCCGCTGGGGTGATCTGCCTCTCTGCTGAGTTTCTCTACCTGCAGGTGGATTTCGCTGCATGCCCTGACTGTGTTTCCTAAACCAAAACAGTCACCTGGTGGATGAGGACGACCCTGCATCCCAGAGGGTCACGGCTGTGGAGGAGACATCCGCCTTCCATTTTCGTTCCAGTCAGTAAAACACAAGTGGAACAGATTCACCATGAAACGTGGGGCTGAGACCCAGCTCCAGGCTATGCTGAGGATGAATTTAAGAGGCTGTTGGGTGTAAAAAGATGTTTTGGAAACTTTGGTTTCCAAGCTGCAGGTGTTGTGGACATCCCATTTTTGCTCAAAATGGCCCAAACAGGAATGAAACTTTGTTTTTAATCACTGAAGTGGAATTGTTTCATTTTTCTTTTTGGCAAGAAAACGTGAAAAAAAATCTGCTCTAGTTTGGATCAAATTGATTTTTTTTTCACTTTTTAACTTGGTAGTTGAACTGAAAAATCAATTATTCACCCAGCCTTGCTCCCTACATGTGTCCAGGAGCAGAAATGGTTGTTTTTATTCAATAGCAGGTGCTCAGCAATTTGATCAAATGAATGCTGAGGTAAGAACAGGTCGCCCCGTTGCTTTACCTAACTCTTCCCATCTTGCTTGCTGAAACCCACCAGGGTTGCAGGTAGAGACCCCAAAGTGTTTCATTGCTTTGATACTGTGCCTGGGCCGTGCCTACCACACAGAGTGGTGTGTGTATGGAGCTGATCTGGCTGGCAGTACAGAACAAGGGCTTGGTTTTGATCCTGATGGGAACTGCTTGTGTGTTTCTAGTATATGCTTTAATATCAACGTAAGTTTCTTTGGACACAGTAACCAGGTCCCCTTGAGAAGCACTCTGATCATTGCTGCCACATAATCTCATATAACGGTCTCCAAACGAAGAATATTGTCACTAAATATGAAGTGCTAATGACGGTATTGCTGTGTCATAATAAGAAGCTGAACAGAGAAACAACTTTGTCAGTGGCGTGGTTCCAAACCAACAGCTCCACTGGAAAGAAATAGGTTGTTTAAGCAGCATACCGGTCTCAGCTGCTGCCATAAGAGACTGGTGGGTTGTTGTTTACTGACAGGTTTGTAGATAGAGCAGATATGGTCAGGTCAGCCAGCCCTGAGCAGCTGGGATGCACTTGTTTTTTCTCCTTCCTTTTCCTCACATACGACATATCCTGTCTGAATGTTTCAGGCTTTCCTAATTCTGCTCTCTTGTGTAGCATCAGTGTTGGAAATATCTAGTCATTTCTTTCACAGCTGTCACGACACTAAATGTTTGTCTGTCCAGGAGATGAATAGCTGCTCTTCTTAAGTCTCTCTGTATGTCACGTCATTGCAAGGTTGTGGTTTTTGCTAAATATCACTGGAGAATGGTAAAAGTGCAGAGCTCTGGCAAAAAGCAGAATACTTATTCTTTTCTTCTTTTCTCTTGAGACGACACAGTAAATGCAAAGGACCCAGAGGAGACCAGACTTTGACAGCATCAGAGGTTACCTGCTGAGCAGGTGAGCTGAATCAG